>NC_140949.1:79470831-79883331 GCF_014529385.1 Adiantum capillus-veneris
GCTGTAATGGCACGCCCAGAGGCTTTGCTTCAGCCATGTTAAATCTGTCCAACACCTTTTCAATGTACTTTTCTTACGACAAATACAATAGGCGCTTGTCTCTTTGCCTTGTAACACGCACTCTAGGTATATGTTCAGCTGCCCCAAGGTCTTTCATTGAAAATGCAGATTTCAGCTGCCCTTTAAGAGCATCAACAATGCTTCTTTCTTTGCAGCTATCAACATATCATCAACATAGAGCACAAGAATGATAGGGTTGCCATCCTCATCACGTTTTGTATACAAACAATGGTTTGCATGGCTTCTTTTGTAACCATGTTTAAGCATGAAGCGATCAAACTTCTTGTACCATTGTCTACATGATTGTTTCAGCCCATACAAGCTTCTATTGAGCATACATACCATATGTTCCTTGCCAGGAATAACAAAACCCTCGGGTTGCTTCATGTAAAGCTCTTCTTTCACATCACCATGCAAGAAAGCGGTATGTACATCCATTTGGTCTATTTCCAAATCAAGAGCAGCCACTAGGGCAAACAATACATGCAAAGTGGTCATCTTCACAACAGGAGAGAACACTTCCTGAAAGTCTATGTCCTTGGTTTGAACATATCCCTTTGCAACTAGCCTTGTCTTATACTTGGGTTTTGCATCAACTCGGCTAACTCGGCTTTATAGTACTTGCAATCGGGTTTCTTGTGACCTTTCTTGCCACACTGATAGCAAGTCACATCACCCTTGCCTTTGCTGGCATTTCCCCTTTCCTTACTCTTACTCTTACTCCTTTGTGCATAAGCATTCTTCTTTTCGGTCCTGCCTCTAACCATGTTGGCAGAGCTGCCTTTCTCTCCACTTGCTTTTCTCCTTATTTCCTCATTCAAGATAGAACCCCTAACACCATCAAAGGTCAAATTGGGGTTATTGGATAATGAAACCACCAATGTTTCCCATGACTCAGGTAAAGGTCATAAGCAAGAAGATAGTTTTCAGCTTATCATCAAAAGGGGGCAAGCTTGAATCCTGTAACTGCGACAAAGTACTTGCGAACAACGACAAGTGCTCTGCAGCGCTCTTGGACTCATCTAGTTGCATGCCAACAAGTTTTCGCATCAAATGCACTTGGTTGACAGGTGTTGTATTTTCATACATTCCCTTTAACTTCTCCCACACATCAAAAGCAGTTGTGAGACCTTTCACATCAATGACTGTCTCATCGGTCATGGCCATTTTAATGTATGTAACAGCCTTCCTGTTCAGGCTAACCCATGCTTCATCCGTCATATTCTGTGGCTTTACCTGTTCAAGTGCCCCTTCACAATCCTTAAGAAATAGGATTCCCTGGATCTTGTCTTTCCAAAGGTCGAAACTTGTTCCATCGAACCTCCTAATCTCGAAGAGATTCTTCACATCCGAAGAAGATGAGGCCATAGTTGCACGAATAAGAGGGCTAATACACTGAATTTTTGGGCAAAATGCACAAAAACCGGAGTATAGCCTCGCAGAGGTGTGCACTACATCTCCAAATGGTCACAGGAGCAATTCGGGGCAAAATAGATCGATTTGGGCACAAAAAAAAATTTCTGAAATTTATGCACATGAAATTTCAGCTAGCGAATTTGTGCTCGAAAACAACAAATTTAGTTGTTTTTAGCCTCACAGAACATAAGATTAATGCACAGCCTTTAGAAGCATGTAAGAGCAAAAGCCCCTATTTGTAGCATCAAATTGCATGAAATTGAGCCACAAATGGTCATACATAGCCAAAATTTGTCAAACGTGCGTAGATTGCATCAATTTGCACTTTCCCCAATGTAGTCGCATCATAAAAACACTTGCAAAAACCTGCGTAACTTTGAAATTTGCTGAAAACACCTGTTTTAGGACCTGTTTTTCGGCAATTTCAGTGTTTTCGGGTAGAGAGGACTTAGCAAAAGTGTTCCCACACCTTTATACATCATTTGCAAAACCTGTATTTTGCTCTCATAACCTGTAATTTGCTGATTTTGACCTAATTTCAGCCTATTTTAGGTCAATTTGACTTGCTGGGAGCTCTCTAGTGTCCGGGGACGAGTCCTTTGGCAATGAAATTGCAAAATCTTGCATGAAAGTTGACCTCCTTGGCTGAAAATCAGCGTTTGCAGGTTTGGGAGCGAACCCTAATTTGGCTCTGATACCAGTTGATGAGCGCGCAGCGGTGTGTGCAAGTGAAAGAGCACGCGGAAATGTGCAGGGTGTGCACCTTAGAGAGGGGCGAGTGCAGACAGGAAGGAGGGCACTTGCAGAACGATAGGAGAGAGAGAGAGAGAGAGAGGACACGCTACACGATAGTTTGGGGAATGAGTAAGTGAGTTAAAAACTCACATTCCCTTTATTAATATGTATAGGATCAATTTAAATATAGTGGCCAAGTTCAATGTGAACTTGGCCAAAGGTTAGTAACCCTTTAAATATACATTAAAGAGGGCCATTTGGGCCTTTAACCCAGCATACAGCTGCCACGCTAGCACGCCAACGCAATTCACGGGATTTTGCACAATTCTGCCGCGTCATCTGGTCCGGGCAGTACTACCACATTATCATTTTGTGGCACGAGTTGCAAAATAGAGAAGCCCCAAGAGCGTGTACCTTGTTGAAGCAATATAAAGAAATACCGAAAGGGGTGCCAGGGTTTAGGGCCAGTGTAGTTTAGGAGTGGAACTCTGCCACTCTATGTCTCACGCAGATTCTCTCTCTCTCTCTCTCTCTCTTACTGTTCAGTGGTTTTGAAGTGCTAAAAGTCTCTTCCAGTCTGTTCTTTTCAATTGGCATGTGGTGCCATTCCGCTACGGTGGTATTGGAGCTTCAAGAGTATGCTTCTCTGAAAGCAAACCGGTCCCTACCAGAATAGACAGAGCAAGATGACGCTTCTGGATTCTACAGAGTACTTGTAGTTCCTCCTTGTTGACAGACTCTGCGATATATGTTGGAATTAGGGTTGCAGAGAAACACACACAGCTTGGAGAAGACGAAGGAAGCTCAAGGCACACAATTGAGAGTGTATTACTTAGTGTGCAATGGAAAGATAGATAGCCCTAGAGAATATACAATGCACGGGGGGAAAAAACCTCCTAAAGAGGGAAAAAATGCCCCGGCGGTCGTAGTGTGTTCACACACATCACTACCACATGTATATGGTAACAAATCCCCCATGGAGTGATGCGGTGAACGAGAGCTGGCATGAGTAAAGGGAAGTGCCATGCCCTGAGGACATGATCAGTCCACAAAGGGGAGTAAGCCCAAAGCTTTGCGGAAAGCTTCGAGCTTCTCATGAGACAATGCCTTTGTGAAAAGATCTGCAAGGTTGTCCTGTGTTGGCACATAAGCCAAGCTGATCTCTCATGCTGAGAGCCTCTCCTTGACATAGTGGTAATGCACCTCAATGTGCTTTGTGCGAGCGTGAAAAACTGGGTTCCTCGCAACTGCCAATGCGCTCCGACTGTCAGTGTAGATAGTGTTGGCAGTGTCCTGTTCAACACCCAAATCAGCCATAAGGCGTCTGAGCCATACACACTCAACCGTAGCTGTGAAGACTGCTCTGTACTCAGCCTCACAACTTGAAGTGGCCATAGTAGGTTGCTTCTTGCTCAACCATGATATACATGAACTGCCAAGCATGAAACAAAAACCACTTGTGGACACTCGTGTGTCAAAACAACCAGCCCAATCTGAGTCCGAAAAAGCATGTATGTTAGGTGCAGCGGAATGATTGTTTGTGCTTTGCTCAAGATGAGTGCTCCGAACTGTGCTTAAGGTTCCTTTTAGTTCTTATGGAAGGGAGAGCCTTCCGTTCTTAATGGAATGTGCTATGATCACAAACAAAGTGAATGGACACTGTGCGTGCAAGTGTATGAGACTGAGAGATAGAGAGAGAAGAGAGATACGACACGAGAGACGTTGTAAAACCCTCCTCCGAAGGCCCCACTCTCGTCGGCGAGAGTGGTCTACTTTTGATTGCACAAAGTGGTACAATGCATATGCAATGGACTGATGCAACTTGGACTATGCCGATGACGACGACGACGACTTGATGGCTGAAATCTGTGGTCTTCTATTTGCTGAATTTTGGGACTGAAAATGACTGTTTTGGCTGCGTTTTCATGGGCTGAAAATGGGGGTTCTTCTGCAACCAATTAGGCTGAATCTGCTGCATTTCTATCTGCTGAAAATCTGCGTTTTTGAATGCTGAAGATCTGCGTTTTTATGGCTGATGTCGAGGGCTGAAAACGCTGTCTGTCTGCAGGCTTAGGCTGCGTTTTCATGGCTGAAAAACGCTACCATCTTGTAGGTGTTCCTAGCGTTAGTATAACGCTGAAGTGGGGCTGTTGGTCGCGGGGAAAAACGCCAAGGAGCAAAACTTGTTGGCGATGGCTGCTTGTGGAAACGCCAAGGGGGGAAGAGGTATGGCGCTATGCAATGATGGGGATGGCTCACCAAGGGATGGCTTGGGGAGGTCTTGTTGAGAGGGAGGGAGTACCTGTTGCTTGGAAAAGCTTGCTGTGTTCCTTGCTCATCTGTCCTGTTGTGCTAACTTGGGTTTGCTTATATATTAACTCAGCAAAATTGCCCTACCTACTTTTGTTGGAAAGTCACTTAAAAGTAATAAGTGAAAATACCAAAAATAGGGAAAATAGGCTAAATGCACTGGAAAATTCCCCTAGCTGAATCTGATGAATCCTTAAGGGAATACTGATGATCATGCTGTGTGCAACCAGAGGATATGCATCTACACTAAGTGACTGGGCATGCACGGTCTACGAATAGACTCACAAAAGTGCCAGATCACTTTTAAATCTAGACTTGACTGGACTGACTGAACCTTGATCATGCTGTAGCTTGTCCACTGACACATAGGGTTGGATGTGTCACGTGACATCCCCTCCTTTTCAAAGTGAGGTACTGGTACCGAATTGTATTTCGTCGAGGGAGATCGCCAATAGCATCCGGAATCCTGGAAGGGACTCTTCGCCGGCCCACTTGGATGTGTGGGTCGTGCGGTACTTGAACTTCATAAAGGTCTGTAACGCTTGCTTCTTTGGGCCGCGCCGAAAGCGACAGAAAGTCTTCTGTGGCTCCTTCGATGCTTTAACTTCGTCTTTAGTCATGCTTCTTTCCTCTTCAAGAATCTCCACGGCTGAAAATTCCTGAAACCACTTCCAACACAAAACCATGAACATACCTATTCCATGTAAAGTGAGTGGAAAAAATCTTGTCTTCGCTAAAGACTGTGTATGCAATGTAGATGAATAAGAGACGGAGTGACAACCCGTTCATCAAACACATGCAAACAATGAGATCGAATCTTTCTCTTATGATCTAGAGCAATGAACTGTGGCAAGACACAATGGAAATGCCCACGCTTGGTGCTCATACTTTCATGTGCTCTTTCGGGTACTGTGTCATGCCAAGGAAGAGACATGGAATGTGACTTCCTTACATAAATACCTTTCAGCTTTTCATGAAAAATCCGCATACATTCGTGCTCATCCATGAGAGAAACGTGCTCAACATACAATATGTCATGCTTAGGAAAAGGGATCACATAAAGATGCTAACTAAAATACAGGAAACGATCACGAATGAAACACTCGAACAATGCGTGCGTATCAATCATGCGAACACACAATACTTCCTGTGAGGGTTCTTCGGACCTAGGCTCGAGAGCCAAGATTGGTTCTTCCTGAATGATCGAATCGTCCTGTGGGGATTCTTTGGACCTCGACTTGAAAGCCAAGATCGGATCTTCGTGATTGATCGAATCTACAACGAGGTTAGCTTCGCTCGAAAAAGCATCCACTAACACATCATCCTTGTGAACAATCACATCTTCTTCACGCAACTCATCATGCTTGTGAGAAATCACAAGCATGATCATGCAAATCATCATGCTTGTGAGAAATCACATCTTGATCATGCAAATCATCATGCTTGTCATTGTCATCCAAATCATCATGCTTATCAATATCATTCAAATCATCATGCTTATCATTGTCATTCAAATCATCATGCAAGTCATTAGCAATCAAATCATCATCATGCTTCACACAATCATGCAAATCCTGTGTGTTATGCTTTGGAGAAAAAGAGACTGAGAGAGTCTTCTCCTGAATTCTTTCAATCTTGTCCTGCATATTAGCAATGAGAGATGGAGAATGAGCTATGTCCTCTCCATGAATGACAGTAGGAGAATCACTTTTGGCATTGAGAGTTATAGTGTTAGTCAGAAAATCCATGAGAGCGTCGTTATCACGAAACCATCGAATGCCCAAAATCATATCATATCCTGAGAGAGGAGAAACAACAAATCTTCTAGTGAAGGCAGTCTGTTGAATTGCAAACAACACATCAAGGCACTCCTCCGTGATGAGAGCATCCATACCGGGACGAAAGCCAGAGACCTCGATAGGAGATCTCGGACTAACTTTGAGGCAGACTCTCTCAACAAGAGAGGAACTGATCACATCATGAATACTACCTAAGTCAAACAATATGACAAAACGGTGCTCCGACGTACGACCATAACATTTAATGAGAGAATCATCAATGGGAGGGTCCTGAGAAACTTGGGGCACATTCGTGTTATCATTCATTGCATTGACAGAGGAAGTGGGTGCTGTGGGTTCTTTAGATTCATTCGATTCAAGCTTAGCACAAGTTCTTTTAATGTGACCCTTAATGTGACAATGAAAACAACGACCTTCCTTAGAATAAGTGCTTTGCTCTTCTGACGTGATGTATTCTCCTACAATTCCTTGTGCTACCTTTTCATCTGGAGTAAGCTTAGGTTTAACAATTGTGTTAGCCTTACCCTTAGATTCATTGGAAGAATTCTTTGATGAGAGACTGTTGGAAGATTGGTTAGAAGAGTTATCATTCTTACCATTCTTGCCGTTCTTACCGTTCTGAGAGGTCTGCGAGGTACTTGTGGAAGTCTTGTTCTCCTTAGGCTTTCCCTTGTTGTGCTTCATCTCTTGGGAGAGCGATTGCTACCGCCTTGTTGAGATCCGCGGGGTCAAAGACTTCGACATCAAACTTGATGTATTCGTCTAACCCAAAGAGAAAAGCCTCTTTGCGCTCATCATCCGATTTGCGTAATTGAGTGCCTAGCTGCAAAACACGGTTGGAAAAAGACATGACTGGTATACCATGTTGCTTGAGATTGCGCCAATCCTCTTTCAATTGTGCGAGGTACTGAGGTGGCATAAACTGCGCCTTGAGCTTGTCTTGGAAATCAGCCCAACTAAAAGAGAGGGATGTGAATTCGTCGGCTGCCTCTAGGTGCGCGGCTAGCTGTGCCTCTTACCATGCGTGGTACCAATTAATGGCATCACCGGCAAGGTACATAGCTGCCGTCAAAACTTTGCTATTTCCTGTTTTCTTAGTTGTCGCAAAATAAGTATTTAATTGATGCAACCAAGAATGAATCACTGTAGCATCCATCTTACCATTATACTTACTGAAGGTCAACTTTTCGGTGACTGGGTTGTTGGAATCCGCATCGTGGCTTGCACCACTTGAGGAACTCCCACGATCTTTGGGTGGTTCTGTCTTCAAGGCTAGTACTTGGGAAATAAATTCTTGAGTGCGTAGCTCCCTTTGAGCTTCACGCTCGACCTCCAAGGCCACGCTTTGTGTTGGCGCTTCCTCCTTTCTTAGTTCTTTTCTTTCTTTTCTTGCGTCGCGCTCGCGTTCGAAAGCAAGGCGCTTGTCTTCTTGTTGTGCGGCAAGTCTGGCATTTCTTTCGTCGCGCTCGCGGTCCTTGGCTACTTGCTCACAGTCCTTAGCTGCTTGTTCACGGTCCTTAGTTGCTTGTTCTTCGGCAAGTCTTGTAATTCTTTCGTCGCGCTCACGGCCCCTAGCTTCTTGTTGTTTTGCTTTGCTTGCGAGTTGTGCCAATGCAACTCGATTCGTTTCTTGTTGTTGTGCCATCATGTCCAACATCGACTTGACCATCGCCTCCATAGGAGTGAGAACAACTCGTGTTTTAGATGGCGAAGGGGAAGGGTTGGAAAAATCTCCTGGTGGGGAGAATCCTTCGTCGTCTCTCTCATGCTCATCACCTGAATGCGAAGTATCCATTCCGCTTCGGGTGACGACCATGCACTATGATCTTTGGTTATTAAGTTCACGAGGAACTTGGGTTCTTGAGGGTCTTGGTTCTTGGGTTCTTGGGTTCTTGAGGATCTTGAGGTTCTTGAGGTTTTCTTTCGCTTGCCAATTGCATTGGAGAAGGATCTTCTCTTCACCCGAGTTCTACTCTTTTCCCGGGCGCACCCCTTGGCGGCCTTGCGCTCACTCCAAGGTTGCTTTTTCCCACCTCACGTCGATTGGCCGGCCGCTAAGTGCACGGTCCGCTCTCAATGAGTGAAAAGAGACACAAGGGAAGGCTAGACAAGCCCTTCTTTCTTGGGATTCCTGTCACTCTTTAACCAAACACGATTAGGAATCGACACGCCCAAGTAAACTTGGGTGCGTGCGACCTCAATAAGCAAAAAGAAAATTCTTGTGGTTCTTTCCTTGAGTGATACAGAACACTGCCAAAGCTCTGATACCAATGTAAGTGCGGTGGAATGATTGTTTGCGCTTTGCTCAAGATGAGTGCTCCGAACTGTGCTCAAACAGTACTTTGGTAAAGAGTGACATCAGCAGGATCTCCAGCATCACGTAGACTTAACTTCAAACCTATTTCTATGGGAGTGGCAATAGGTTTGCAATCCTCAAGTCCAAACTTACATAGCAATGTTTCTATGTAACTTTTCTGACACAAGGCAATACCACCATCACACTGCTTAAACTGTATACCCAAGAAATGATGCAACAACCTCAAATCTTTCATCTTGAAAGTAGCATTCAAATCAGCTCTAAATTCAGCAATATGTCTCTCATTTCGTCCAGTGATCAGCAAATCATCTACATAAAGAACCACAATGAGAAGTACATCACCCTCATGCTTTACATACAATGTGCTTTCTGTTGGACTGTTGCGAAAGCCTTGTTTGACCAAGTGAGTGTCAGCTTTTTCATACCAAGCACGAGGAGATTGGTATCTGCACAAAGCCTTCTTACATCTGCACACTTTGTCCTCTTGTCCTTTCTTGACAAAACCGCGAGGCTGCGTTACATAAACTTCCTCAAATATGTCACCATTCAAGAGAGCAGTAACATTGTTTGATTGATGTACATCCCAACCAAAATGAGCTGCCAATGCACATAGAAAACGCACAATAGTCATACGACAAGTGGGAGCAAAAGTCTCTTCATAATCTATGCATTTTTGATGTGCATAACCCTTTGCAACGAGTCGAGCCTTATGGCGATCGATCTCACCATCCGGCTTGCGTTTTAACTTGTAAACCCACTTCGTACCAATGGCCTTTTTGCCAGGAGGCAAATCACATAAAGTCCATGTGTCATTTTGTATAAGTGCATCATATTCTGATTGCATGGCAGCCATCCATTTTCTGAATTCTGTGCTTCATCAAAAGACAGAGGTTCCTCAACATCATGTAAGCTAGACACGGCCAAAGCATAATAATCTGATGCATAAGATGCATGGCGAGAGCCTGAACGAGTACGACTAGACAAAGGTGCATCCAGTTTACTGTCACGCAATGTATGCACCAACCCTTTTGGCATACCTCTAGCCTGCTCATTTTCAGCCCTTTCCTCATCAAGTACATCATGTTCAGTAATAGGCTGATCTGTAACATTTTTAGAAACCCCCATAGGTTGTACATTTGCCTCATTGGAATACCTTCAAACTTCCACCATTGAAAAGAGGCAACAAAGTGTCATAAATGTCGTTTGAGCTTACATTACTGTCTCTAGTACATGACAGCAAGGGCTGAACAGAATGTTCCACAAACACTATATCCCGTGAAACCAAAATATACTTTGTTTGCGGGTGATACAACCTGTAACCTTTGCTTTCAGCACTATAACAAAAAAAAAAACATTTGACAGCCTTATCATCCAATTTTCTGCGCCGTGTTTGTGGAACCAAAGCTTATGCCAAACATCCAAAAACACGCATGTGCTTAATAGAAGGCTTTCTATCATGCCATGCTTCATATGGAGTAATAGATTGCAAAGCTTTCGTAGGACACCTGATTAGTACATAAGTGGCACACATGATGGCCTCAAGCCAAAAAGAATGCGGCAAAACTTGACTTTTGACGAGACATCGTGCCATTTCCGAAAGTGACTTGTTTTTCCTCTCAGCAACACCATTTTGTTGAGGTGTATAAGGCACTACACATTGGTGTTTTATCCCACGACTAGCCAAAAATGCATTAAATTCATGAGACATATACTCCCCCCCTCGATCGGCACGGAGGGTGGTGCCCATAGTACGTTTCGAGACATTTTCAGCCATAGCCAGAAATTGTTTGAAGCACATAAAAACTTCGGACTACACTTTAAGCGGAAATATCCATGTATGCCTGGAGTAATCATCAATTAAAGTCACGAAGTAAAGGTAATTGCCCGAGGACAGAGTTTGCATGGGTTCACAAACATCACTATGCACAAGCTGCAACCTGCACGTGGCCCTAACAGAACCATCCTTTGGAAACTTCGAACGCTGCATCTTACCCAAAATACAGCCTTCACAAACATGTTTGATAGGTGCTTCAAGAGGCGGCAAAGAAGCAACCATATGAGATTTTTGCAAACGCAGCAAACTGGCAAAATTCAGATGACCAAAACGTGCATGCCAAAGTTTTGCATCTGAAATAGCCCTTGAATCTGCCAACTGCATTTGCAAAATTTTGTCCACACTTGTAATACAAAGTGAGCTTATACAATCCACAACACAAAAGCCCAGATGCAACAATTTAATCACCAAAAATGAGATCATGAACTGTACATCTATCATTCACAAATGTGACTACAAGTCCAAGTCTAGCAAGTGCAGATACAGACAAAAGATTCTTCTTGATCCCAGGTACATAAAGTGCATCAACAAGTGTGAAAGAACTGCCATTTGCAGCAGTAAGCACAATCTTTCCCAACTCCCTAAACCGGATAAGAGGCATTGTTGGCACAATTGACTGAATTCCCATGAGGGACAGACTCGAGAGAGGTGAACAATTCACGATGTGAGGTAATATGCTTTGTAGCACCACTGTGTCGAAATACCAGACATGTGACTCTGCAGCAACTGACATGCATGCATATTGGACAACAGGATTGTAAGTGCACTCTGCACTAAAAGCCCATTCTGCATCAACATTAGCATCACAGTCTCCGTTCACAGAAGACTCAACTATGGCTGCATTTATATTGGAATCAGCATTTGCAGTGGAACCAGCCTCTTTCTTCTTAGCCTCTTTGGCCTTCAACTTAGGACACTGCTTGATCAAGTGATCATTAGCGTTACAATAATGGCAATGCATCTTCTTTCTGTCCTTATCACCAGAATTGCCAGACGCAGTGCTGCCAACAGAGGCACTAGGAACAGAAGTTTTGCCACTGGCAGCAGAACCATAAGAAGTGGCTGCATTGCTGTTACTACCCTTACAGCAATGTGTATAATGCATCAAACTTGACAACTTCAGGATTTCCTTGGGTCATAAGTCTCCAAGTACTAGCAGAAGTCTGTAAGAATCTGGTAAGGCATCAAGAACAGTCTGCACAAGAGAACCGTCTGAAATGACTTCACCTGCAGAAACAAGTTGCTCATTGATATCCTTGACACAAGCAAGGAAAGTGTCCATATCATCTTCCTCATGTATAATCTTCGACTCCAGCTCTTTACGCAAGCAGCAAAGCAATTTTAGCCTCGTTGCGACTTGCATAAAGACCAGCCAAAATATCCCAAGCCTGTTTTGCAGATTTTGCTTAACGAATGTGAGGAACAATGGTGCGCTTCACAGACAATGCAATTAATGCATGAGCCTGCGACATCCCAACGAGATTGTTCTGCCATAGGCAAAACAACACTAATAGCAGCAATTCTTGCAACAAGACTTGCCACATCTTCAACATCGCCTGCATCCTCAGAACCAGGACGTACATCAATGCCCTGCACAATATTCCAGACGCCCTTTGAAACAAGAACATGTTGCATCATGTAAGCCCACATAGGGTAATTGTCACCATCCAACCTGTCCTCAGCAGTAAACATTTTGAACACATCTGTGTTGTTGTCAGCCATGGTAAATGTTGCACCTGATGTGAAAACTGCCTGTAAAGAGGAGAAACGAAGCGGAAACAACACGTGCTATATAGCACAAACCGTAGAAGACTGTAAGACACCTGTTATGCAGGAAACGGCACTGACAAAAATTCTGCACAAAATGACGAAATTGCCTGTGCAAACCTGCGTGTAGTGGAAACGGAGGCCGAAATAAGCTCGTATTAGAAATCTGAGCAGACTAAGCTCTACGAGTTCTCCCGAAATATTTGTCGACGTGTGGACGCTCGCCAAACGTCACTGAAATCGGAGAAAGTGAGTAGGCGTGTGCTGGAGCAACTGGCGATTGAGCCCGTGAGGACGCAACATGCTCTGATACCAATTGTTGGAATTAGGGTTGCAGAGGAACGCACACAGCTTGGAGAAGATGAAGGAAGCTCTAAGGCACACAACTGAGAGTGTATTACTTAGTGTGCAATGGAAAGATAGATAGCCCTAGAGTGATGGGCGTATATACAATGCATGGGGAAAAAACCTCCTAAAGAGGGAAAAAAATGCCTCGACGGTCCTAGCGTGTTCACACACATCACTACCACATGTATATGATAACAATATATTCTTGAGACATCCTCAACAGAACCTCCCGATTCTGCAAAGTTTTCAATATTTTTTGAACTACATGTTGCTGTCTCAGGTTGTTCCTCCTCTGGCACCACCCTACAGCCCACTTAGTACTCCAAGGTGGTACCAAACGTATTGTACGTACTGTACGTTGTTTCGTACAGGAAAAAAGTTTATGTACGTAAAAATACGTACTCTTGTAAAATAAACTCAATTTACCAAACTTTCTAGGACATTTCTGATAAAAAAACAAGAGAGGGCAACAACTTTTAGAGACATTCAAAGACATGTTTTACAAGACAACCACATATTGTGTAACTACTGCAAGAGACTTCAAAGTTTAGACGACATTGATGATTGAATAGGCATATTAAAGCTCAAATGAGGACAGGTTTAGTGGCCCATAAGTCAACAAAAATGCATCAAAAACCCTCAGACACACTCTTCTCCCAAAAAGAATTTTTTTAAAAAGTGCCTTGTACTGATCGATATGTACCGTATGGATCGTACAGCACGTCCGTACGGTACGGAACGGATCCGTACGTACGTTTTGATCCTACCTTGTAGTACTCTATTCTCATCGGGGGAGTTTTTAAAAATATGGTTCAACCATCTGACGGCAACCGCCTGTGCCACCACCTCACCCACCGCCACCTAGGTATAACGATTGGAGCCCGTATACAGACCCCTATCATCCACATCTTGGATTTGCACTACATCAATCAAAGGATTTCAAGGATGGTGGATCTACATTAAAATTTTTCATCTTTTCGAGTGGGAAAGATAGAAAGAAAGCCTTACAATTGCTGTAGTAGTTTGACAATATCTATGCTCTGGGGAACGACACTAAAGAATTAAAGATCTCTCACGCCGCCGGTTTTAAGATAATGCTATGTAATGGTGGACTTGGCAAGCTTTCAAGGACTTTGAATATGGTCAGTTTGCTAGAGAACTTGAGGCCGAGCTGGCCAGAGGGCAAATTCATAAAGTTGGACCACTCATTGGTGCTCTTTCGATGTCACAAATCAGCCCTACAAAGGACGCCCCACTTTTAGGGCTGATTTGTGCTATGCGCCTCACTTTTAGGGCTGATACATGTTCAAGATAGATGTGATAGATGCCATGTGGTTTGTACCATTGATGCATGTTACATGATTGATTGATTAATCGATAAATATTGTTGCCCTTGTTCTATTTTGCTGATGTAATCGAGGATGATTACTATGTTCTCAACGGCGGGTATGTCACATAACACATGACACAAATCAGCCCTAAAAGCGAGGCACATAACACAAATCAGCCCTGAAAGTGGGGCACCCTTCTTTTTATAAGCTAACAATTGAAAAGCCAAAGGTCGGACGAATGAAAAGCCAAAGGTTTGCCCGATGAAAAGCCAAAGGTCAACACCGAAAAGGCTAGGCTAGTACCTGTATGAAGACCTCTTGGGAGCATTTTTAACCATCATCAGTTATTGGGTGATCTCTCTCTTTGAGCATTTGTGAAGACGACCAAGGCTTTGAGCTTTCTTGAAGATGACGAAGGCTTGAGCACTTGTGAAGCTCAACAAGGCCTTGAGCACTTGTGACAACAACTTGTATTGACCATCTTTTGCAATATAAAAGAAATACCCTATGGGGGTGCTTGTCTTGAGTGCTGATGCTTATATGGAAGGAACTCCGTCTTCGTGTGTCTCTTATGTTTGTTTTGTGTGTGTGTGTGTGTGTGTGTGTGTGTGTGTGTGTGTGGAAGTGTTTGCTATTGTGATTCACTATCTGTTCTTAACGTACATAAAGGTTTCATTTGATCACCATTCAAGGGTACCATGGCAAGGTAGACTTTCACATCATGCAGTTAGCGCATTGTAAAACACTTTTTGGCATAACGTGGCACGACAAGAACGATGCTACTATTTAGATCCAAAACTGAACCATTACTTTGGTGTAGAATGACAAGCCAGTCGTACTTCCAGTTCAACTGACCGAGACCAACCCAAAATTATTTCAATTATTTGTATCTAGATACTTTTGAACTTTGTTCGAGAATATTATGTGTAATTGGTTTGAAATAGGATTTATCTGTTTTGAACTTGTCTTGGTGCCGATTGAGATTGCTTGATTTTGGTTCTGATGCTGTTTTCAATGCTAAGTTAACTTGGAATACCTCATGGCTCGACATTGGTCGGGGAGGAGTATTTAAGAGGAAAATTGTGATTGAGAACATGTGAATAGCTCATGGCTCGGGTCTTGATCTTCGGGGGAGTATTCATGTGGATGTGTATTTGGAAACCTTTAAACAATGCAGGCTGTGGTATGGGGAGCGTCTAGTTGTAAATAGAACCTGGGATCGATACATGTTGCGGTCTGGGGGCGTTTGGTTGTATATGGCCCTTTGAATCTCATGGCCTGGACTTCGGTTAATGGGGGGAGTATTCATGGGGAAGTGTGGCCTTTGAGTTTCTCATGGCCTGGGACCCAGGGGGATATTCATTGGGGAGTTTATGTCTATATGTCTTGTGATTGCATCTATAATCATCTGTCTTGCATTGTGATGTGCCAACCAGATATGTTCCACATTGGGTGAGATTGCGTGGATATGTAATCTTAGTGCATCGAGACACCTCTTTAAGGATAAGCGCGGTCTGGGTGTGATGGCTAACTTTGCTACACCGGAATATTAAGAGGTGTGATATGAAATTTTTGAACTAACTTGATTGACTTTTGCAATCTAATCGCAGACAATCACTCTTCTTTCAAGAGAGGAGTATGTCACAAAATATTGACGTGGCACTAACTGAAGATCAACCAACTTATTGAAGACGACCCAGGGGCCTAAAACCTTAAACTGAAGACAAAGAGTTAGGATTAAAAATTCTTGCCTTGATCTAACTTGGAGATCTTGGCCGAGGGGCCTAAAACCCCCAAAACCCAGGACCTCAAAATTACGTAAAGCTGATGACATGGCATACTGTACGGACATCTTGGATTTCGCGCTGACAGCTTGTACGGATTTCTGTAATTTCCGCTAGCTGATTCTGGACGCCAGATTTTGGATCAAGAGCTTTTAGAAGTGTGAGTTTTTCATGTAACTGCTTTTAGAGGCAAGGGGTCTTTAAATATGGGCAAGAGAGTCTCCTTCTGGCATCTTGAACTATAGAGGAGTAGAGGAGCCCCAAGAGCTTGTACCTTGTTGAAGCAATATAAAGGAATACCGAAAGGGTGCCAGGGTTCGGGGCTTATGTAGTCTAGAAGTGGAACCCCGCCACTCTGCGTCTCTCGCGTGGATTTTCTCTCTCTTTCTCTCTCTCTCTCTCTCTCTCTCTCTCTTTGTTGAGTTGTTTTGAAGGGCCAAAAGCTTGTTCTAGTCTGTTCTTTTCAGTTGGCACGTGGTGCCATTCCATTACACATACACAACTTTGGAAGGATCGGAGAGGATGTGTTCATAGGTTCAATTCCAGGAGCCTCGCACCAAGCTATGGCTTTGTCACGTGCACATCTAACCCTATGTGCATGTGGACAAGCTGTTCCTACTTCTAGGGTTTAGGTAGCCTAGGAAGTGTTATGGCAACCTTGTGAGCCTGTACGTGGGCCGAGCATGTCTAGGCACTTAGAACAGCTGCATACCCTCTCATTGCACAACCCAGGATCATTAGCATCATGACCCAGTACCCAGCATGAGCATTTCCCACCGCATGAACCCAGCGTCGCGACAACATGTGAACCACCACTTATAATTCATTTATTCTATAAAAGTGAGTTTTTGCATTTAACCAAATCGTGGGGGCTAAAAGGAGGGCTGCTCGACCCAATTGCAAG
This sequence comes from Adiantum capillus-veneris, assembly GCF_014529385.1. NCBI lineage: Eukaryota > Viridiplantae > Streptophyta > Polypodiopsida > Polypodiales > Pteridaceae > Adiantum > Adiantum capillus-veneris. Next base: position 79,487,437 of record NC_140949.1, read on the forward strand.
TAGATATAAAGGAAAGGCCTTGGCGCTAGAGACAGGCAGAAGACCAAGAGAGTTTTAGGTGCACAGTAGCAAGACGTGCTGCAGACCAGCCTTCCAGTGTTTTCTCAGCATGAAGACCTGCGTTTTCAGCCTTAAGAACCAGCGTTTTCAGATCAGCCATTAGCCTTGCAAGTACCCTCACCACCCGATTGCAGATCCTTGCCGGATTTCCCACCAGAACCCATATCAGCCTAGTGTTTTCAGTTTCAACAGACCTCAGCCAGCGTTTTGCAGATTTAGCCAGATCAGCCAGTGTTTTTGCATTTCAGCCCTTGCTCGCCTCGACGGTTGCAAATCAGCCCCGTAGAACCGCTACAGTAGGAGATCAACCGCAGAAGTACCTAGCATTTTCAGTTTTCAGCCTTGATGTCGTCGTCGTCGACATCATCGTCAAGTACCACAACCAGATTTTGTGCAATCTAAAGCAAATACCTCTCTAGCAATAGAGAGGGGGGCCCTCGGAGGGGGGTTTGGGACCCTGTCTAGTGTCGTCTCTCTCTCTCTCTCTCGCACTCTCTTGCACTCTCATTCACAATTTGCATTCCACTCTCTTGTTTTGTTCATTGCACATTCTCTCCTTGTCGGATAGATCTTTAAGGTCTCTCAGATAGTTTCCTACGACGTTAAAATACTCTTCTTCTTCTTCTCATCTCATTAAGTCAAGGAAGGCTCTCCCTTCCCGTTAGTAAAAGGAACCTTGAGCACCCACTGATCACTCATCTTGAGCCATACACCATCATTCACTTCCGTTGTACATTACAGACTTTTTGAATTTTGATACTTTGGTTGCCTTAGCTATGCTATTTGGAGTACAGATATGGAGACCCTCTATAGATTATCATAGTCGTCAGCGTGGACATACAGATGGGTGGCGACACATGGAGAGGCCAATTATCTCCATGATCTCAAGGATGATCAAGGCTAAGGTCTCGGTTCCTGTCACAAATTGCCAACATGTCAAGCCACTGAAGACTAGGCGGGTTAGGGTTTCCTAGACTTAACCCTAGCCTTATGGAATAAGCAATGGTTGTAATAACCTTGGTGCCTTTTACTTGTCAAACTTGACCTTTTGGCAAATTACGCATGCTCATAGAGAGTCATCCACATCTCTCCTCAAAGTAGACCAATGAAAGAATGTCTCATTGTTGCATCTATGCCACGATGCCCGGCATACGGTGGGACATGGCTTTCTACCATAACTTTATGTCGCAATGGCCTAGTGACACATTGTCTTCCATGCATCATCATAAAACCATCCCTGAGGTTGTCCATCTTGCAACCGTTTAAAAGTAGCATGCTGGTCCTTCATGTCAGCAAGCTCATGATGAGAAGGATTTGACACAACTGAAATTTGTGGCTGTCTTGACAGTGTATTAGCCACAACATTCTTCTTTCCTTCCACATGCACAATATGAAAGTGGAACATAGTTGCCCATCTCATATGATTTTCAAATAACTTTGACTATGTCAAAAAGTATCGCAAGGTTTGATGAGCTGTTTGGACAACAAAATCAGCACCTAGCAGGTAGTGTTTCCACCTTGAAAGCACATGAATCACGGCCAATAGCTCTTTCTCATAGATTTGCATAGTCTTTTCTGGCCCTTGTAAGATTCTGCTTTCATAGGCTACTACCCGACCATCTTGCATTAACATTGTCCCAATACTATTGCCACACGCATCACACTGGACCACCAATGATTTCGTGAGATTAGTTAAAAAGATTATTGGATCTGAATTCATCTTTTTCTTCAAGAGATGAAAAGCTGAAATCTCTTTTTTTGTCCATTTGAAAGTGACCTCTTTCTTTTGCAAAGCATGTAGGGGTGAAGCAATCTTGACAAAGTTTCGGATGAATCTTTTGTAATAGGAACACAGTCCCAAGAAGCTATGGACATCATGCACAATCTTCAAGTCTATCTATGTCTTGATTGCTTCAACCTTGGCAAGATCCATTCGGACACCATCCTTTGACACTATGTGGCCTAAAAAGTAGATCTCTTCCAAGAAGAATTCACTTTTTGTGGGGTTGATGAGCAACTCTATGACTATCAACACACTAGACAAGTGACGCCTATGCTCCCCTTCATTCTTCGAATAGACTATCATGTCATCAAAGAATGTGTCAACAAACTTTGATGTGGACGGAAGATCCTATCCATCATCCTATTGAACGTAGCAGGAGCATTTGTAAGACCAAATGGCATCACTAAGAACTCATACAACCCAAATAACGTTCTAAACGCAGTCTTGTGCACATCATCTGGCGTGATACGAATCTGATGATACCCACTTTAAAGATCTATCATGCTGAAAATTGCCGCACCCTCTAAACGGTCAAGAATATCATCAATCCTTGGAGCAGGAAACCTATTCTTGATGTTATTCTAAAGTATCGCACGGTAATCATTAATACACATGCGCCAAGAGCCATCCTTCTTCTATACTAGAAGCACTTTGGAGCAAAAGCGTGAAGAACTAGGTTGGATCATCCCTTTTTCTAACAAATCCTGTACTTGGCTCATAATCTCTTTCTGCTGGCCGCACTAACTCTGTAGGGAGGTCTATTTGGTGGGCTACAACCTCTATTGCATGATCCTCAGGCCTCTTCGGTGGCAACTGAGACTGCAATGAATCAGAAAAACAGTCACTAAACTCTCGCAAAAATGCTGACCTTTCTTTATATAACATAGATAAATTTGATTGACAATTATTTGGAACATCACGTGAAAAAGTCAAGTACGCAGAAAACTGATTTTTAATTACAGAAGTGATAGTCGAAGCTGATACAATAGGGACAAACTCTCCTTTGAACTTTACATCTAAGATGTGAGTTTTGCCCCTATGTGAGTTGGATGCCTGCAACAAAAAGGTGATCTTTATGTTGTAGGCATCCAACATTTTATGTACACGGAACATCCATGGGATCCCCAACAAAGCATCGCATCCTTCCGGTGGCATGATGTAAAATTCTTCCGTGTCCACATATGACTGAATATGCAAACGCAGCTTTCCAATGATGGGAGTAGCACACTCTAAATGCCAGAACATGCCAAACCTACCTTTGCTATGTACTCTATTTCTTCAGCTTTAATGCCCAACTTGATAGCCAATTCCGGTGAGATAAGAGTTTGACTTTGCACCTGGATCAAAGAAAATAAGCGCTGTTTGATCCCTAATTTTACCCCACACTCTGCATAGCTCATTGGCATCAGAATTTGGCTTTTTGCCCACCATATCTGGCACGAAACCGGCCAAGGGTTTGGGCTTCTTTTCTTTTTTGTCCTTTTGAGTCAGGTGGCCTCTTCCTCTGTGGACAATCTGCCGCAAATTGACGAGGCTGAATTTTTACGCATTCATAAAGTTGTCCAATCTGCCTCCTGGGAAAATTGCGTTTCCGAAAGCAGTCCCATTCGCACTTCTGAAGAAACCGTCACCACTGTCATTCTTTTTATATCAGAGTGAATAGTGATAAGCTTTGAATGGGCATGTCCATCTCAGTGGCTATGCCAGCTTAAGACTTTCAAAGGTGCGATGGATTCTGCTCATGCTTTGCAGTTTGATTTTATGGTTAAATCAATTTTTATGTTTCAACTTATATACGTTGGCCTTATTGAAGAAATTTTGATTCTTCCATCCTACAATGACTTACCAAGAGCTTTACAAAATTTTCAAATGTTTGCATTGGTTTGTATAGCAATGGTGCCTTACTTTTTTTTAATCAGAGAAAGGGTAAGCATTTTATGAATTGGTTGCAGGACGTGTAAAAATTGATCATGAAACCAGGGTTCGAAGAAAAGAGCTTGGTGTTGATTCCAATCCCAACCCTCTTTTCGTGAGGAGTTTCTCAAAGGAGGAGCAAAGCAAGCCCAGGGAAGTGGAGCCTGTTTGCGCTTTGCATAAGAGACTGATGTTTCGTGTTGTTGAAAGTGATGCTCCAGTCAGGAAGTTTACATCATAGACCTTAGCGGCGAAAGGAAACTCAAAAGTGTATCTCCTCATCATCTCCATATTTGTCTCCTCATCACACACGTGCATGTGCCCACATGCAGGCACTTATACATGATATTATGTGTGTGTGTGTGTTGAGAGAGAGAGAGAGAGAGAGAGAGAGAGAGAGAGAGAGAGAGAGAGAGACGGCTAATGTTTTCCTAACTGAAGAAAACAAGGGCACACGCCGGTTTTTATGTCAAAATTTGAAGCATTTGCTGGTATTTACACTGAAACTTGTGAAATTTTTCCGGTTTTCTCTGAAGGCAAAGCTCGGAATCTAGCTGAGATTTTGCAATTTGAGCCAGCTAATAAGACTTGGTGTTTTACAAATTGGAGAGAGAGAGAGAGAGAGAGAGAGACTGCCCAAATGATCCAACAGGCTTGATACGAGGGGACTGACAGTCATTGGGATAGATACCGTGAGACCAAAGTGGGTCCAATGAAGATGACTTCCATTGATTGATTTGTGGGTTTTATGGTTTTTGTCTGTTTTTCTAATTATTTGGTGTGTGGTGAATCATGCTTTCTTCTCACAAGAGTCCATAGCTTGGAGCAAGCAGAGTAGGCTGTATTCTTTTGTTATGTACAAAGAACCTGTCGAGTCTTCTTTAGGGATTTTGGCAAGTTTAAATGACATCCAAATTGTCAGAACCTTTGGGAAGATGGAATCACTACAGGCTGTTTGGTGGTTTTGTTCCCACATTGAAGTTGGTCTGTGCATAATGTTCAGTTTTTTGCTTGGTCGTAGACGGTTGAAGCATTGGTTGCTAGACTTATTTGCAGGGTATGAAGAAAGTATGACTGCATGTTGTGTGTAAACACCCCCCCGCCCCCCCCACATCCATGTGCAGATACTAAGCTTGACAACAAATCTATTTAAATACATGTTACATAAGTATTCATACACTCCCAACATTGCAGCATCTTCTCATCTTATCATTCCCATATCCATGTGTAGGTCTACATCCTCAAAACTTCTTTTAAGTTGTCACCACAACATGCGTTCATATCACATTATCTTCGACAACAAAATACATTGCGCCATCATAATTCTATAAATATAATTTAGTCCTCAAGTTATTGAACATTAGAAACATCACCAAAGGTATCCAAGTTATTACAATCCTCCAGCTATAGCATAATCCTCAAGCTATTGCTACCATTAGACACATCTTCCATCTCATGTGCCTTTGAAGCATTTGCCATAACATTCACATCCTCGGCAAGCACAAAAGCCCCAACTTTATCTATGTACTTATTGCATGCATCCTCTTTGCTAACAAAACAAGATGATTTATAAAGGATTTGAGTACATCTACGAAAGGATTTCATAGGATGGATAGCCCTCTTAACCTCTTCTTGCTGGTCACAAACATGCTCCACATGCTCATAGCAGCTTCTAGTACCATAAGGTGCACTTACATCCCTACTAGTACTCGAGAATGTGTTAATCACATTTCCATTCTAGACCTCCAATATATGTTGCTTAGAATCCATCAACCAAGGCTTTGTTTGCTACTACAACTATCATTCCTTAATTGCAAGTTTAACACCCTTGTCAAAACCTTGTGGTCTAATCAGCTTTCAACTTGAGAGCATTTGTGGAATTTGTTGCTAATTGGTGGTTTTTAGGCATAAGTAGAGGAGCGTCACTCTGCAAGGATACACCACATGGTATAAAGTATTTACACAATACCCAAGGTAATTGTCTACATCTTGGTTTTCTTATTGCACACACTCTTACAACACATGCCAAATGGTCTTTCCTCACTGCAAGAAAAATCCTTCTTCCATCGCATCATAGCATACATATCAAGATGCAAAAGAAGTCAACTACTATCTAGCTCAGTCTTGCACAAATACTCAACAAAATTGGAGCATAACATTGAGATTGTGTCTCTTGCAACAAATAATCACCTTCAAAATATTTCACAAATTCTTTGAATGTGAGGAATAAATCTAGCGATCAACATCCACCTCTGTGATCCTTGTCTACACATACTCCTCTCCTTCTAAGATTGATACTTTCTCAAAGGGGATGCCATTCAAATTAAATTATAACAATTACAATCTACAATTATTAGTATATCAAAGACCAATAGGGTTTTAGTTTCTATTTGCATTTCTCCCTAGGTATGGCACCACCATGAAAGCAAGACGAGAGGTTGCAAGTGATGGCTATTGGAAATGTATAGCATTTCAACTACAATGACTTCATTTTTGTACATATATAGGTGAAATTGAAATATGTGGAGTTCATTAGACAGCCAATCTCCACCTTTGTGATGTCCCCTCAGCTTGAAAGCCTTTTGCATCCATGGTCACTCTAGTTGGAGAAAAACCTTACAAAATTGATGCCCCTATAGCGGAATAACCTCGTGGAAAAGTATAGTGCAAGGGTCAAAAGCAGAATGATGTTGTCCTAGCCAATGAAAATTCACTGTCTCAAGGGGCTAAAGATACTCTTAGTTTGCGCTTGAGAAATCCACGACCAACATCCCATTATGATATCAAACCAAAAGCCAAGCTCATGAAACATTGTAAGGCTTTGTTTCTACATTGTAGGGTGTGCTCAATGTACTCTTATACATGCCCAACATGATAAGATTTCTTTTTTGAAATCCTAGCAACAATGATGAAGTGGGTCAATAGAATCTAGGTGAGATGTGTATGTTTTGGATTACTATGCTAGGCATCATCATATAAAAAAGTAATGCATGAAAATATCTACAATTTATGCAAGATTGATTGAATACTTTGATGGAGATCTTGCACACTATGTCGAAGTTAGAAACGTAGATCCTTGTAAGAAAAGCACTTTGCCACTTAGTTAAAGTGTTTTTGTAGTGTGTAGGCATTAAAATAAGCAGGTGTTTCTTCTCATCATTAACCATAAAAGCACTATCAACATGGATAAGATTAAAGGTATGAATCTTCTCCTCAATTTAGTAGCCCCTTGAGGCAAATATCCTTTGTTTTAGGTCCAATTATTAGATCAAGTAAACACAATTCTCCACATACATATTAAAATGATGCATACTTCTAAACTTTTCACATATAATATATAGTGCCAAATTTGATGAGAATGGAAGATTATGTTGCTTCTCAAAATTAGCCAACTTGAGTTTCCTCCATTACTTTTGGCTATTTGAGGTTTTCATAGAGGATACATGTTTTATATGTAGCTATGATGTCGATATGTGTTGTTAGGATATGCATGAAATCAAATCAAAGCAAGGCAAGTGTCTACAAAGAGTGATAAATAAGATTTTATTTCTCATTATGCATAGTAGCCCATTCAAAGAAAAGCACATGTTTGCAAAGAAGATATCATTGGAAATCTACAACATGGTATTATCTCCTTGTAAATTTCCATTGCTTTAGACTCAAAAGTGACATCCACAATAGATGGATTATCCTAGCAAAATGTTGTAGCAAAAATTTTCCACAACCTCATTGTAACTTTTTGCTTGTATTATGTTGTTAGGAAACTTTTGAATTCTAAAAAATGTACAATATCTTTTCAAAAACTTGTGAAGTTGCATTTGGATGTTGCATGTGGATAGTGCAACAAGCACAATGTATACATAGTGGTACACTTGTTGGTGGCTGTTGACATGTGTATGCCTTCCCTAGAAATTGGATCATTGATGTAGCTCCATTTATCTTGAGTTACTTTAGGGCATGAAAAAAGACTTTTATAATGACAATAAATAAAGTCCAATTTGGCAAGGTAATACTCTCTCCTAAAACGTTTGACATGTGTGATTATTGAATAAATGTGGAAACTGGTGTGCAAAGCCATTACAACGGCCACAATTAATCAAAGTTTGGAGACTTGAATCCATTTATAGATAAAATAATATCTATCACTTTCTTTTGGAGCTCTTCAAGGTAGTCATGATGTTTTACGCTAAACAAGCTGTTTTAGGGTGAAGGCTACCAAAAATAACATGAACTAGCACACAAAAAATTGGATTTCCTAGACCAAAATAGATTAAAGTGGACACAACTTGAGGTGTCATGATTTTCCATGTATGTGGGTGGTTGCTTAGCTTAAAAATGAGCACTCTGAGAAATTTGGAAGAAGAGATCAGGTTTCATGGAGGTGTAGCAATATAGTCCAACCCTTTTGTCTTCTTGTGTCCAAGTGTTTGAGGGTTTAATTAAGAATTTTTTCATCAAATTTTTGAGGAATTTTCCATGAGAGATTTAAGGGATACATGAGTTTTGGGTCGTTCTTCTCAATTTATGAGAGTTAGGTTTTCTTGGCTAAGAAAATTAAGTCGTTCTTTTCCATGAGAGATGTAAGGGATACATGAGTTTTGGGTTGTTCTCTCAATTTATGAGAGTTAGGTTTTCTTGGCTAAGAAAATTACTTTTTGTTTATGTCTCTTAGTTTGCTTTGGTTGGCATGTGTTCATGCTTCCAATCTTAGAGCTCTAAGACGTCTCACATGGTTTTTTTGGGTTGTCGGATGATTGTGGTCTTAGAAGGGAAGCCTTGAGTTGAGAAAAATGAGATATGATGTTTTGTGTAAGAAGACATGGATTTTCGTGCAAGGAGACATGATTATTTTTTAATTTTTGTGTAAGGTATGATTTTTTCTAATGGCAAGGAGGCTTAGCGAGATAGAGTATCGCAAGATTTTCTTCCCTTGTCAGCTTTGTATCATCAAAGTGGGATTAAAGTACCATAAGATTTTCAGGGGTTTTTACTCAAAATGGAAAAAAAGATGGTAGAAGTTATACCAGTTTCATGGTTTCCAATAAGAAGATTCAAGCCAACTAGTGAAAGATTTTGAAGGTTATTTTGTGATTAAAAATACCATAGGTGGGTGAGTGTGCTTGTGAAGTTGTGCCAACAGTAATGGGCACTACCGGCATTGAGGGCGGTTTGTTGCAAAAGAGAGACATGCAAGGTCAATATTATCCTCCAATTTTTTGACTATTTGTGCAAGGCTAAGCTAGAAAGTGGTTGTGTCTTAGTTTGCTTTGGTTGGCATGTGCTCGTACTTCCAATCTTAGAGCTCTAAGATGTCTCACGTAGTTCTTTTGGGTTGGCGGGTGCTTGTGGTCTTAGAAGGGAAGGCTTGAGTTGAGACAAAGAAGATATAATATTTTGTGTAGGAAAACATGAATTTTTGTGCAAGCAGATATGATTATCTATTTATTTTTAATAAGATAATATTGTTCTAATGGCAAGGAGACTTAGCGATAGAGGTATCACACAATTTTCTTACCTTGTTGACTTTTTGGCTTTTGGTATCCGCAAAAGGCATGCATCCGCTTGACATACACAAAAAGTCACGAGTCCCTACCTAGAGCTATTTAAGGCATCATCCTCTACTCTTTGTAACACACCATCACACCTCTATCATTTTCCCTATCTTACCCTTACCCTCTTGTATTAGCATCTTCATGTTTATCTACTTCATTTGTTCCATTTTGAGTCTTATCTCACATTTCTAAAGTGGTGTCAAAAAGCACTTGATAACTTAGCCTAGCTTATCCATTTTTTTCTTCAATCCCGTGCTACGTATCTATGATAAACTAACTTGAGAGTCCATAGGAAAAATTTTCTTACTATAAATATTATCTTCTAAGTTTCACTCATATGTCCGTATAATCATTTTTATATGTATAAAAGGCAATAACACATTGTATGCCTGTATTATACGTGCTTATCCGTATAAAGTATATTTTGATAGAACTATATTTCCATCAAAAGATACTTTTTATATTAAAAAAAGGGCGTCGACAGTTTAAACGAACTGTCAGATTCCCTCGCTTTTTCAATCAGTGAGAGTACTTGCAGAGCATTTGCTAGCTTGTTAGAGCCCCCTTCTTCTACTTGAAGTGATCATTAAGCTTTTTCTCATTGTTTATTATTTATAATTAACTTTTTTTTTGCTAGCCCTGTTGTTAACGAGCATAGTCTCACACTTTGGGGTTAGTTTATAGGTTAGTACACTATCTCTGACATTATAGACCAAAGCGTCACACTGCAAGGAGGGTTTAGCTTAGGTTCCTTTTGTTAATTTGTGTAAACCTTTGTATCACACTATAGGTGGGTTAGAAAACTACACACTTTGTCCTTGAATGTGCAGCCATTGTGTTGCACTATAGGGAGAGTGTAGGAAGTGTTAGATTCCTTGTCTCTAGTTATATAGGGATGTCACATTGCAGGGAGGGTTTAGGGTTGAATAATCACTTTGTCTCTAGTTGTGCAAACCATCATGCCAGACTATACCGAGGGCTTAAGGAATGATACACTTATCTGTAGTGAAGTAATTGATCACTTGTTTAATACAACACATTACAAAATCAATAAAAAATAGGAGAGCTGAACTATCATCACATCTACCATGTTTACATATACACACCTACTTAAATGGTTGCATAGCAAGCTGTGCAAACCTTTAAGCATGTGTGTGTGTGTGTGTGTGTGTGTTCAAATATGATAGATGTGCCAATCATGCATGTTTTCTATTTCTCAATGAATTTGTAATCATTCATTCTAAACAAGTGACTTTACTCCAGAGGTCAAATAAGAAAACGCCTTTGTCCCTCACTATGTAGACCACCATGTCGCACTGAATGGAGGGCTTGAATATAAAAGAACGCTCTGTCTTTGGCTGTGCAGACCATTGTGTCACACTGAAAGAGGGGTTAAGGAGTGATACACACTTACTTGCATGCAGTGAAGTAACCGATTACTTGTCCAAAACGATTCATTACGAAATTGGTGAGATAAAAATTGTGCACACTAGGAATACACATACAAGCTTTCTCAAAGGGTTGCATAGCCACATGTGCACCAATGCAAGGAGGTTTGTGTGCATTTTCAATTATGACAATTGTGCACAATAGACAAATATGCCAAATTGTGTACATCTTCTATTTCTGACTAAGTTTGTAATCGATCGTTTTGGACAAGGTCACATACTCTACTTTAGAGTCCAAATAAGTGTATATGTGCGTCTCATCCCTTATTGTGTAGACCACCGTGTCACACTATAGAGAGGACCGCGGTTTTAATATACACCTTGTCCTTGACTATGCAGACCTTTGCGTCGCACTGTATGGAGGGTTGTCATGTCTTAGGTTTTTTATTTTAAATTACTTGTATCAATTTAGGTCTTTTTATGTTTATGTTTATGTTTGATGTCATCAATGTTTTCTATCCACTAATAGTTATTATGAAATTTCATGCATTAATCTTTAGAATTGCTTCTCTAATTTTCTTTCCAGAATGCTAGCCATGGTAGAGACAAATTTGTTGCGTGCTCATCGTAAAGTCATTAGTAGTTATTATGAAATTTCATGCATTAATCTTTAGATTTGCTTCTCTAATTTTCTTTCTAGAATTCTAGCCATGGTAGAGATAAAGTTGTTGCGTGCTCATCGTAAAGTCATTATTTATGCTCTTGTACTCTACCTATATCATGTTACATATATCAAGTGCTAGCTTCAAATTATTTCAAGTTCATGAAGCAATTTTTTAAAATTTAAAAAATATAAAGACATGCTCATTTTATGTCACTAATATGTGCTTCTTGCTATGTATAGATGAAAAATATACCTCAGTACAATGACATACCACTTCAGCACGATGACATGCCTCCTGATGATCAAAATGCAAATGAAGATCCCTATCTCAACCATGAACTAGCACAAAAAATCCTTAAAGTATGGATCCTTAAGGAACTTCATGTAAATAAGGTCTAGCAGATTGTCATGATGGACATCTATAACATACCTCTCTAGCACTAACATACACAATATGTCAATACTCAAGGAAGCGACCTAAATGGGGCACGAAGACATGTTGAATTGTCAATTACAATGGAGTGAACCTAAATAGGAAGATGTACAAGAGAAACCACAAACCATCTAAAATCAACAATTAGTCTCATCAAGCATACGATTGGTCCTCATGCCAACTAATCACTTGATGGGTTCTCAGCTAAACAAGCTCCACATGCTATGAAACTCTATGAGACTATAGGCAAGAACTACAAATTTGAACCTTGAAAACTTGATTCTCAGAGGTATATAAATTGTGATCCATCGTTTACAAAATCACCAAAACATGAATATGAATAGTTTGACAACACCCCCCTAAGGCCTAGGAATAGCCTCTTATCAAAAGATTAACATTTACACTTGAAAATAACACTACAAAAACAGAATTAGGGCTCACACAATGTAGACGCAAATCTTCACCAAAGTAACAACAATGAATACACTCAAATGATAGAGCAAGAGGAGAGAAACACAATGCACTTAATGAAACTTGATTTTGATTACCAGATTGCAAAATATACTGATTACAAAGTAGCTATGCTCACTCCACTATTTTACACGTACAGAAAGTTCTTATTCTCTTTGTAATAAGTGACACTTATTTATTGCTTCTAAAAGATAATCTCAAGGATCAGTTCCCAAGCAAAATATACATTGTTTGGCCGATGTAAGTGATTGTTGGAATTAGGGTTGCAGAGAAACACACACAGCTTGGAGAAGACGAAGGAAGCTCAAGGCACACAATAGAGAGTGTATTCCTTAGTGTGCAATGGAAAGATAGATAGCCCTAGAGTGATGGGCGTATATACAATGCACGGGGGAAAAAACCTCCTAAAGAGGGAAAAAATGCCCCGGCGGTCCTAGTGTGTTCACACACATCACTACCACATGTATATGGTAACAAATCCCCCCTGGAGTGATGCGGTGAACGAGAGCTGGCACATGAGTAAAGGGAAGTGCCATGCCCTGAGGACAGGATCAGTCCACAAAGGGGAGTAAGCCCAAAGCTTTGCGGAAAGCTTCAAGCTTCTCACGAGACAATGCCTTTGTGAAAAGATCTGCAAGGTTGTCCTGTGTTGGCACATAAGCCAAGCTGATCTCTCCTGCTGAGAGCCTCTCCCTGACATAGTGGTAATGCACCTCAATGTGCTTTGTGCGAGCATGAAAAACTGGGTTCCTCGCAACTGCCAATGCGCTCTGACTGTCAGTGTAGATAGTGTTGGCAGTGTCCTGTCCAACACCCAAGTCAGCCATAAGGCGTCTGAGCCATACACACTCAACCGTAGCTGTGAAGACTGCCCTGTACTCAGCCTCACAACTCGAAGTGGCCACAGTAGGTTGCTTCTTGCTCAACCATGATATACATGAACTGCCAAGCATGAAACAAAAACCACTTGTGGACACTCGCGTGTCAAAACAACCAGCCCAATCTGAGTCCGAAAAAGCATGTAAGTCTGGCGGCAATGATCCCCCCTTGGGATAAAACAAGCCAAGATGTAAAGTGCCACTAAGGTAGCGGAAAATCCTCTTGACAGCCTGCCAATGCTTAGACCCTGGGCTATGCATAAATCTGCTGACCTGCGAGACTGCAAACTGAATATCTGGCCTCGTGTTGCATACATAAATGAGGCAGCCAACAGCAGTTTGGTAAAGAGTGACATCAGCAGGATCGCCAGCATCATGTAGACTCAACTTCAAACCTGTTTCCATGGGAGTGGCAATAGGTTTGCAATCCTCAAGTCCAAACTTACATAGCAATGTCTCTATGTAACTTTTCTGACACAAGGCAATACCACCATCACACTGCTTAAACTGTATACCCAAGTAATGATGCAACAGCCCCAAATCTTTCATCTTGAAAGTAGCATTCAAATCAGCCTTAAATTCAGCAATATGTCTCTCATTTGGTCCAGTGATCAGCAAATCATCAACATAAAGAACCACAATGAGAAATACATCATCCTCACGCTTTACATACAATGTGCTTTCTGTTGGACTGTTACGAAATCCTCGTTTAACCAAATGAGTGTCAGCTTTCTCATACCAAGCACGAGGAGATTGCTTCAACCCATACAAAGCCTTCTTACATTTGCACACTTTGTCCTCTTGTCCTTTTATGACAAAACCGCGAGGCTGCGTTACATAAACTTCCTCAAATATGTCACCATTCAAGAAAGCAGTAACAATGTCTGATTGATGTACATCCCAACCAAAATGAGCTGCCAATGCACATAGAAAACGCACAGTAGTCATACGACAAGTGGGAGCAAAAGTCTCTTCATAATCTATGCCTTTTTGTTGTGCATAACCCTTTGCAACAAGTCGAGCCTTATGGCGATCGATCTCACCATCCGGCTTGCGTTTCAACTTGTAAACCCACTTGGTACCAATGGCCTTTTTGCCAGGAGGCAAATCACATAAAGTCCATGTGTCATTCTCTATAAGTGCATCATATTCTGATTTCATGGCAGCAATCCAATTTTCTGAATTCTGTGCTTCATCAAAAGACAGAGGCTCCTCAACATCATGTAAACTAGACACAGCCAAAGCATAACAATCTGATGCATAAGATGCATGGCGAGAGCCTGAACGAGTACAACTAGATAAAGGTGCATCCAATTTACTGTCACGCAAAGTGTGCACCAGCCATTTTGGCATACCTCTAGCCTGCTCATTTTTAGCCCTTTCCTCATCAAGTACATCATGTACATCTGCATCAGTAATAGGCTGTTCTAAAACATTTTCAGAAACCCCCATAGGCTGTACATTTGCCTCATTGGAACTTACATTCGTATTTCCACCACTGAAAAGAGGCAACAAAGTGTCATAAATGTCCTGTGAGCTTACATTACTGTCTCTAGTACATGACAGCAAGGGTTGAACAGAATCTTCCACAAACACTACATCCCGTGAAACCAAAATACGTTTTGTTTGCGGATGATACAACTTGTAACCTTTGCTTTCAGCACTATAACCAACAAAAATACATTTGACAGCCTTATCATCCAATTTTCTGCGCTGCACTTGTGGCACCAAAGCATATGCCAAACAGCCAAAAACACGCATGTGCTCAATAGAAGGTTTTCTATCATACCATGCTTCATATGGAGTAATAGACTGCAAAGCTTTCGTAGGACACCTGTTAAGTACATAAGTGGCACACATGATGGCCTCAAGCCAAAAAGAATGCGGCAAAGCTTGACTTTTGACCATACATCGTGCCATTTCCGTTAGTGACCTGTTTTTCCTCTCAGCAACACCATTTTGCTGAGGTGTATAAGGCACTGTACATTGGTGTTTTATCCCACGACTAGCCAGAAATGCATTAAATTCATGAGACATATACTCCCCCCCTCGATCGGAACGGAGGGTGCCCATAGTACATTTTGAGACATTTTCAGCCATAGCCAAAAATTGTTTGAAGCACATAAAAACTTCGGACTTCGCTTTAAGCGGAAATACCCACGCATGCCTGGAGTAATCATCAATGAAAGTCACGAAGTACAGGTAATTGCCCAAGGACGGAGTTTGCATGGGCCCACAAACGTCACTATGCACAAGCTGCAACCTGCATGTGGCCCTAACTGAACCATCCTTTGGAAACTTAGAACGCTGCATTTTACCCAGAATACAGCCTTCACAAACATGTTTGATAGGTGCTTCAAGAGGCGGCAAAGAAGCAACCATATCAGATTTCTGCAAACGCAGCAAACTGGCAAAATTCAGATGACCAAAACGTGCATGCCAAAGTTTTGCATCTGAAATAGCCCTTGAATCTGCAACAGCATTTGCAAAATTTTGTCCACACTTGTCATACAAAGTGAGCTTATACAGCCCACGGCACAAAAGCCCAGATGCAACAATTTCATCACCAAAACTGAGATCATGAACTGTACATCTGTCATCCACAAATTTGACTACAAGTCCAAGTCTGGCAAGTGCGGATACAGACAATAGATTTTTCTTGATCCCAGGTACATAAAGTGCATCAACAAGTGTGAAGGAACTGCCATTAGCAGCAGTGAGCACAATCTTTCCAACTCCCTGAACTGGATAAGAGGCGTTGTTGGCACAAGTGACTGAATTCCCATGAGGGACAGACTCGAGAGAGGTAAACAATTCACGATGTGAGGTAATGTGCTTTGTAGCACCACTGTCGAAATACCACACATGTGAATCTGCAGCAACTGACAAGCATGCATCATGGACAACAGGATTGTAAGTGCACTCTGCGCTAAAAGCCCATTCTGCATCAACATCAGCATCACAATCTCCTTTCACAGAAGACTCAACAATGGCTGCATTTGTAGTGGAACCAGCATTTGCAGTGGAACCACCCTCTTTCTTCTTAGCCTCTTTGGCCTTTAACTTAGGACACGACTTGATCAAGTGATCATTGGGTTTACAATAATGGCAACGCATCTTCTTTTTGCCCTTATCACCAGAATTGCCAGACGAAGTGCTGCCAGCAGAAGCATTAGGAACAGAATTTTTGCCACTCGCAGCAGAACCATAAGAAGTGGCTGCATTACTGTTACCACGCTTTCTTTGAGAAGCAATAAAAGCCTGTTCAACTGCACGCTGCCTAGTCCTGTTTTTTCTGGAAAGTGACTCTTGCAACAGCAATGTGCATAATGCATCAAACTTGACAACTTCAGGATTTCCTTGGGTCATCAGTCTCCAAGTACTAGCAAAAGTCTGGTAGGAATCTGGTAAGGCATCAAGAACAGTCTGCACAAGGGAACTGTCAGAAATGACTTCACCTGCAGAAATGAGTTGCTCATTGATATCCTTGACACTAGCAAGGAAAGTGTCCATATCATCTTCCTCATGCATAATCTTCGACTCTAGCTCTTTACGCAGCAAAGCAATTTTAGCCTCATTGCGGCTTGCATAAAGACCTGCTAGAATATCCCAAGCCTGTTTTGCAGATTTTGCTGAACGGATGTGAGGAATAATGGTGCGCTTCACAGACAACGCAATCAATGCATGAGCCTGCGCATCCTTAACATCCCAACGAGCTTGTTTTGCTGTAGGCAAAACAACTCTAACAGCTGCAATCCTTGCAGCAAGACCTGCAACATCCTCAATATCGCCTACATCTTCAGAACCAGGACGTACATCAATGCCCTGCACAATGTTCCAGACACCTTTTGACACAAGAACGTGTTGCATCATATAAGCCCACATAGGGTAGTTGTCCCCATCCAACCTGTCCTCAGCAGCAAACATCTTGAACACATCTGTGTTGTTGTTGTCAGCCATGGTAAATGCTGCACCTGATGTGAAAACTGCCCGAAAATAAGAGAAATGGAGCGGGAACAACTTGTGCTATATAGCACAAACCGTAGAAGACTATAAGGCACCTGTTATGCAGAAAACGGCACTGACAGAAAATCTGCACAAAATGACGAAATAACCTGTGCAGTACTGCCCGTAGTGGAAACGGAGGCCGAAATGAGCCCAAATCAAAATTCTAAGCAGACCAAGCTCTTCGAGCTTTCCCAAAATATTTGTCGACCTGCGAACGCTTGCCAAAGCTCACTGAAATCGGAGAAAGTGAGCAGGCGTGTGCTGGAGCAGCTGGCGACTAAGCCCGGGAGGACGTGACCTGCTCTGATACCAATTGTTGGAATTAGGGTTGCAGAGAAACACACACAGCTTGGAGAAGACGAAGGAAGCTCAAGGCACACAATAGAGAGTGTATTCCTTAGTGTGCAATGGAAAGATAGATAGCCCTAGAGTGATGGGCGTATATACAATGCACGGGGGAAAAAACCTCCTAAAGAGGGAAAAAATGCCCCGGCGGTCCTAGTGTGTTCACACACATCACTACCACATGTATATGGTAACAGTGATGAGCACCCTCCTAGTTGGCCACACCTTGTCAAAGCCCTATTTTTTAATGTAATTTATCCTTTTCTTTTTGGGAAGCCTTGTAAGAGAGTCTATGTAACTTTGATCCGTAAGTTCTACACTGTCAGCTATAATATTTTATCATGAGTCCAAAGTCATGTGAGCCGGTTGTTGGCCATTTTAAAAAGCCCTAATTATAAAGCTCAACTACCTCAGCTAAAAGACAACCTGGTAACCTTGTCTTTGAGCTTTGGAAAAGCTTTTGATGTATGACTGTAAGTGGCTACTCAAATTATGACTTGTAATCCATTTTTCTTATGATTTGGTAATCTAAATTCAATTCCAAGAACTGTATTGTGCTCCTTGTCTCTTGATTTTTCAATTAAGTATAAGCATTTCAAGTTTTGTTGTGGTTTGTGACTACACATATGTGAGTCTTAGCTACATATTTGAGTGCTAGAATCACTATTTTTTGACATTCTGACCATAGGAGAGTAGTATTAGAACTTAGGGCGATTAGTTTGTGTTGTTCTATTGTAGTTTTCATGATCTGGACCAGGATAGATCATGATTTTGGTACCTTGTCAGATGACCACTAGACTTTGTAAACTTGTGTCCTTAGACCTAATATAGCTTTGTGACAATCCAAATTTGTTTAGTTGACAAAATGGCATGATGACCTAAAGCGGTGAGATCTAACAGTAGTAGATTTTTCCAATCAGAGAGTGGTAGTTAGCTTATTGGATTGATATGTTTTCTTGATAGGTTCACTTCTTGAAAAATGGCAACCTCAAAGAGTCTCTCTGCTTCATCGGATTCAATTCCTTGAGTATCCATATTATGTTAGTGCTAGATAGCTATGTTACAGACGTCCATTGTAAGGTTTTCACCTTTCTAGCTGTAAGAAAATGAACCCGAAGCTTTAGGTGAAAGCATTGGGCGTACAAACAGGTAAAGCACTATCTCAAAAGAAATTAAAATTGGTATTTTTAGAATCTTAAGCACGACAAACCTATAGCTAGGAACTCTCAAAACTAAATTCGGGTAAAATCTGACACCGCTATCCTCTCTGGAAGAATTACTGCCACTCTAAATTGCAAAAATAGTTGAATGGTTTTTAGTAATAATTAAAGCTTATGAATTTCATTATAACCTTTAGATACATTCCCAGATATTTATCAAAATAGCTGAAAATAGCTCACAAAATTAGCAGGCTTGATTTTCAAAGTAGGTAGGTATTGAGAGAGGGTATCTAGACTTGCCCAAGATGGATTTACCAAAAAATGGTGCCTTCTTGAGCTTGGGGGCTGCTTGAGCTACAAGCAGTTGCCAGTCTCAGCCTATGAGAGCCTATAAGTGCCAGAAAAAGCTATAAATATGACTTGCTATCTCACAATTCAATCAGACTCGGAGTCCTGCTAGAAATCTCTCATGCAAGAGAGATGCTTCACAAAAATGACTAAGAGAGAAAAACCTAAGTGATTAAGTGAGATAATTAGTGCTATTCTCAATTAATTAATTAGTTTATGTCTAATTTTTCTAATTAATTTATTAATTAAAGAAGATTAGACCATTATCTACTATTAATCAATCTCTTATATATTATTGAATCGTTGATTACTTAATCTTAACTAAGATTAATAATCTACTTGATTATTAAGCCCTAATCAGGAGTGAAATTGATTAATTTTGATCTTAATTAATAAGAAATATATTGCTTAAACTTAGTTAATCCTAAGATAATTATCAAAGCTGATATAAATAGTATTAGGAATCCAAGAAAGTCATATAAAAAATTTTAAAGTAATTTTTGTAATTAATTAGACAAAAATTATCTATTTTTAATTATAAAACTAACAAAAAACTTAGCAAACTAACTTAATAAATCAGAAGATTATTATCAAAGTTAAAAAAAATTATGAGGAATAGAGAGTAATTAATTGATAAATATAAAATTAGTTTAGCTTTTTTTAAAAGCTAAATTTCTTTGATTTTAGCTATAAATTAAAGAGAAAAATTAGTTAACTAACTTAGATAATTACATGGTAATTGTCAAAGTGAGAAAACATCATTAAAAGCATAGGATATTTAGCTCAATTACAAAAAAATAGTTTATCTATTTAATTAAGCTAAAAATATTTGATTTGAGCTATTAATTAAAAGAAAAAATTATTAATTTAGATTAGATAATTACATGATAGGTATCAAGGTTAGAAAACATTATTAGCAAGCTTATGATTTTTTTTTGTTTAGCGATTTAATTATGCGATTTTTTAAATTAACTATAAATTAAAGAGGGAAATTATGGGTAAACTTATATAATTACATGGTAGATATTACAGTTAGAAAACATCATTTGCAAGCCGAGATGACTAGTTCATGAATAAAAAATGAGTTTAGCTATTAATTAAGCTAAAATTATCTGATTTTAACTGTAAATTATAGGAGAAAATTAGAATTAACTTAGATGAATAAATGGTAATTATCACAATTAAAAATAATTATTAAAAATTTGGGATAATTAGCTTATGAAAAAAAACCTAGCTTAGCTATTTGATTAAGATAGAATTTTTAAATTTTATCTATAAATTAAAGAGAGAAATTAGTGAATGAGTTTAGATATTTATATGGTAATTATCAGAGTTAGGAAACATCATCCTTAAGTTGTAATAAGTTGATCATGAATAAGTTGTAATAAGTTGATCATGAATAGAAAACTAGTTTAGCTATTTTATTAAGCTAGAATTGTCTAATTTTAGCTATAAATTAAACAAAAAAATTAATCAATTAGATTATATAATTGTAAATATGAAAGTTAGAAAACATCATTAACAAGTCAAGATAATTAGATCATGAACAAAAAACTAGTTTATAATTGTCTGATTTTAGCTATAAAATAAAATAAAAAATAGTAATTAACTTAGATAATTACATGGTAATTATTAGTTAGAAAAAATCATTAGCAAGTTGGAATAATTCTTTTATGAAGAAGAAGTTAGCTTAACTATTTAATTAAGCTAAAATTATTTGCTTTTATATGTAAATTTAAAAAGAAAATTAGTTAATTAGCTTAGATATTTACATGGTAGTTATCAAAGTTGGAAAACATCATTAGCAACTCAAAATAATTAGATCATAAACAAAAAACTAGTTTAGCTATTTAATTAAGCTAGAATTGCCTGCGTTTAGCTACAAATTAAAAGAGAAAATTCATATTTTATCTTAGATAATTACATGATAATTATCAAGGTTTAAAAACATCATTGTAAAATCAAGATAATTAAATCATGAACAAAAAAGCAGTTTAGCTATTCAATTAAGTTAAAATTATTTGATGTTATTTATAAATTAAAAGTAAAAGTTATTAATTAGCTTACTTTATTACATGGTAATTATCAAAGCTAGAAAATATTATAAGAAAGTTGAGATAATTATGCCATAATTAGTTAACCAGCTTAAGTAATTATAATAGCTCAAAAATAGTATTTTAGGTAGAAATTTAATTAGGATAAATATAATCATAATTAAAAGTTTCTAGGAAAATTATTAAAAGTATAAACCACTATTTGAAAGTCCTGAAAATTATATCTTTAGAAGATAACGGGTCTAATAAATAATAAGTAAAAAATAAGTCAATTTTAGGTTTAGTAAAGACGAAAAAATTAGCAAAAAGGTTCAATTTTTTTTTAGAGAGACCCAAAATACCTAAAAGAAATATATGATAAGAATATCTTAGCTCTATGATTAAATAGAAGAATCTTATATTAAGAATATATCATTTTCAAGTGCTATCTTTAAAAATAGTCAATAAGTAAATTATCTAATAAGAAGGTTCTTTAGGCTATACTTAGGCATAAGAAATTGCAGAAACAATATTAAAAAAAAAACCTAGAATCTTTTGTAAACAACTAAATTACTCTAGAATCGAAGCAATTATGCTAAGAAATGGAAATACATTATAGAATGGTAAGAATCAAGATTTTGAATATTTACCTAATAAATAGACATCCTTTTTATAAGGATAGAAGTTATGGCTCCAAAGAGGACTCGAGAAAACCCTTAGTCTGATGAAGAGGGCAATGTTCCCAAGAGGGCTAGAATGTCATATGACCACGAGGCCAGGCCTAGTAGTAGGCATACATATGAAAGTATTCATGCCCCAACACTGCAGCAAATGCCCGACCAGTCCTAGGTGGGTCTTCATTATAATTTAAGATGAATAATTCAAGTTCTTCTTTAAGTATTAACATTGCATATGTAAAAGAGGGTATAAGGAATAAAGAAAAGTGACATTGGCTGAAAATGAAAGGCATCTTCCAAGAAACCAACAAGCATTTGTTTGTATATTAGAAAATAATTGTTTGGGTTAAGGCTGGTTGACTTAGGAAAGAATGATTGATCATCCTGAAGACAACTTTTGTCTCAAGACACCTCTAATTCCTTGGAGTTTTTTCACTTTATGTGATGAGTAATGATGGCTTGTTAGCCATGGATGAGTCGATTGGCCCCATGTACACGAAGTCTTTAACCCCTACATGTGTATGTTTGTGGATACTACTTAGGATATTGTTTTTATCCTAGGGGAACCGCCGGTTGTATGGGCAACTAGTTTTAGCGTATGGACGCCCCGAACTTTGGGTGATTGGTTTCCACCCGGATTATAAATAAGGAAGGGTACGGTTTTTTTCACCCATGTATAGGTGTGCTCCACACAAGTGGAGTACATGTCAGGGTTGTCAAGAAATATTGTGAGTGATCGTACCTTGCCTTAAGTCTAAAGATACGGAATTAATACTGAAAACAAACTCAAAATCAAGAAATTGTGCAAAAACCACAAAAGCCTTAAAATTTGACCAAAATTTGGGGATTTTTTGACTTTCAAAGATCCAAATCTAAAATGGGGTGAGAATTGGCATCTACAAGGTATAGCCATTCTAGTGACCAAGTTTCATGTCAAAATAATGTCAAACGTGGATCGCGATCCATGTACCTTTTGACCATCTGAGATTGGTATTTGAGCGATAGACATCTGACAACATTTGAAACAACTTTTACAAAGGGCACCATAGCAAAAATGGCAAAAAGTTGACCGAATCATCAAAAAACTAGTAGCTAGTCAAAAACCACAGGGCAGACAGAAACATTTACTTTTGATTGACAAAAGGTTTTTCAAATCCAAAACTGATACTGCAAGTAATCATCGGGACAAATTTTGGGTCCATATCTGATGGAACATGAATAGTGATCCATGTACCTTTTCTCATTTTTTGAACAAAGGCCATACATGTTTGACCATTAGAAACAAAACTTCCAAAAACAAGGTAAGCCAAAAAAGTTCAAAAAGAGGGTCAAAAGGGGGTAAAAGCACTTCAAGGCCAAAAAATGCCTAGCAGGCCTAAATTGATCCAAATTGAAAAAAAGCAAGATAATTGTAATCAGTAGACCAAGGGGGAGCTGTATCAAGTTTCAACAAGTTTTGACACAAAGGTATATGGATCGTGATCCATGTTCCTTTGTCACAGATTGAGTACACACTTGTACTATAGCTAGCACTAGTCCCTAGGAGCATAGTGGTCTTTTCAACTTTGAATTTGGAGTTAATTTGTGGATTTTTCAAGAAAAACTAGAATTTCTACCAAAGTGTAATAAAATTTTGATGGTCTCAAATTTTGACTATAGAGCGGCCATAAACTCATAGCCACCAAGTTCTCTTTATACAGGTTGCAAGAGCTAGAGTGTGCACGGCTCAAAGTGCTTTCAATCGGAGGATTTGGATGCATCATAGAAGGTAACATGTTAGGGTTTTTCAAGTGTGTCATCTTGATGTATTTGCGGTCAAGTAGACTATATCAAAGTAGAAACTTTGTTGTTAGATACCAAACTAGTCATATTTTAATGGAAGGGAGTGTCAATCAAGGACCGTTGCCGAGTTTAGAACCCATCATAGAGAAAATGCTTTTTGATACTTCATCAAAGAGACCATACACTTATATGATTGACAAATTCAAGAGTGTGAGTTTCAAGGAAACAACCGTGGGAGCAAGACCATCCCAACTAGCACCAACCATGAGACTTTTGCACTTGAAATTTCACTTTGAAAATGAACAAGGTGCTAAAACTTACAAAGATGGTATGGAAGACTATTGTGCAAAACTACATGAGAGACCTACCAAATTTAAGGACATAGTTCATGTGGACTAAAACAATGATCAATACTTTGATGATGAGGGAACCATGTATTTAGTCATGCAAAATCTCTATATTGTGGATAAGTGGGGATTAAGAGGCACCAAAGATAAGTTTGATGTCAAGTCTAAAGAAAAGTTGCAAAGTTGGACATTCAAATGCGAAGCTTAGGCGAGTGAATATGGAAACCCGAGTCAACACTGACAATACACATGTGAATTTGTACAAATATGATAATGGAGAGAAGATGCTCTACTACAAGTGTGGCGAGCCTAACATTGGGGAATTATCGGAGAAAAAATATGTATATCTCTTCACATATGAGGAAGGTAGAGATACCAAAGTGATAACGCTCGATAAGTAAGGATGATTGTACTCTACCATATACCAAAATAAGCTGGAGACATATACGTTCTTTGGAGGATGAAAAAGTGTTTCAAAAATTGAAACAGAGATTGATCTCTACTCCAATTTTGAAAGCTCTTGATTGGAACAAGATCTCTCATGTCAACATAGATGCATCAACTTACACAATTGGATGCATCTTAGCACAACCTAGAGAGACCAATAAGGATTTTCCCATCTGTTACTCCAAAAGACAACTCAATAGTACGGAGAAAAATTACAAGACATAGAAAGAGAAGGATTGGAAATGGTCTATGTAGTCAAAAAGTTTAAACATTATCTTCTCACAAACAAATTTGTATCTTTTGTGGATCACCAAGCACTATTGTACTTAGTGAATAAATCATGCAATACTGGATGGATGGTTTGACAATTTATTATATTGCTAGAGTTTGATTTCACTGTAGTAGTAAAAAAGGAGACTACACACCATAGGGTGACCATTTGTCTCAATTGATTCATGGAGAACCTCTTCAAGTTGACGATGATATGACAAATTTGTATCTTTTCAATATACAAATAGTATCGAGGTGGAGCAAACATGTGATACCAGTGCTTACCATTGGCTCTCTGCAAATTCAAAGGTAGCCATCAGCCATTGAGCAAAGACTCTCATTTGCGCTAATAAAAGAACACCTATACAAGCATGGAATAGTTAGGCTATATATAGAGCAAGTAGAGAAAGATATAATCACTTCATTAATGATATGATTGAATATCTATTGCAAGGTTTTATAGTGCTCCATATGAAGCCAGTGCCATATCAATCTCAAGAAAATAGATATGCAGAGAACACAAACAAAATTCTATGCACAATGCTCGAAAAGAAAATTGATGGGTCAAGACCCGGTTAGGACCAAAAGTTACATTCAGCTCTTTGGACATATAGGACAACATACAAAACAAAATTGGGAACAAAACCTTTCAATTTTGTGTTTGGGATCAACTCTATATTACCATTAGTATTCTTGGTTTCCACACTACGAGTAGCATAAGACCTAGATTGGAGCACATGAGTTATTGGAACGAGTTGCACAACTCATCAGGTTAGACAAATTGTGACTCAAGGCTGTTGTGGCAATATATGCGTAGAAAAGGAAAACGAAAAAGATTTCCATGACTAGAACATGATAAACAAGGAATTTCAAAAGGGAGATTATGTATTAGTCTATACCCTAAAGCAATACTCCAATAAATTGAAGAAGCAAGAAAATGGCCCATTTGTGTGATCAATGAAATATCACCAAATGGTGCCATAAAACTTGTGACATTAGAGGGAGAGGAGATGTCTAATTGGATCAATGGTTGCATATTGAAGAAGTACATTTACCTCTCATTGTTGCTGACATGTTGGAAAAGATTCACCAAGCAAAAGAAAGAAAGCAGAAAGCTCAACCCATCAAAGACCATGCAAAGGAGAAAGCAAAGTTGTGAAATTTGAAGCAAAAAGAATGACTAAACAGAGCTCCTATTGAATCAATTTTGATCATGCCAGATTGTCTTGGAGGCATGGACATAGGAGTTAATGTCAAGGTTGCTAATGGATCAAACAAAAGAGAACTTATGGATACCAGTGCAAGAGTCAACACCATGAGATATTCTACATACTTAAAGTTTTCAGATGAAATAGTGACACCAAATGGAATCAAGCCTAGAGCAGCAAACAAGGGGACAATGGTCAGCTTAGGACATGACAATGTATCCATCAACATTGATGGCAACCAATGTCTACATCAGTTTCATGTCATGAAAGACACATATCTTATCGAAGCAATCGTCCCAAAAAAGTCGGATTCAAGTTTTGAAAGCAAATGCCAAATCAACAAAGTTGTAGGAGCTTCAAGTTTGGAAGGACTTGGCACATGTCAAAATTTGGGTTAGCTTATGATAGACCAGAATTGCAAGATCAAGAGGAATTAACAACCGGACACCAAATGATGAGCTACTTGAATTACACGTGGTATACATGAACATATAAGGTAAGTATACACTTACCATTCGGCGTAAGTTGTGAACGGATAAGGTAAGTACACACTTGGATTTGGGGTAAGTCGGTCATATATAAGAAAATTGGGAAAATTAGGTCTCACTTGTAGTTAGACACAATCACACACACACACACACACACACACACACACACACACACACACACACACACGCACACACACACACACACACACACACACACACACACACACACACACACACACACACACACACACACACACACACACACACACACACACACACACACACACACACACACACACACACACACACACACACATAGAGAGAGAGAGAGAGAGAGAGAGAGAGAGAGAGAGAGAGAGAGAGAGAGAGAGAGAGAGAGAGAGAGAGAGAGAGAGAGAGAGAGAGAGAGAGAGAGAGAGAGAGAGAGAGAGAGAGAGAGAGAGAGAGAGAGAGCTTGTGACCTAGAGCTGCTAGTCAAATTTTTGTCTATTACAACCACACTAGACACTTATACTTCACCAAATCTTATAGGTATGTTCCTCACCAGTACAAGAACAATTGTGGATTATCAAATGCAGAGTTGTTTACGCAACTGGTATGATTGAGAATATGCAGATTAGGGTGGATAAAGAGAAATTCAAAACAAGATTTCTAGTCCTGGATGTCCAAGGACCATATGGTATGTTACTAAGACGAACATGGCTTTGAACGGCGCAGGCTGTTCATGATTATGCAAATCAACCCTAACCATTCAGCGAATAAGTAGGAGAATCCAGATCCAGACAAATAACACCAGAACCTGGAAGAAAGCACTTCAACCTAAGGAACTTTGCCAAACATATGGGGTTAAGAAGATTGAACGGATCCTTGCAGCCATAAACATTTTTTTGTTAGATGAAATCGACTTAAATGCAGTGTTATTCGACAAGGCTCAAGCTGAGAAACAGAGAAAGCAGTTTCTAAATCAGTTTATTGAACTGAATCCTGGCGAGAGACCAGTTCAGTTGGACAGTCAGAGGAACCATCTGACTCCGAAGAGGGATATGCAGATTCCAGTACACCAATGCACACTGAAGAGGTCACTAGAGTTCAGAAAGAGAATCCAAAACTAACTGATCCGTCCTGGGATTATGCTACGGAGTCAGCCAAAAAGAAGGGAGGTGGACAGAATTGAGGTGGCCCAAATTGGCTGCTTCCAGATGGTCAAGAGATTGAAGAATGGAATTTGGGTTCTGAAGAAAGTCCTTGATAAATCAAGTTGAATAAGCATCTGAATCCAGAAATAAAGGAAAAATCCGGCCTTATGTTCCAAAATTACAAAGGTGTATTTGCATGGGAACATACTGATTTGCATGGGAACATACTGATTTGAAAGGTGTAGATCCAGAGGTTTGCCAACACCTCTAAAGCCAGATGCCAGACTAGTACATCTCTAGAGGTACATAATAAATCCGAACTATGCTAAGAAGGTCAAAGAGGAAATTGACAACCCTTTGAAACTCGAATTCATCACAGAAGTCATCAGTAGTGATTGGCTATTCCCTATAGTGGTCGTACCGAAAAAGAATGGGAAACTCAGAGACTGTGTGGATTACCAAAAATTGAATGCTCAACTATCAAAGATCCTTTTCCATTACCCTTCACTTACCGGAAGTCACCAGTAGTGATTGGCTATTCCCTATAGTGGTCGCACCGAAGAAGAATGGGAAACTCAGAGTCTGTGTGGATTACCAAAAATTGAATACTCAAACTATCAAAGATCCTTTTCCATTACTCTTCACTGATATGCTTCTTGATGAGATTGCATGCCATGATATGTATAGTTTTATGGATGGCTACAGTGGTTACAACCAATTGGAAAAACCACTTTTAATACTGAATGGGGTGCATTCATGTATTTAGTCATGCCATTTGGTCTCTGCAATGCTCCAAAAACATTCTAGCATTGCATGATGGAGATATTCAATGAATTCTTGCAGAGATTTCTAGCTATATTTATGGATGACTTCACTGTATTCTCAATCGAGGAGAAGC
This sequence comes from Adiantum capillus-veneris, assembly GCF_014529385.1. Classification (NCBI taxonomy): domain Eukaryota; kingdom Viridiplantae; phylum Streptophyta; class Polypodiopsida; order Polypodiales; family Pteridaceae; genus Adiantum; species Adiantum capillus-veneris. Next base: position 79,515,727 of record NC_140949.1, read on the forward strand.
ATCTACTGTTTTTGGAAATGGTTTTTCGGCGATGTCAAGAGACGAGGATCTGCTTGAGTCCATTCAAGTCTGTTTTCTGGTAAGGAAGGGACGATTACTGGGGCATATAGTGTCCAAAAATGGCATAGAGATGGCCAATGATAAAATCCAGTGTGTCCAGCAAGCCAAAGCTCTCCACACAACGTCTGAATTAAGTTCATTCTTGGGATATATAAATTTTTATAGAAGATTTATTCACATGTTTGCTACAAAGGCATTACCTCTATATGAGCTTACCAAAAAAACCAATAAGTTCATCTGGAATTCTGAATGTGAAGAAAGCTTTCAATGTCTTAAAAATGCCATCATAGTAAGCTGATACTTCGACAACCAGACTGGAATGTTATAGTCCATGTGCATGTCGATGCTTCGGGGTTGGCAATGGGGGCAATACTAGCTCAACCAGATGGAAGGATGCATTATCCAGTTTATTTTGCCAGCCGAAGATTCAGTCTAGCTGAACATGGATATACTACCACAGAGAGAGAAGCTCTGGGTATGGTTTTCAGTGCCACCAAGTTTCTCCGTTACTTGACAAATAATTTCATTTTTATGTGGATCATGAGACACTACTATTTTTGATCAACAATGTCATTATCAAGGACGATTAATCAGATGGATGATGTTCTTGATGGAGTTTGACTTTGCATATTCCACAAGCCTGGTAAATCTCATTGTGGTGCTGATTTTCTTTCCAGAACTACTGAAGGCTACTCTGAAATATCCTTGAGGGATGAGCCTATAGACGTATAGCTATTTCAGGTGACACCTTAGAAAAATTCAGATCCTGATTGGTATGGTATATATCAGTTCCTTTCACAAGGAGGATTCCTAGACAGCTGGACTCAGAATTAGAAGAAGGCTCTGATCATTAAGAGTCTGAAGTTCACCATAATAGGAGGACTCGGGGGGTGCACTATGTAATCATGTTAATGTATAACGTGAGTTTGAAAGGAGGGGTTTTAAAATGCAAAATTTTAGACAATTTACCAGAGATACATTAAAGTAAGGGGTTTTTATTTTCAATTTTGGAAAAAAATCCTAAAATAAGGGGTCATTTTATTCATTCAAACATGTTAAAAGAGGGATTTTTTTAATAGCCCGCGAACGCATGAATGATGAACCCCCCGAGTAGGAGGATTGCTCTATAGATTGGGCATATATGGTGTTCTTCGAAGGTGCCTGCCAATGGAAGGGTGAATGCAAGTCATCTTTGAAGCACACGATGGGGATTCTGGAGGACACTTCTCCACTGATATCACTTATAAGAAGATTCTGCAAGCCGGATTATGGTGGCAAACCCTGATAGTGGATGTCCAAAGTTTCTGCAAGACTTGTGATATATGTCAAGGAATGGGTAGACCAATAACAGCTGATATGAATCCACTCACTCTAGTATAGCCACTGGGAGTATTCAAGAAATGGGGTCTGAACTTCATGGGACCATTCAAGAAGTTTACCCCAAGGAAGAACCGGTACATCTTGATGGCTACCTGTTATGTCACTAAATGGGTAGAGGCCAAGGCTCTTCTAGATAATACTGCCAAGTCCATTTCTTCTTTTCTGTTTGAAAACATTCTCTTTCGCTATGGATGCCTCATTGAAATTTGGTATGATCAAGGGACACATTTCATTAATGACACAATGGAAATTGTGATGGAGATGCTCTCAGGTAAGCACATAAAATCAACTCCATATTATCCAGGTACATTAGGTCAAGCAGAGAGCAGTAAAACCATCAAGAATATTTGACCAAGATTGTTTAGAAGGAGACACCAGTGGGATATCAAGCTCCAGACTACTCTATGGGCCTACTGAACAACTTATAAAGTAACCACTAGAATGACACCTTTCAAATGGTGTATGGTACTGAAGTTGTAGTGCCTATTGAATTTGTAATTCCCAGTTTCAAAATGGAAGTTGAATATGGATTAGATTTTAATCATAATCTCAAACAAAGACTGGAGGAATTATTGCAGCTGGATGAGTTACGACAAAGAACCATGCTAGAGCAGGAGATTGTTCAGCAACGAAGAAAGCACTGGCATGATAAAAGGATAAAGGTTAGGGAATTTCAGAAGGGTGACTTAGTTTTTCTATATCAATTATCCAAACTGGTCCCTAATAAATTGAATTTGAAGATAGCTTAGGTTGGTCCATTTGAAGTTGATTGAATATTTTCAAATGGCATAGTGAGGCTAAAAGACTTATTTGGATTATTGCATGTGTGCCACGTTTCCACCGGTGCACATAACTCTAGGAACGGTAAGTAGTGGAGCTTTTATGGCGCGTACACATATAGAAATGAGGTATGTGGACTCTCTTCCTCACAAGTCTCTTGCACAATGACTACCTGCTATCACGCACTTGCCAATGCCAAGCTCTGAGAACTCTTTGCTCCAATGTGAAACCTCCTCCTCAATAGATTCTGCTTGTCCCTAACCTGATACACCTCGCTGCGGGTTAGGATACACAAGTAAGTCTTCTTACTCTACAGCTTCACAGTCATTGCAGTGTATGGGTCCCAAGAAAATGTCAAAAAAGATGCAAGACACAATGGATGAGACTGCAACAGTCATTACTTCTATTCAGGCCTCCCTACCACTCATTTCATACAGCAAGATACACAGATATGTGTTTAATGAGCAAGCAGAATCACTGCTGCAATTATGGGGTATGCATGTGGTAGTACAGGCTACGAAGTTTGATTTTTATGTAATCATTATTAAACAGGTCCTTGATTCTTTTGATGTTGATGAAGACAGTGCCACTGACACTAAAGCCATTGCTTATGCCTTCAGATTTCCCAATGAGAAAAAGCCCAGCACATCATCTACAGACCAAATCAATCTGGCTCTTAAGGAAGATGAAGCAGGTAAGAAGAAAAGAAAGGGTGGTGGGCAAGGGATTCCAGTACCTGCACTAGATGTTCCTTCAGCCTACATGTTTATTGCAGAAGCTGTTAGTCTAAAAAACAATCCAACATATGTGTCTGAGAAATTGTTTGCAATTTTGTTGGCAAAAAGGCTGGATGATAAAGCCAAAATCAATCTATGTCAAATTTTATCTCACAACATCTTACAACAGACTGCTAAGCTGAAGTCAAAGAGTGTGTTCAAAGCTTGGTATGTCTAGCAGTTTTTATACTAGGCTACTTCTCCAGAAGCCTTTCCCCAAGTAAAGCTGGCTTGGAGTCCTGAGCCTATTCTGACTAAGAATGTGGAGTTATCTTTAGATGAAGAGGACCCAGGTAATCAACTGACTGTCACTAGACAAAAGAGGAAGGCCACACTGGCTGAGGCCAGTAGCTCAAAAGAAACCCAAGGTTCTGTTAGAAAAGAGTACTGCTCTACTAAAGAAACTTGAGAGTCAGGTCCAACCCCTACCCACTGAAGTTTTTTTTGAAGGTAGACTTCAGCAATGCCCAAAGAGTAGACTCAAATAGTATAGTCAGCACTGACAAAAGCTAGCAATAAGCAAACACTAAAGAGGTGGCAACTGATACTGGCAAAGGAAAGAGAAAAGCACTTACCAGCTCGATCACCAAAACTCCTTTCAGTGGACTGGCTTTATCAATGGCCAAGAAGGATCGATTGCAACAATTGTAGAATAACCCTCTCAAAGGCCGATTGGTACTTCAAAAACCAGATTTGGCAGCATTGCCATATATGGCTCCAATCATGGTTTATGAGCCAGCTGAATCTGATTCAACTACAAGAGTTGATGGCTGCTTGGAAATCATCCAAGCATCATGGAACACTATTGTGCATTCCTTAGGACAGATGATGGATGTATCAGCTTCCAGTGAAGAAGTGCCTAGGCTGAAAGAAGAACGGGAAAGCAGCCAACATTAGGTTCACGAACTTCAACAACCACAAACTTCAACAAAAAATGGATGATCAGTCTCTCAAGCATGCTATTGCTGAGAATCAGTCAGCTCAAACAATTAAGGAGCTGCAGACAAAGATGCTGAAACTAGAAACCAAAGATTGACGACTGAATGAAGAGAAGGAATTTGCTTTGAGAGATGCTGACAGATTTCAAACTCTATTACGTGTGAAACATGCAGATATCAAAGAATTTCTCAACACCCACACTGTGTTAAAGGATTCCCTTGCAGAGAGATACATATACAGTAACCTTGCTGATATCCTGAATCCACAAGGAAACTTAACCTTGAATATGGATAATTTGAAGGCACTCCTTGAGACTATTCAGAGTGATCTGCAAGATAAGATCACTGAATATAACACAGCTTTGGTAAATCAGGCCATTATGGATTATATCAGTAAGCAAGTTGATACTGAAGAAGAGTCTGAGCATGAAGAAGAGCATGAGGAGGAAGGGGATAACAAGCTGGATGACAAAACCTGATGATGATGATGATGATTCTCCTCATTCCCCACCCTCAGGCTCTAGAGCTAGAGGATTAGCTACAACTAGGGGCAGTGGACCCAACAAAGGAAATCCGGGTATTGATCAAGACCAGCAAGATCAACAATCGGATGATCAGCAGCAGTAAGACAGTGACCAGTAGAATAAGGGCAACACTAGAGAACCTCATGTACACCAGTCATAGCACATTCCTGACATCAAAGGAAAAGCCAAAGCTGTGACTGAATCTTTTGAAGCTGATGAACAACACTCTTTACAGCTCATTGCACTGAATAAGAAATTAAGGCATCAACAAGCTCATATTACTAGATAGTATTTTGAGGATGACACTCTTATCTCTGATTTGGAACGCTTCTAAAGGCTGTATGTAGGAGCCACGGAGATGGTTCATCACTAGAAGTCGACTGCTTTTCATGATCAAGAGTTGTGCCAACTAAGGGCTTCAAGTCCAAATGTCAATAGGAGAACAGGCAACTGCTCTCCAAAAAATCTTTGAGCTGGTCCGAATTACTAGGAAGATGATGCAGCAGGAGAACCAAAATGTTCTCAAATTTTTGGAGTTTGTACCTATTTCTCTAGTACTCCTATATGCTTTACCTATCAAGGAGGCAAAACTGCCAACATCCAAAACCAGTAGATCGGCTCACTTATCTCAGTATCATTGATGGACTCTGTAACTGGTATGAGCAAGCTACTATGGAATGAAAAGCCTGGCAATCACTTGTTAATGGTGCCCTCAAAATGGACAATAGATCTATAGGGAAAAATGCAAAAGTTCAACCTCTGTATGGGTCAATGGAAGATACAGCTCTATGGATTAACGAAGATCACAAATCAGTTACTTCAAGTAGCTGTGGAGTCCTCCAAGATTCTTGAAAAGGATATCACTACCAAACCAGGACTGGGATAGTCCCAACAGGTAGGAACTGCTCCTTAGGAGGCTGACCAGCTGGAACTACTATACCGACAGTAATCACAACAATTATTGTAGTAACTTTACAAGCCTATAAATAGGACCCACTACAATGTCTCCAAGGGGTTTTGGCTTTTAGGGCCTTTTAGACTTTTGGCTTACGGCTCTTGCTTCTAGACTCTTAGATTCATAAGATTTTGGCTTTCAACTCTGTAATTACTCATTCTTGTAATCAATCCTCAGACTTCATCTGAGCTTAAGCCTGTTGTATACTGTAATGATTATCTTTGTACTACTGATCTGAATCCATAATACCATTCCAAATCTTCCAGTATGTGTCTTCCATTTCAGTACATTATTCCAGTTCAGTTCTCTGTTTCAGTCCAATACTTAATTCTAGTCCCCACTAATTGAACCGCCTAGATCATCAGTAGCTATGAACTCTAACACTGGAATAGCTATCTGAAGAGACTAGCTCCCATTCCACTTATCAAGAACAATGGTTAGCATTTTGTGTGAAAAACATAATATAGTGAAATAAAAATAAACTTAAGTGATTTGCTTTGTTAACCCTCACGGCTCACGGACACCCTATCACCTACGACGGACGTTGTATTATTTACTTGTAGAGTCAGGTACCGGGCTTGTCGGTCCAATAAGAAAAGGGTAAGAGTGATCGCCGATGAGAGGCGCACTCTAGCTGGAACATTCAAGGGATTAGTTGGCTAAGCATGGGCGCCCAAGTGTGAATGGGGCGAGCTCATATAAAAGTCAACTAAACCTAAAATTAACTCATTCTCTCATTTGTGCAATTGAAGAGTGCTCTTGCTCCATCTCCATCTTCTTCTTCTTCATCTCCTTGTGTGTGTGTGTGTGTGTATGCGTGAGAGATCTAGAGAGAGAGAGAGAGAGAGAGAGAGAGAGAGAGAGAGAGAGAGAGAGAGAGAGAGAGAGAGAGAGAGAGCATTACGGCGGCGAGGCGGTTGAGCGTGGCATAGCGGCGTCTCCCTCTTCTTCGGGGCGAGGAATCCTCCACGACAAGAAGCGTAGAGCGGTGAGTGAAACACCATCCCTATCTTTGACCTTACTAGTTTAGGCTTGTTGTGTGCTTGGAGCCATTTGTGGCTTGCACACAGTGTATCGGCAAGTTCCTTGCATTGACACGTACGACAGACGCGCACATTTTTGGCGCCGCTGTCGGGGAATGCCATACACTAAGTTATGAATGGCACTCTGTGCTTCTTTTGTGGTGCAATTTCAATTGTAGGAAAGGTAAGGAAGGAGGGTGTGTGTGTGTTGAGAAGAAGGATTTTGTGTTACTACTGTGTATTTTTTTTGTTAATGGAGTTTTCAAAGGTACTGTGTTTTTTCTCTCTGTAAGGTGTTAGTATTAAGGATGTTAGTTCTGTGTAATGTAATGTACAGTAAGTAGGAAGTAGATCTGTGAGAGCTAATAGAGTGTGTTAGAGTGTAATAGTAGGTGTATTAGTTGGAAGTAGGTAGGTAGAGTGTGTGTGTGCTCTCGCGCAGGCCACGACGACCTTATCCTTTTAAAAGTTTTTTTTTTGGAATTTTTTTTACATTTTTAATTTTTTAAAAGGTAGGACCGGGATCGGGAATATCTCCCAGACCCAAGCCCAAGCTCACGCTCAGGCTTAGGCATCTATCGCCTTTTAAAATTATGAATTTTAGCTTCACACGTAGCTAAAAAATGATTTTTTGAGGACCAACGGAGCTTCAGGCAATCGAACGTTGTGCTGTAAAGCACACCGCAACCCTCTGAGTGATACGCTTGTTTTGAGCTATCACACACTTTAATAAAAAAAATCGATCATTAAAAAACATAAAAAAAACGAGTGAAAACGAACGCCTAAAAAAGTAAGCGGTTAACCTTCGAGGTTATTCTCCGACGCTTGTAGGGTGCCAAAGGCACATGGATCTGCGCTCTGGTCGTGTGCTAGAGACGGAGCAACTAGAGAGAATTTCGACTTACGCGAGTTCTCATTATCCACCTACCTTAGGTTCCGGGCCCTCGGCGGGGACCCAAAGTAGTACAAACCAAGGCATGAACATAGCGGCTAGTGACTCTTCCTCTGACTACGATGTCATGGAGGGTTTTCCAATGCCTAATCCCGATAGCTCAAGCCAAGACATGCATGCCATGGGCCCACGGTCCGGACCGAGCGTGCTTAGCCGCCTGAAGGAAACTTTTAGTAGAGCCACTCGCTCCGAACATGGAGCTAATGATGTAAATGAGGGGGGTGGGGAAGTAAATTCTCCATTCATGACCAACGTAGAGCCTATGCCCTTAGAGAATGTGCAACTAAATACTTCATTCACTGCACATCCTGAATCTTCAGAGCTATTCCCCTCCGAGGTCATATCACCCGATGGTAGAAGCCTTGCCGAAGTGCAAGAGGTTGAGTGATATATCCTTGCAGCAAGGGAAAAGGAAATCGAGATCTTACGCAAGGCGGAGCAACAAAAAGAGTTAAAATCGAAAGCTCCTATGCCAATATCCTTGCTAAGAGAGCAATCAAGTGCTCCTGACTTAGCAACCGCTAAGGGCCAACCCCTAGAAAGCAACATTGCATCTAGCTCAAAGGACACCGCTAGCGCCTCAATCCTAGATGTTCTTAAATGAGAAATGGGAGTACGAACTACAAACGAAAACTCTGACGAACGTATACACACGTCACACCTATGACGTGGGTTGGTTAGATGTCCTACAATCCGCAATGGGTACTACTAGTGTGGAGGATCAACAACAAAGAGTTTGTGAGGTCATCCATAGGGTCATTGAGTTAGAGAGATAGAACAAGGGGATCAACATGCCTTCAACGGGTCTCATGAGATTCTTGGATACAGGGAAGGCTAAACAACCAACCTTATCGCAAATGGAGACTCCCTCGGTAAGTCCGATGGATCCCCCATATGTTGTTTCGCCAGGGGTCTCAGTGCAATCTGAGCCTACGTGATAGCTTTACCTTTCCAAGTCTAGCTCATATTTCCCTTGATGACACCACGTCTACCATGCCTACCCCAATGATGGGCATGCCAAGAGACATGCCATGGACCTCATTTGTTAGTAAAGCACCACTACATGGTAGCTCAATTCCTGCAATAGTACCTACAAGTGTGTACCAATCGTATGCACCTATGGGTCATCGCACTCATGTAGTCCCTACCCCTCCCATTGTTTCAACTACCTATGCTCCACAACCACAACACCCAAGTTCTTATTTCCATTGGACTATACCGGCTAGCATTAGCATGTCACATCCGACATTTGCTATGCCTAGGGCCACACATATGAACTTTGGGCCACCACATGGTACAACATCGTACCCAACGTGGAACCCAAGGGCTTCCTATGCGCCAAGCCCAATGCCAATACCTACTCCACATGTAGTCTCTGGAGCGCCTTCATCCACGGTGCCTACTCACTTAGGTGGCTTGGCAACATTTGCTCAAGCTATTGGTCGATCTATTACTGAGAATATGCGTAACACGCATGATAGAGAGCCTAGAAGTAAGGCAGTACAAATAGCCAAGCTCACTCAAAAATTTAGTGGAGACGGGGATGTGAGAAAGCATATAGAAGTGTTTGAACAAATATGCGATTCTCTAGGAGAACACAATGACCTGCATAAGAGTAATGCTTTAAGCCTAACCTTAAGTGGGAAGGTAGGGGATTGGTATAGAACCCTAAGGGAGGAAGACAAAACGATTTACCCTACTCTTAGGAGACTGTTCTTGAAAGAATACATACGAGAGGGAGTGCTTTGGGGTGTAGCCTCTCAGCTCCAGAAAGCCCAACGAGAGGAAGGAGAGTTGGTAAGAGACTTTATTAGTCGCTTCAAGCATTTGAATTCTCGTTGTAATCCAAATGAACGCTTCAACAATAACCAATTGCTCGATAGATTCATTGGGGGATTACGACATGAGGATATCTACAATGGCCTAGTCATTAGAGGTATCACCACTTGGGAAGCAGTCACCACCAATGCGATCCAATTGGAGGATAATTTAATGATTCAAGGAGAAAGAGTGTCGGTTGAGCCTAAATCTATTAGCTCACAAGCATCAGGGCATCAGCCAATGACCTTAAAGCCTATTCTAAGGAGCCAAAGATATCTGGGATGACTTTAGCAGATCTCACCAAGGCTATTCAAGAGAGTCTTAGAGACGATCGTGCTCCGCAAAACAATCATATGTATCCAAGAAGGGAGCAACAATGGTGCTCAGTATGCTATGGACCGCATAGTACCAGTGAATGTCCTACTTTTAGAGTAAAATTCAATGGGAATTGCAATGCCTGTGGAAGGTATGGTCATCAAGCTAAGGATTGCATAGTATTCAATCGTGCGATGGCCAATAGACCAACCTTAGCATGGACAGACACACCTTGAGTGCCTGCATTGATGCCGGCCCCACCTCTTGAACAAAGAGCACAACACATGGTCCCTAGGGCCCAAAATGTTGTCCAAACAACACCCTTACCACCTCCAGTGCTAGGACCGCAACCACCACATCCCAAAATCACTTCTGTGAATCAAGTGGGTTGTGAGTCATCTATTGCTTGTTTGGAAGGCTGTGAGGAAGATATAGATCCTAATATTGCCTATGGAATGGATGTGCTTGAAGAAAGTCCACAATACTACATGGAGGACTATTGGGGACAAATCAAACCTGTATATCAAGTAGCTGCTCTTGCTACAAGAGGCCAAAATATCAATTACACTGCTAAGAGACCACCTCTTCAATGCTATGAGTGTGGAGGTCCACATCGTGTAGCCGAGTGTCCTATTAGGCTACAAAAGAACGCCACACTTATGCAAACCAATCAAGCGAGCACGCCTACAATGACGATACTCATGCGTAATCGATGTGGCATAGATCATTTGATTGCCCAAGGTCCAAATAATCCAAATGCACCGAAGATCACACCATTAAACTTGATTGAAGTTACCGAGGAGCCATCACAAAGTACACTTGTGGTACCAGTAAACAATCGATGCTCCAAAAACAAAATTATATTCTTGAGGAAAGAGACACGACATCAATTGCCCAATCTCAGAAAAAGAAAACACAAAGGAAGAGATCGCAAAAAACAGCGAATTCAGACCCCAGTTCAAAGACCAACATAGGGACTGGTGACAACCCCGTATATATGAACGAAGTTGAAGAGGATTCTGATTCAGGTGAAACCATGGAGACCAAAACGACCACTAAGATAGAAACCAACAAGGAAGATCTTCATGAGCCACAATGGCCAGGATCCAAGAAGAAGATAAGAACTTATCCAAACCCTACAAAGGAGATTGAGCGAGTCAAGCAATTAAGGAGTTTGGTAGAAGATACCCAAAGGGATCTAGAACCAGCACCTAGGCAGATCCAGATTACAAACACCGTGTTCCCTACGCAACAACAACCTCACCAAGTCCATAGACCCTTAGCCATACCTAGTGTCATCCAAGAAGAAAGTGACTTAAAGTCATGGGAAAGTGGGTGTACTCACTTCTTGATGGAAAGAATATATGTTTACAGAGGGACTACTTGATCCTATCGAAGAAATGGAGATCCCATCTTCCCCACGTCAAGGGACTCAAGGCTAAAAGGTTCCGTTAAACATTGCCAAATTGATGGATTTCATGTCTTCAGAAGTTAGAACCACCATCATGTCCAAACTATATAAAGACCCTGAGCTAGTCTCAGCTCTTCGAGCCTTCCTCAATGGAGAACTAAAGTTTGGGCTACCACAATTTGCATAGATGGATGGAGCTGGGGAGATGTCAATAGAGGAGGAACACTTAGATCCACAACCCAACCTAGATGAGAACCTTGTTGTAGAAATACCTGTTAACAAGTTGGGACAATACTTTGAGGGTGATGAATCCAATGCGACCATACCAATCACTACTAAGGGATTAACTGTGAAGGGAGTCCTTGATGGTGGTGCTGGGGTTAGCATTGTGACTAAAAATTACTGGGAAACTATGGGAAGACCTCACCTTGCGACCACAACCATAGTAGTGAAGATGGCCAATGGGTCTATTGTTAAACCTATTGGGATGCTAGAAGATCTCAAGATCAAGGTCTTTGGACATAAAATAAGGATTACCTTTATTGTTATGGATTTCTCCAAACACACTATGGCATCGGAGATGATCTTAGGATGTCCTTTCATGAGGGAAACAAAAATGGTGCATGACTGGTCTAAAAACCATGTCTACTTGCAGTTCCAAGATTCTGTCATTCGAGTGGATCTTGTGACTGGTCGAGCACATCCTATAGGAAACAAATTTATAATTGATCATAGATCTGACACCACAGTTCACTCGGCCCCATTGCAGTATTGTTACACGTGTAAAGCGGACATTGATGTTTGGGAAGATTCTCCTTATATGGATGTACTACCTGATGACTGAGTCGGACAATGTGGATTGGGTCCACCTAGCAGCAACCATAGACACTTGGGAAAATAGGGGGATGACCTGGGTAACACCTGAGGGGGATGAAATGCCACCACTTGTACCCTTAAATATGCTAGAAGCAATGCATATAGCTTCTGATGACCTACAAGATGAAGTTTGACTGGCATTGGAACCAGTAGCGCCTCACAAGACTATAGCCCACCTGATTTGGGTTCAGAATCATCAATTGAAATTGACTCTGAGGACAAATAATATGAGTTAAATCTTAGTGCAAATGTGGGGACAAACCATTCAGGGCCCAGTGGTAACCTAGATGACAATCTATCCAAGGGAGTAGAAGACATAAGTAGTGATTCATTTAGTGACTCTTCACTAGAGATCGGCCGTAATCGAGAATTAAACAAGAAGAGTAAGAGATATAAGAGGCGACGATATCGAGCAAATGTGCGTGCTAGAATAAATGAAAAGAAATCTACCGTAGAATGGCTTAATTATATAGGGACATGTGATGCTCATCGGAAGTTGGTAGATAACTGGGGTGAATACCTTTAAAGAGTTATGTGGTGTAGTCCACAACCCATTGACATCGCACAACTAGAGGCTACAGAGAAGCCAAAGTTGAGCCGTTCCATAAGGAGACGACAAAATCGAGAGTTAGCTCAACAACAAAAGGAATCAGAAGTGAAATCACAGTCCACAGAACAACAAGACCCCACAAAATTACACCCTGCACACCTGAACATTTCAAATCCTATACCACAGAGGAACGTAAGGTTGTGTATACAAAGGCTCAAAGAAAACCTATCGATGGGAGCAATGGAGTCTATGGCGATCCAACGATAGTTAAGGAAATAGAGTTAGCAGACCCAAGAGAAGAGTCCAAACCTGTTTTCATTGCCCAAGATTTGACAGAGAATGAGGAGTGTGTACTTAAAGAACTTCTCAAGGAATTCAGGGATATATTTTCCTGGACATATCATGATATGAAAGGTGTTCCACCTTCCGTGGTGCAACACACAATCCCCATGAATAGCATGGCTAAACCAGTTCAACAACAACCCTACCCAGTGAATCCTAAACATGCAAAAATCATTCAAGAAGAGATTGAAAAGCTTGTGGAATGCGGATTCATATACCCTATTGAGCACTCAGAATGGGTGTCTCCAATAGTGATTGTGCCAAAGAAGAATGGGAAACTCAGAGTGTGCGTGGATCTCAAGAAGGTCAATGCCGCCACTAGGAGGGACCATTACCCCTTGCCATATTCAGAACATGTGCTTGAAAGAGTTGCAGGGAAGGAAGCTTATAGATTTTTAGATGGGTACTCTAGCTACAATCAAATCACAATTGCGCTGGAGGAACAAGCTAAAACAACCTTTATAACCGAATTTGGAGTGTTCGCATTTCGTGTTATGGATTTTGGCTTAACCAATGCCCCATGCTACCTTTCAAAGGTCAATAAACATTGCTTTTAGAGAATATTTGAGGGAGTTTTGTGAAGCTTTCTTAGATGACCCTTGTGTTTATTCCTCTTGGAAAGAACATCTATCATGCTTACGAAAAGTGTTTGAGAAGTGTAGATTGTATCACATCTCCTTAAACCCTTTCAAATGCCAATTTTGGGTTAAACATGGAGTCATTTTAGGGCATATAGTGTCCAAAAATGGGATTTCCACAGATGAGAGCAAAATTAAATCTATTGTTGAATTGCCACCACCTACAAACTATAAAGGAGTTCAAAGGTTCATGGGCCATGTTGGTTATTACCGACGGTTTATTTTAAACTTTGCTGAGATAGCTTGTACTTTGTACAAGCTTCTTATTGAGTTCCAATGGACTGCGGAGTGTGACCATGCTTATGAGTCATTGAAAAAGACATTGACTAGTGCTCCTATTCTACGAGTGCCCGATTGGAACGTAATTTTCCATGTGCATATTGATGCATCAAACTTTGCTATTGGGTGTGTTCTAACTCAACCAGGAGAACGTAAACTGGACTACCCCATTAGCTTTGCAAGTCGTCAATTGATTGATGCCAAGAGAAACTACACCACTACAAAGCAAGAAGGTTTAGGTATGATTTATGTAGTGAAGAAATTTCGCTACTACCTTCTGGCCAACAAGTTTGTGTTCTATGTTGATCATCAAGACTTGTTGTATCTAGTAAATAAACCTTGTTCCATGGAAAGAATTACACGATGGTTGTTAATTCTCCTTGTGTTTGATTTTACCGTTGTGGTGAGACCTGGTAAAAGACATGTCATGACTGATCATTTGTCTCGCATACCCAATGGTGAAGCCCCTACTGGAGCCGATGATGAGTCCTGATACTTCTCTATTCCTAGTCGAAACCATACCTAAATGGAGTGAGAAGATTGTGAACTTTCTAGTTAATAGTTTTCCACCCAAAGAGCTTCGTAAAGACATAGCTCAAAAACTGTTAAAAGAATGTGAACCTTACTCTCTCATTGCAGGAACTCTCTACAGGCTAGGGAAGGATGATATTCTTAGACGTTGTGCCCGTGAGGATGAATATTTATACATACTGCAAGAAGCCTACATGGGTATAGCCGGAGGACATTTCTCAGGGGAACTAACAGCTAGAAAGGTGTTGCAATCAGGCTATTGGTGGGAAAACTTATTTAAGGATGCATCACTTTTTGCAAAAGGATGTGATGAATGCCAACGTTACAAGATCACACAACGAAAGGATAGGATGCCCTTACATCCTATTAAAGTGACTCAACCATTTGAAAAATGGGGTTTGGACTTTGTAGGCTCAATTAGTCCGGCAGCTCGTAGCACTCAATCTCGATATATTATCGTTGCCACTGACTATGTGACAAAGTGGGCAGAAGCCAGGGCGACACGTAAGGCTGATGCAAGGTCAATTGCCAAGTTTATCTTTGAGAACATTATTACAAGATTTGGTTGTCCCTTTGAGATTGTGAGTGACAATGGTACTCATTTTATAAATGGAGTGATAAAGAACTCACTACCAACTTTATGATAGCTCACCATAAGTCCACACCTTATTATCCACAAGCAAATGGACAATCTGAGAGCACCAATAAGACCTTAATCTCTATCTTGACCAAAACGGTGGAAGCTCATCGCACAGATTGGGATTTAAAGCTTACATCAGCTCTATGGGCTTATCATACTGCGTACAAAGTTGCCATTAACTACACACCATTTAAGATGGTGTATGGCCAATAAGTGGTTATTCCATGGGAGTTTGTCATTCCTAGTCTTTGAGTAGCTTCTCAAGAAGGTTGGGATGGTAAACCCTTAGTTGAGTGATTATATATCCTTGAAAGGCTAGATGAAGAGAGGAATTAGTTGTGCAAAATACACTTGTGGAGAAAGATAGGAGGAAAAAATGGTTTGACCGTCATCTAAAGAACAAAGATATCAATGTTGGTGATAAAGTCCTTATGTATGGAGTGCGTAACAAAAAGAAAAAGTTGAAATATGCGGGAAAAGGACCATATAGAGTATGTGAGATCACCCCACAAGGAACCATTCGTGTGGAGACTCTTGATGGAGTTGAAACCATTGGATTCCTCAATGGGAGCAAATTTAAAAGATACTATGATCCTTTAAGCCACGAGGAGCTACGTGCCATCCATACAAAAAAGGCAGCCAAGGCACAAACATAATTCAAGAAGATATAAGCTCAAGCTGAGGCTAAGGAGCGACAACAACGCATAAGACAAAAACGAGAGGCTAACCTTGGAGTCACACATGCATTCCACGTTGAAATCGACGAGGATTGGTTAGACTCTGACACACCTCTACGATACCCTATTGAGCTAAACAACACCTATGGAAAAGTGCTATATAATGCCTTATTGGACACGGGTGCTAAATATAATCTGCTATCATATGGGGTGTGGTGTCAGTTAGGGAAGCCATCTCTATCTGAGAGTATTATCCAAGTCAAGGGTGTCAACAATAAAAAAACTTTGGTTTTTGGAATCTGGCACACTTCTGTCAGTTATGACAATGGATTGTAGCTCAAGACTTTTTGGTCATGCCTGTTGGAACTATGGAGGGTAATATAAACCTAGGACGCACGTGGATGATAGCCACCAAATGCACTATTGATTGGGGGACAGGGGGTGTCACAACACTGAAACCAACTCTTAGCCCTGCCACTTAAGCCATAGTCCCTGAGATATTGCCTCTTCAGGAAATAAAACCCAAAACATTGCATGTCCAAGAGGTTGAACCATATATCCCCATAGCCCAACTCTCTAGAGCTTCAACTGATGTAGTTGAAATAAAGCTTGAGACACACAAAACCCATCCCAATATAACAAAGAAAACATACAAGTGGGTCCCTAAAGCTTCTTTAGCAACCATAGCCAATGCTAAAAGACAGGAGCCGGGTAGGAGACGTCCCATTCACCCCAAGAAATGTAAAGAAACGTTGCGTTGGATTCCTAAACGACTATTGGAAGCCCAAGGCTACTATCAAGGAAATGATCAAATGTGGGTGCCAAAACGTAGATTGTGTTCTTACTTGTCACCTAACCCATGTGAGTCTAATCTTGTAGCTCCAAAACAAATTGACGATCGAGGAAAGGAAAAAATCACAGAATGCTACACACCCGCTCCAAAGCTAGTCTGGGTACCAAAGAAAGAACGATTTGTTCCACCTAGCTCAAGAACAACGAAATCAAATGAAGCTTCTTGCTCTTCCTGTAGTTCCTATATGGAAATAGAAGCTTCAACACAACCTCCACCTACCATTGTACATATCCATACAAGAAAAAAGGAGTTTGCACCTCTCATTGTAAGTTGACCACCTACAACAATGTTGCAAATAAAATCATGGGAGAGTACCTTACCACCCTTGCAACTAGATGAAACTCATAGGGTGGTCGAAACTATTGGTTAAAGCCTTCACCCATAACAACTTGGAACAATTGGTTTCAAAAGGTGACGACATCATTCCAAAAAGGTATGATCTACCCAAGGAAGGGGGGAGTGTTTGCTGACATCCATCATTCACTTGCTTCCCCCTCAACCTTCCTCCCTGACCTCTTAATCTCCAATCTTAGGGAATGTATATATAAAGCCTTATACTCACAAAAACAAGATAAAAAAGTAAAAGAGCAAGAGCCATAACACAAAATCATAAAAACACATTATGCACAAGAACACGCGACCCTTGTAATATTTGCACTCTAACCATCATCTATTTGCGTGTACAGATATGGCTAGTACGCTAGAGTCATCCACTCCTGCCTTGGGTGAGAGGTACCCTTGTTACTTTTCACAAATGTTCCACATGGTCTTTCCGGTGCTTGCATGTGAATGATTTGGTAGGTACGCTAGCATGTGAGAGGAATTTCGAGGAGTTAGAATAGCTGATACGTCTCTTGACCACGACTGACCCATACTTAGTAGAGAGCGTTTCTTCCATTGCACAAGCCTACCCTTTCGACCAAGATGACTATAGGTGTCTAGTGACCTTCTTAGTAAACATGGGTACCTATGATGAAGAAGAAGATTTATATGACTACACGGATGGGACATATGGTCTCATGGATGATGACTTTGTTTATCTCGACGACGAGGACAGGGGTTTAGCCTTAGGGTTTCCCCCCAATCTCTACAATATTCTATTCCCTTGACTCTCTAGGGGGAGTGCAAATAAATAGGTTAGGGTTCCTTATGTTTTTTAATTGTGTTCAATAAGTGTTGGTATCTTTTCCCACTGATGTGCCTCCTAGAGGTATTCTTTGTGTTTCTTAGTGTGTATAGGAACGCGTTGCTGTTGTTAGGAATTGGACCTTCATGGGATGTTTCTCTCGTTCACACTTCAAATCAAGCGCGACCATCGACACAAACATGTGTTTCTTGTCCATTAGCATTGCCCCTTATCTATTTTGCATCCATGTTTGTCTGCTTTAATTGTGATGCATAATATTCAGCGCATTTGCTTAGTATCAAATATTAAATTCAATGTAATTTTTTATCATAATCACTTTTCTAGGTTTAAAAAGCAAGCAATCCGACTAAGCTAGTTTGACCAAGTTATGTGTTACAGATCTTCTCTTAATACCATGGGGAATGCCTTCCTAATAATCTATGGTTACTTAGGTTCTTAATCCGATTTAGGCAGCATTGTGTGGAATATACTAGGGATTTCTAGTGGGCTTAGTCCCTATTGACCTTGAGCTTAAGTATTATAAAGGGAGTTTACTAGTGTGATGAGCCTGGGGAGGGTAAGAGTGTTATATGACCCCCCAAAGTTACAAAATCAAAAGGCTGAAAATCAACAAACAAAAAATCAAAGTGCCACAATGTAAAATCTTAAGCTGGAAGAGAAACCTCAGCTTGATTTGGTACTCCACTCACATGTATCGCCTATGGTACTAGAGCCCTAGAGGTTCCCAATGTGGGCGCTTTTCCTTGAAAAGAAAAAAACCCGAGGCATACAAAATAAGCACACACATCAAAATTGAAAAAATGTGAAAAGACTTTGGGGGGTCAAAGAAAAAGTAATCAGTCAGGCGATGATTTCGTGAGAAATTCCTTTTATTGTAGCTTAACTACAAGGTCTTCTAGGTATAGCCTTTAGTCAGCCCTCGAACATGAAATACTTGGCTCTCACGATTAAACAACTTAATTGACCAGAGGAAATTGAGAAGCTTACCCATGGTATTAATAGTCGATCTTTAGTGCCTTTCGACCGTTAAATTAGCGACACCAGACTTGTTTAAGTTTTTGCCTTTACAGCTGTTTATGCGTTTGATTATATTGCAATTTAATGTTTATTATTGCTGACAAATGGTTTAAAATTTTGTTACCAATCAAATTGTCTATGCAGTTGCTTTTTAATTGCTTATGAGAATGCAATTACTGTGCCAATGTTGTTTGATTTTGTAGTGGCTGAAGGAGGCTAAGGACATTCATCTCAAAAGCTCTTCCACCTCGACAAACGCGCTTCAACTCAATAGCTTTCGAGGACGGAATCTACATCAGGAAGGGGGGCATGTTAACCCTCACGGCTCATGGACACCCTATCACCTACGACGGACGTTGTATTATTTACTTGTAGAGTCAGGTACCGGGCTTGTCGGTCCAATAAGAAAAGGGTAAGAGTGATCACCGATGAGAGGCGCACTCTAACTGGAACATTCAAGGGATTAGTTGGCTAAGCATGGGCGCCCAAGTGTGAATGGGGAGAGCTCATATAAAAGTCAACTAAACCTAAAATTCACTCATTCTCTCATTTGTGCAATTGAAGAGTGCTCTTGCTCCATCTCCATCTTCTTCTTCTTCATCTCCTTGTGTGTCTCTGTATGCATGAGAGAGAGAGAGAGAGAGAGAGAGAGAGAGAGAGAGAGAGAGAGAGAGAGAGAGAGAGAGAGCGTGCAATCGAGCATTACGGAGGCACGGCATAACGGCGTCTCCCTCTTCTTCGCGGCGAGGGATCGTCCACGACAAGAAGCGTAGAGCGGTGAGTGACACACCATCGCCATCTTTGAACTTACTAGTTTAGGCTTGTTGTGTGCTTGGAGCCATTTGTGGCTCGCACACAGTGTATTGGCAAGTTCCTTGCATTGACACGTGCGACAGACGTGCACATGCTTATACCTGTTGTCATCCACATATTGCATATTCTAGTTTCATCTACCACAAGAATAAACAGTATATGTCATACCCTGATGAATCAGAATATCGTTGGTCACACTCATCATCCAGTAAAGAAATTCTCATAAATCTCAAGTCCAATCTTATAAACACTATCGTGACAAAAAGTCATCATATACCAAGTCCAAATCCAATTTCAAATATAACTCCAAATCAAATCACTTTCATTGTGTACTCGGGTAACAAAATTATACTAGGGACAATGATGACCAACCACTGCAACATGATTTTGTAATCGGTGTTGCCTAAATTGACAAATCAACACCAATGAACCGTGCTACCTAAATCGGCGCATCTGCACTGGTGCTGCCTAAATCGATGAATCTGACTATTATTGTGTAAACAATTGAAATTGTTTTTTGTTGGTGTGCTGTCTAAATCTGTAAATCTATACCAGGATGAATATCTACACACTGCCTAAATTGGCAAATCTATGTGCATGTGACAATGGACATGCAAGACATAGAAATTAAAAAACATTTATAACCTGTTGAAGACCAAATTGGTGTATAGTTGAGGAGTAGAGTACATATAAATAGTTGATTATAAGAGTAGTTATATAGCTTACTATTTGATACAATATGGTTAGTATTTTGTCACTTGATGTTCTATCCAGCTCTTTTGAATCATTTAGTAGTTGAACATGTTAAAGAAGGTTAATAATAAAATGCAATTTAAGATAAATTATTGGATTGAATATTGTAGAAGAAATAAACATACGGAGATTAACAACTTGTGATGTGATTAACTTTGAAAACATAACATAGGGTCAGTTGTGTAGGAGGTTGCCAGATATATAAACATGAAGTTAGTAATAAACAGGAGATATATAGGTCCTGGAGGTCGAAATCATACTGTAGTGCAGACATATTGTATTGCAAGTATTGAACTTGATGTGCCAAAAGGGAAATGGATTGATAAGGGTGTGTATACTCATTCAAAGCTTGAGGGTCAAGGAGGTAAACCAATGAAAAATGTGAGTTTAGATCTTTAAAATGTTAACTTTTCAAAAATGTGTTTCATTATTTCTTAGTTGGGTCAGGTTGGTGCAATGGGAATTATAAGGGACCTAATAAAGTTAAAGAGAACAATGGTGGATTAGGTTTTTGATATTGTACAGGGGTAAGTTAGTTGTTAAAGCAGAATAAAAATGTGAGTAGATTTGAGAAGAGGTAGCAATTGGGGAGAAAAGGGGGAAACTTATAAATAGTACATAAGACTCAAAACAAGCAAGTAAAAGATGCTATTTTGCGGCTAAATTAAATGACAAAATTTGAGAGAAAAGTGAGAGTGCGTGTACAAAATAAAGTGGTTTGCCCTGTTTTTGAAAACAGTAAAAAGCCTAGGAAAACAAGTCACCCCAAAGAAGACGTTCATTAGATGCCTGAGAAATTCTTACAAGAGTTTTCTAATCTTCTCTACATCTTTCATCATTAAGAATGATTAATATCCTAAGAGAGAGATTATGATCTTGTCTACATAGGAAATCACCATGTTGTATGTGGTCTAGAATCAACATATGTTTCAGGGGATAGCTAAATACAATGGTTTACTTGATTGTTGTCCTGATGATTAGTGGTTTAACTAATGTGTGAGCTTAAGGATTGTAGGTTGGAGATTGTGAAGGAGGCTTGTGTTGTGGCTTGGCTCCCAAATAATTAGCTTTTGTAAGTGATTCTCAAAAAATTTATTTGTGGTAGATTGTTCTAGGCAAAATTTCCCCTCTCATTTGCAAATGTACAATGCTTTTCACATTAGCAAAGGTCACTAGTAAGATGTCTTTAATGCTAAATTCCCCCTTTTCGTTGAAAATGTACAATACTTTTCACATCAGCATTTTGAGACCCTTTAAAGGGCCCCTCCTATCACACACAATTTATGAAAACCCACTTGTACTTGTAAACGGATGTAGACAAAGAAGAGCAATTGCTGCCTGGAAAGATATTACTGGGCATTAGGAAGAGAATTGGGTCTAGGAGGGCCGCTTTATTTGGAAGTTTAAGGAAGTCTAACCTTTTATATTAAGAAAGTAATCAAAGGATAGCTTTTGAATTCAAACAAGTGCAACAACTAGTTAATTATTTGAATTTAAAGTTTCTCCCAAAATGGAATTTAAAATCTAGTGGGTAAAACCATATCACGTAGCATATCTATAGAACGAGCTCGCCGCGTAGATTGTAGATCTATGATCTCCGCTCAAATCGGAGGTTGTATGTGGGAATTATGGAAGGCCGCAAAACATAAAACTTTCCACCTCCTTTTTTGGGAGAAAAGTGCATCCTTTAACCACTCTTACATCTCTTACACACCCACCATTCTTGCACACATGACGTATACCTATTTTTCAAAATGTTAATCACCTCCATAAGCTCATGGAAAATAAAGAGGCCCTCCTACACCCCATCCTCTTCCTAATGAAAGATAGCTAGATCATGAGCCCACCACTACTTGGATTAGAAAAGTGTACAATAGATGCATCTTAACATTCCAAGGTCACCCCAAAGAAGACGTTTGTTGGATGCCTGAGAAATTCTTGCAAGATTTTTCTAATCTTCTCTCCATATTTCATCATTAAGAATGATTAATATCCCTACTAAGAGAGAGATTATGATCTTGTCAACATAGGAAATCACCATGTTGTATGTGGTCTAGCATTGGCATATGTTTTAGGGGATAGCTAAACTTACAATGCTTTACTTGATTGTTGTCTTGATGATTAGTGGTTTAACTAATGTGTGAGCTTGAGGATTGTAGGTTGGAGATTGTGAAGGAGGCT
This sequence comes from Adiantum capillus-veneris, assembly GCF_014529385.1. NCBI lineage: Eukaryota > Viridiplantae > Streptophyta > Polypodiopsida > Polypodiales > Pteridaceae > Adiantum > Adiantum capillus-veneris. Next base: position 79,537,958 of record NC_140949.1, read on the forward strand.
TGTGTTGTGGCTTGACTCCCAAATCATTCGTTTTTGTCAGTGATTCTCAATAAATTAATTTGTGGTAGATTATTCTAGGCAATAACCTAATAATATAGAACCCTTTTTTAGAATTCTTGTGGATGAGATCTCACATGAAAATAGCTACTTGTAAAAAAAGGGGCATCTATTTTGGCACAACTTTGTTAAATGCCTAAGAGCGATAGTGTATCATACACTTTGGGGGCTAGGATTTAAGACCAATAGGGTGTAAGATTCTAAGATTCTTTGTTATTCTATCTTTGTGTTCTTAAATATGGAGTTTAATATTTTTTCTCTTTCCTTCCAAATCTCTACCTTATACCGTATGGTGGGAGGGGGACACACACACACACACACACACACACACACACACACACACACACACACACACACACACACACACACACACACACACACACACACACACACGGACGGAGAGAGAGAGAGAGAGAGAGAGAGAGAGAGAGAGAGAGAGAGAGAGAGAGAGAGAGAGAGAGACATTATTGAATGTCTACATCCAGGTGTGTTAGAAATGGTTTCATGTATATTGCTGTATCAAAGATAATACTTATGTACAAAAGAATGCTATTTTCAAAAGACAACTGGATTTAGACAATAGGAAGGCCATTTCACAAAAAAATTCTATATTCATTATTTCTATACAATATGTTTAGAATGAGGAATAATTCCAATTATCCTATACATCAAGATTGCAAGTGTTTATAATGATGAAATAGGCCTTCATCTTCAAGGTTGGATTGTAGCTAAACTATTAAGAAAAGATACAATTCTCACTTACATCTATATAGATAAGACAAAAAAATTATTAGCCTTGGATATATTTTACAAATTTTTACCCTTGTATATGTTTTATAGGCGTCAAAGAAGCTATCAATTTTAATACATGTTTTACTTTGAATTTATTAGATCATCTATCAAGTCTCAAAGTACCTATTAGTTGTAATCCATGTTTTAATTTAAAAGTATTAAATTAGCGACACTCCTAGTTAATCAAAATTCTATTTGAGGTGAAGTAAAAAATTTGGAATCAGAGATGGCGGAATTTCTTACAAAACATGCCAAAAACAGTAATTATGGAAGATATGGTCATGAAGAAAAAATTGGGGCTGATTTGTATTCTTGTGATGTATCGTGATTTATGTTCCTCAGCCTTTCCAAAATTTGGTCTACAACCCTGATCTAAAGTGTCAAGACAAGCCAACCATATGATACTTTCTTGTTTTGAAGTAAAAAACCCAACCAAAATCCAAATCTTGACTTACAACTTTGAAAATTGGAAAATCCCACCTAACATCCAAACTAGTGATCTAAATTTTAAAAGGATCATGCCCAAATGATGTACTAATCATTATGATCCAAACCATATTATCAAAAGTAAATTTGCCAAAAAAATTGGATTGCAATCCATGCACCCCAAACCCATTTTCACTTGCTAGTTTGTTCACTTGTCCCTAGGGGTAGCCTAAGTCATCAGATGAAGTTTGGTCAAGTTTGGATTGAAATGGCACTAGTTATGTCCAATTTTTTTAAAATATGTTCTAGTTATGGTCATCAAAGAAAGAAGTAAATTTTAGTCATTTTGTTTGTGGCTAGTTTTAGGTGTATCTCTAGAGGATTCCTTGACAACATGGACCAACCAGAACACACCAAGGAAGAAATCATTCAAGGCAAGAGAGAGTGTCATCAATTGAAAAGGAGTTTTGAAGCTCTTCACCCAAAGACAACCAACCTGCACATGGTCATGTCAAGGGATGACACAAGCTAGGAAGGGGCAATGTTTGGAAATTCTGACTACGACACTTTATCTAGCCAAATTTTATAAAAAATCCTCATTCATAAATCATATTTTGATAATTCTAAATATAGGTGAAGCTTGTAGATTATGACGTAATGTGGATTTGTCCCACTTGATAAAAGTATGTTAGCAGGTTTCCACGACATACGTCTATAGCATAGCTATCTTGCACTAACATAATATGTTAGTACTTAGGGAAGTGACTTAGATAGGGCACGCAGATTGATAGTCCTGAAGAATTTAACATAGAAAGAAAACATATCAACTCAGCAAGCTAACCACCATTCTCTGATCAAAAAATTTTCTTATGTCCTATTTGGTCGCTCTAGGTCATCATGCCATTTCATTGACTAAACGAACTTGGATCGTCCCAAGACCTTAAAACAAGCTGTATTACGTCTAAGGAGAAAGTCTGTTGATTATATGACAAGGAACCAAAATCATGATTCATCATGGTCTAGGTCATGAAAACTTCAACAGAACAACACAAACAGGTTGCCTAAGGTCTAATAACACTCTCCTATGGTCAAAATGTCAAAAATAATGATTCTGGCACTCAAATATGCAGCTAAGACTCACAGATGTGTAGTCATGAACCACAACAAAACTTGAAATGCTTATACTACTTAATTGAAAGAGAAAGAGACAAGGACACAATGCACCTCTCAAAATTGAATTTGAATTACCAAATCATGAGAATAATGGATTACGAGTCCTAGCTCAGTACTCGCTTACAGTTGTACAACAAAAGCTCTTTCAAAACTCAAAGATAAGGTTACCAAGTTTTATTCAAGCTAAGGTTGTTGAGATTTATACCTCAAGATTTTTAAAATGGCCAATGGACGGCTCACATGGCTTTGGCTCATGAAAAAATATTACAACTCAAAATGTACATCTCTTGGATCAAAAGTACATAGAATTTCTTACAAGGGTTCTTGAAAAAAATAGGATAAATTGCATAAAAAATAGGGATTCAACAAGGTGTGGCTGACTAGGAGGGTGCTCGTTACTTGCATCCACCAAACTCTTCCCCCTCCATAGCCATTGCATGCCGTCATGCAAGTCATGGAGGATTCTTAGTAGTTGAACTTCCTCTTTTCTAAAGTCTTGACAACTTTGTTGAACTTGGCAGCACTGGCAACAATTTTTACTTTGATTGAGAGATCTCTAAATGGGTTGTTTAACAATGTGCTTTGGTATGCCATGTGCCTTGCTTGCAGATATTTAGTGTGCAGGTTGAAGGTGGTAGAGTCCATCTCAAAAAAATCCCATCATGAAGGCTTCTTCAAACGTTTTCATATAGTGGGACGATAGAAACATCAACCTCGCATATATCCCCATAATAATATTCTTTGAGGGGGATTCTATCTCATATTCATGTTGATGCCGTCTTTTCCTTCTAGGAAGACCTCCCAAGGGTGTTCAGCCTTGTCAATGTCCTCGAATGCTTTGATGTAGGTAAGGATCATCTTGGCAATTGTGCAGGTCATAGCTAGCACATTCCTCATCAATGTGATTACAAATTTGATTGTATGTACCATAGAAGATTTTATTGACTTATGGTTGTGAAAAAACTTTGCGCTTACTTATTGTTGATGTAGAAGGAATATATACAAGAAGTCAATGATGAGGGTTTCTAGATTAGGGTCTAAAACCTGGATGACCAAAGGGAAAAACCCGGTGGAAAAAAAGTGCCTTTGGTATACGCTCTTATTGGAGTTGAGAATTCGGACTTGAAGTACGTGTCATGCAAGGTCAGTGCTTGGGAGAAACAAAGGAAGAGTGCTTGGGGACACTCTATATGCACATGAGAGATTTATCAAACAAAAGCATGTAGTGCTAGATATGGAGATGATGGGTGATTCAAGGAACAAATGTAGCACATGTGACATCAAAGGACGTCTCAATAGCTTCCATGTTTCCAAAAAGGGTTTTTGATGTAGAAGCTTCTCCACTCATTCCTCACTGTGCTGAGTGCGTGAGTGTCTTTTGGACTTCCTCCTTCACCTACCACTATACTAAAGCTTTCTCCTTCAGCCTCTTTGCTTTCATTTTGTCTCGTTTTCCTTTCCATGATCTTCTTCCAAAAGTTCTTACCGATATCTTCTCAATTTGTGTTTGAACAGGCAATGCGGGTTATTGCGTTTTTAGCAGCTTCTTGAGCTTGAGCTCGAGTCATCACGTTTAAAGGAATGGTGGGTTCTACCTCGGATCTGCTTGAAGAAGGAATTACGCCTACACCGTCATTGTTGCTTTCCCCCTGTAATTTGGATTTTTAGCACAGTGTTGGCGTAGATCGTCTATCCCACAACGTTCACAATATACAATAATTCAATTTGTGGACCCTTGTTTGGACAACTTTGTGCCTAATGTTCACCTCCACACTCATAGCATGGACCTTCCTGTTTCATAGGTGGTGATCCAGCCAATGGTTTTTCTTGCCTGGTAAGAATGTTCTTTGAACCATACTCCTGATTGGTTATGAACATAAGCGTATTTGTATCCATGGAGTACCGATTTCTCATGGGTTGTGGAACATACGTTGGTTGAGCGTAGTTGATTACTACTCTACCATCATTCAGAAGAGGTGGATGTTGCCCTAGCATTTGTTGATAGTTCAATTGAGTGCTACACCATGGAGTGGGATGATCCCCTCCATAAGTATTACATCTTTTCAATTGAGGCTGTCGTACAATTTGGATCTTTATGTAGCCTTGGTTTATTCTTCTAATCACCCCCTCAACCACTTGATCAATGATTGGTTCCCAAGGAGTTTGAACAACTCTCTTTGGTGTTGATTTTCTCTTTGGATTTGTATCTTCAACCACCTCTCCATAGGCCTTGCCATTGTCACCTACATATAGAGATTCTCTAGTGACTTGCTCAAACATTGTGCATCCTTTTAAATGTAGGTCCTTTTTTAGAGTCTCATTTTCCAAGCCCTCTATGAAGAGAACTGATAGTCTCTCATCTTGCGGTAGCTCTCTCACACGACATCTGTCTATGTACTTTTTGAAGCGAAGCAGAGCTTCCTTCACTCTTTCATTCTTTTTTTGTTTGAAAGCGTATATATGTGACACTATGTTGTGTTTGATTCCCCTTTTTGAGGACTCATCTACAAACTCTTGTAAGAGTTGTGCTATGTTGAGAAAATCATCTCTATTTAGTGGTTAAAACTAAGTCAAATCCGTTTCTTCTAATGTCAACCCAAATCCCTCATACTGAGTATGGAAATCTCCAATCTTTTCAGCTCTCAGAACTTGTTTGAAGAGAGAGACATGAGCATATGGATCCCCTGACCCATCGTACTTTGTCTTGACACATTGAGCCACTTGATATGGTCTTAATCGTTGTGGTTCAGTCACTAATCTAACCAATTCATGGTCTCTTGGAAAGATGTCTCTCACTCTCTCCTATGGTCTTGGAGAGAATCCCGGTGGAATCCTCTCTGATGTGTACTCTGGCATCATTTTTGGTTGAAAGCAAGAAGGAATCGGGGTATCCTTGTATGTGTATCTCTCTAGATCAATTGGATCGACAAGTTTGTACTCACGTCCAAACTTATCTACCATCAAAACTTGCACTCCATGGGCATCTATATATGTGAAGGCATAGAGGTTCTTATGGATTGTCAACTCTCCAGCATAGGGTTCTACACACTTGTAGAAGATGTATGGCTCCCCGTTTGTGAATCTATATATGCCCTCATGATGAGGGTAATTTGTAAGCACTCTCATGGATTCATTGGCTTTGATGAATCTCACGTTTGGTTTATTGTGATAAGAGGATGCCTCTCCTCTAGGTATTCTCCCAATCCCCCTGTTGTTGGCATTGCAACGGTTTTCATGTCCCTGAGTGGAGTAGAAAACCCCTAGTGGTGAATGATTTATCATGATTAAGGATCACTCAAATCTCTCAAGATAGTACTTGACAAGCCCAACTTGGCTTATTGCAACTTATCCTTTTTTGCCCCTGGTAAGGTCTCTCAAAAGTCAGGAATTTGTGACTTTTTGGTCTCTAGAAACTGGTCTTGGGGTACCCTAAAAGTTTGGAATTTGAAAACCTAGAAAAATTGAGCTCTAAAATTTGGATTACCCACAAGCTTTCTTCCTAGCTATACCTGACTTAATTTGGAGTTGTCTATCAAAAGTTAGAGAACTTTTAGTGAATTGCACTTGAAACAGCACTCAAAACAGTCTCAGGACCAGAACACAGGAACTTTGGCTTGTATCTTGGTCTCAAGAAGGTATTTTTTACACAAAACTTGAGATTTGCGATGTACTCAAGTATACAAAAAAATCTTCAATAATTACACAATTGAGGACTACTTGTACCCAATCAAGGATTGTAGCCCCCTTATGTATCCAATTTAATATATAAAAGCTATTTTTACCCAATTAATGATTATAAGTCTCATATTGTGCAATGAAAATGTATATCAGTTCAAACCTATGATGGTGTAAAATGCAAGACTTTAAGGATCTTTATATACTCAATACACTAGTACAGGGAATCCGACCCTTGACTATCAACTTGTTATTTAAATATGCTTATCTTCTAAAACCAACTTCAGCCCTTTTATGGACCAGTGGCTTTGTTGCAATGAGCACGACTCTCCAAAGATTCAATTGCTTTGGCTTCGTACCTTTGTTTTCGGTGAAGAATTTAAATCTTTTTAGAAATGGTTTTCGTATTAAGAATCACACTCAGCCCAAAAAAAGGACCTGTGACTATAACCTTAGGTCAATTCACAAGGAGATAATTGTACTCGGCGCTCGGATACTCTCCCTAGGGATTTGCCTAGTCAAAATGCCAAATTTAATACATGTTTTAATATATACAATTTAGCCCGCCAGGCTTCCTCGTTTTCATCAAGAAAATGAAGAAGCCCGCGGGCTAAAGAAAGACCCAGCAGGCTTACCGGCTCTAGTGGTTTTTGCAGGTTACCATCAAAATCACGTTAATAATTAACTTGATTACGTCTTTTTCATGTGTAATTACACACGTTATTAACGTAATCACATGATCGTGATCACATCAGTGAAATCCCTGCATGCATGAAGAGGGAAGAGGTGAGAGGAGAGAAGAACAGATATACAAAGCAGTGGGAATATCCTCTGTGTAAGAGTGAGCATTTTCCTATTGCATGTATTTATTTATAGATTTCTTGAATGCTAAATATTGACTAATAACTATTCACCCAGACATAAAATAACGGGGGTTTCTAATCACCAAGCCAAAAAAACCGAGCGAAGATAAATCCAAGCAAATTGATACACGATCAACAATGGTGAAAGACAAAAATTATGCCATGCACATTACTTTCACTACCACAAATCTGACACTTAATTGATGAGATTTTAAAACCATTATAAAAATTGAATACCAGAGACACAAGCAATCTCTCTATACTTGAAACATATATAATTCAATTCCATGTGGTATACATCCTCTCAAAAATAGCCCACCAAAGAGTTTGCGCCTAGATTTGCAAAAAAGTAACCTCGTAAGCCTACAATACTATCCGAAAACCTCCTAAAGCATAAACAACTCCACTTTTGTAAGCAAGAAAAAACAAGTGCCTAAAGCAAGCAAGAACAATCTCTCTCTCTCTCTCTCTCTCTCTCTCTCTCTCTCTCTCTCTCAGCTTCGGAGTGCTAGATCGACACTAAAATGATGGAGGAAATGAGAGCAGTAAGGTGTAGATGCACCCGCTGCAACTGCATCGATGGCATATGTAGTGGCAATGATAAAGTGATGTGCACAATGAATGCATGATGAGCTCAAGCATACCAAACTGCCTCATGACCATCTCAACAAGATTCTTGAGGTATGATTTTTCTACCACTTTTTACCAGACTTGACTAACAATTAATCCATGTTGAGATCTGCTAGGAGCACAAGAGAAGGGCCCATTCTATGAGGCTCATGTGAAATAGGTAGATGTTTAGTTGTTTCTTTGCTTAGTTGTGAAAAAAGCTGATTTTTTTCTAAAGTCTCTTTTACTCAAACAGATTTATAGACAATGAAATTCTTAAGTGAAGCTTGCAAGTGAAAATTGGGCTTGTATGTATAGACAAGACCATGAAAGGGGAGAAATCAACCAAGGAAGCATAGAAGGTTGTTAGCTCTTTTCAAAATGGTTGCATCACATTGAGAGTGTTCCTTTGGAAGTTAGTACTTGTGAAGGAAACTCGATATCTATGCTTGAGAGAAAAATTGATACAATCATAGTTATATTGGAAAATCTGAGTAAAACAGAGTTCATTTCAAAGAATTTAGCAGGTAATTGTACATGCAAGTTAAATTGATTGAGAGGTTAACAAGTCTAGCTGTCATGGATCTGATTGTTGTCTTCTGAAGGTATTTTGATGAGAGGAGGCAGTAAAAGAGTTGTGGCAAGCTTTAGTTTACTAGTTACCAAAAGTTGTCGCCTCGCTTAAGTTCCCTGGCAGCTTGTGCAACACTGGTTTCTAAGCTACATCTTAATTATTTGAAACTCTCTAATTGCAATTTTAGGGATAAAATAAATCTTGAATAGGTGCCTTGCAGGGACCTACAAAAGGCTGCTTGAATTGATCATTTTGCTTCTAGAACCACTTTGCAGCATGAGGGCAATTTCTTGCCTAACGAGTCTATCATGATCATTGAACAGAAGCGATCTGACCCAGAGCCAAATGCAAGTTCTTTTGCAGAAAAAAGGCCCAAGTATCAAGTGCATTTGCATGCAGGATGCATAGGTAAAGTCATGAAGCAACATTTTCTTAAAAGTTCCTATCCAGTGAGTGCTCTCACTAAGATATCCATTCTTGTCTCACTCACATAATGGCAATTTAAAGCTTCCAAAGCCTTCCAGGATCCTTTCTAGCAGCACGTAAACAAGAGCAACCAAAACAAGTGCATAGTTGTTTCTTCTATACACTGACATATATGGCTGCAATCCAATGCCTCGGTCCCTTTAATCATGGAAAAAAAGCCCTTGCATTGCAAGTGTCGTGGTACTGTCGTCAACATCATGTCGTCTCTCCATCCTTTTCCCAAGAGCCACATGATTGAATTATTTGCATGCCCGTGGTGCCACTTTCTTTGCCTAATGCGCCACTTTCTTTGCTACTGGCACCACATGCTACAACACATCCCTATTTTGCTTGACATTTAAAAAAAAAGAAATGACTCTACTCATATGACACTACCCCTCCCTAGTCTTCTCCCTACCCGCATGACCCTACCCTCTGTAGTCTTCTTACAACCGTTTTTAAAAAAAAGAAATGAGCTGCAATAGCCATACCCCTCCCTAGTCTTCTCCCTACCCTCATGACCCTACCCCTCCCTGGTCTGTTGTTGCAACCAGTCCATGCCGATGCGGACTGGTTGCAGCAACAGACTAGGGAGGGGAAGGGTCCATGAGGTTAGGGTGGGTTCTATTAGAAAAAAATATTATTGATATAAATCTGCTCAATGATTTTATACATATGGTGAACCTGCTGGAACCGTTCAGCACCGGTGCGGACTGGTTTTGGCAGGTTTCACAAGAGCATGGACAATGTGAGAGGCCAGTGAACAAAAAAGGCTTTAACAACATAAACTTATTGCACAACAGAACCTATATTGCAATGGTTGCCAATAGAAGAAGCTTTGATGGTAAGTTTTTCTGCATGCAAAGCTTCAACACAAACTCTTTCAACACTAAATAGCATGCGTCCTTTGTGAAAAGGGCACCTGTGTTGCAGTTATACACCCATATCAAAAAAAATATACCTATAAAACGTCATTATACACCGAAATCCCGAATAATCACCGAATAGCCATTTTATTTTTTTTCAATCAAAAGATCTTTCGATCGAAATATTTTTTGTTTGAAAAATCTTTCAATCAATTTTTTTTTATATAACCACCGTTGCCGGTTTTGATCAAAACCAGGGACTGTAGGAGAAGGAGCATTAGATAGCTACAACTTAAGGTATAATTTGAAGTTAATATTTTTTCTAACTTGTTTTTGTGTGTTGTGCCAGACTCGTATGGTGTAGTTGTTTTTCTCTCACCACAATGTTGGCTTGTAGGTTATAGGCCACTTCGTGGTGTGTAGCCATCCAGATCACTCCAGAAGTGGGTGGAAATTAGTCACTTTTCTCGTGTTGTGCAGCCACTTGGATCACCGCAAAGAAGAGTTTTAGGACGAACTTAGATTCTCACTCGTGTGGTGCAATAGTCTTATCCCTCACCACAGGGCTGAGTTAGAATTTAGTGGTCAACTCGTGGAGTGCAATAGGCATGATGCTACGCCTGTCACTTCAGAGTGACCTATAGGTTTCTCAATTTTAGATTGTCTCAAATCAAACTTTGTATCACGTAGAAATGCAAGAGTTTTTCTCTTCAAGTAGAGTGTGGAGAGATGCATAGTTTATGACCTCTTCATTTTTGTGTGACACACTGTTTACTCTTATGTTTTGAACTCCAAAGACACATCATTGTTCATCACTAGATGACATACGATATTTGGCCTGCATCTGAGATTGTAATTGTCCGCTGATGCTTGTGTTGTGAGTTCCACACACTTCATCAAGGATTGGATTAAGTCATATCATTGTTCTTACTACATAGAAATATGTTGATGGTTGTGCTTTGCGTTCCACACACTTCATCAGGGATTAGATTGATTAAACTATCAATCAACATTACGTCAACGTCCAAGACTTGTGTTGAGTGTACCTCACACAAGCTCGGTTGTTCACATTCACGCTCCGATTGTTTACGTGTATTATGTAACACACATAAAAGGGTCCAGTTCTTCTTGTGATGAGAGTCCCTCACACTCTTGGCCTGTTTACCTCTCTCCATCTCTCTCTCTCTCTCTCTCTCTCTCTTTGTGTATTCTCATCTCCATTGTACATTTTATGTATTGCAATCATAATTTATTGTCGTTTGCTATGAATTATGTCAATTGTGTATGGACTAGGATCATGACATGATTTTGAGAGTTTCCCCTCCCTTCTGACAACGTTTATGTTTTAAAATTATATCTTGCAGCTATGGCGGATATTAAGCTGACAAAACATAAAAAAAAATTCACCTTCGAAGTGATAGTACGTCACTTTCATCACATGCCAGAGCCTAAAATTCATTGTTGCCTAAACCCCTATACTCGGAACATTATTACCAGTTCATAGAGGCCTTAGGAAGTCTATATTATTTGAGCAGCTTTAGCATGCATTTACGCCCACTGCTTTTGACATATCTCTAATGACATCAGGTTCATTATTGAACATGGTCAAGCAGTCTATTGGACAGATTGCAAAGATTTTTCAGGATCTAAAAAATATTGAAATCATTAGTTTTCCAGGCATAGCTACTCTCACACAACTTGTGCAACTGTGGATAAGAGAGTGCACTCCACATGGCAGTCAACCTGCCATTCACAATTATGTAACCATTGAAGGAACAATAGAGCTGTTCCAAAATGACATTTTGCAGATAATAAACGCTCTTCTTTAGACCATAATGTATCTACTGCGCATGACTATCTCCACAATGACCTTCACTCTCGCAACATGATACTTCACTTTGGACAGAAGGGGGTCTATGCAGGCATTGTGGATTGGGGGTCATGTACAAAGACCCCCACAATGGAATGATTTCCTCCTCTCCGCAACTTGCAAATAGAAACTAGAAATCAGAGCGAGAGAGATTTTCCATGGGCTGCCTCAGAATGCATATCTACTAATCCCCTCCCTGGAATAAATCCATGGATATTTACTGCATGTACCATACTTGTAAACGGCTCTTGAAGTGCATGGAAGTGCCACAAGAGCAAAATAAAAGGAATTTTTTAGGCAATGTACTTATCCACCTTGAGAGTGGCAAGAAAAACAATCCCTTAGCTCGACCTAACGCTTTTGATCTTTCCCTGTGTCTAAATGGTGCCCATAGAGTGGGCTATGACATTGTAATGTTTCTGATCTACGAGCAACTGATGATTAAAGTGATGAATTATTTATTGTCCTCATGTTGTGCTTGTAAATTATATATTGATCAAGTTATCTTGTCTCTTTCCAACGACATGGTGATAAATATTATGTCTCTTTCTTGCAGCATGATTAAGTTATCCTGTCTATTCCTTTGAAGATTTGAAAGTAATAACTTGTTAACTTTAGGATAAGTCTTTCTAATGATGATATACTCACTTGATTGGCAAACATGAAAGAAGAACTTAACCACACTGAAGCACATGCCATCTACAAATAAGAGAGAGAGAGAGAGAGAGAGAGAGAGAGAGAGAGAGAGAGAGAGAGAGAGAGAGAGAGAGAGAGAGAGAGAGAGAGAGAGAGAGAGCGTTATGGCCAAGAGAAAGACCTCGAAGCTATTGTGTGAATCAAAGAGGATGAGTCTGGGTTGCAAGGCAAACCTCTCACCCTTAAGGAGTGCAGGAAGCTATGCCCTAGCCACTTTGTACACCAACATTTATTTTGAATCAGCAGCAATGCCAAAGAATGAGCTCTTGTAAAGCTATCAAATTTGCAGCACAAAGGACTCACACGAGTATTGCTACAAAGATTCATATGTCGAGAGAGAGTGATACCAAACAATAACCAAATGGCACTCTACTTTATACAAAAATGTTATGTTTATGACATCCTTGGGAGGCGTGTAGATTGGTCAGACCGCCCCAAGATTTATGACATTGAACATGGTTGAATTGAAGAGAAAGTTGCAGCAACTCATGCCAATAATCCAATGCCTGCACACAAACATCCCATAGTTTTGCTTCTCGAAAAATCAGAGATGCTCGTTGCATTGGCAAGCCAAGGGCAAGATCTTGCAAGCCAAGGAGAGACACCTGATATTTTGCACAGCAGAATCCTTGAGCTTGAGATGGATCTATCAGAGGCCCAAGCCAAGCTACAATAGTATGCAACACTCTATGGACCATAGCCAGATCAGGCTGGTCCTTCCCAACAAGAGCCTTCCTCGGGGGGTGCACTATGTAATCATGTTAATGTATAACGTTGTCGTGTTGTAACACATACATAGTGGGAACGCATGCTACAAGATCTATCTTGTAGCTTATTAATTAAATAATTATATTTCTTATAATGTACATATACATATCTAAGTATAATAATAAGCTTTCTATCTCATCCTATTATTTATCTCAAGGGTAACATATTCTTACTTTACCAATCAAAAAGTACTATGGAAAAAGCGTCAATAGCTCCGTCTCTTTAACTTGGGACAAAAAGCATTGATACTTCCTTTCTACCATCTCATTATTATCTCACACCCTAGCTAGATCCTATATCTAGGGTAATTTCCAATATATATATATATTCTATGTATTTTTCTTATATTTCTTTTTAAATAGCTACTAGGAGGGAATCAAATCCTAGTGGGACACTAGGTGGCATGATTTCAAAGATACACTTATTTTAATGCATTATTGCAAACATGATAACAAACATTTGTCAAGAAGCAATGTCATGCGTTCATATTGCATGAGGTGTCCATTGGAATCAAATGAAAGTCTAGGCTAAGGGGGACCCACAAGAAGACTTTTGCTACCAAAACTGTACCCTATTTTGATGATTTTTTACCACAAGGTTTTAATCCGAATTGGAAAATGCATATAAAATGGAAGTTGTAGCTAATGAGCTGAATTGTCTGTCCATATTTTTACTTTTTTATTTCGAGCCACGGTTGAGGAGATATAATCAAAATAGTGGACCCCAGTTTGCCCACATCATGCAGGGACAACTCATTTCCAACTTTTCCAGTTTCTATTCACACTGGCTCTTCTCTTCTTGTGTAAACCCTTGGGGGTTACCTTCACCTATAAAAGGGGACCTCTTCTTCCTTGAAAACCATTGAAGCATTCAAGCCATTGATGACAGGAATTCATGAGAGAGTGAGTAGTAATGCCTAATTGTACGTAGCCATTAACATAAGCCTAAGCCTACACTTTCTCCTAGAGGAAGACTAGCCATTCTTGTAAACTATCCTTGGAAGATCAACTCTAATCAAAGAAGGTCTTGGACTTGGTGTATCAATCAAAGTTGAATTCTTCCCTCTTTTTCTTTCTCCATCAAAAATGGTGTCGAAGGGTTTGACAAGTAAGATGTGTTCTACATTGATATTTTGTTGATTTCTTGTTGTTTTCTTTTTCCTATCTAATCCAACATATATATATATCTAATTTCATCTCCTTAACCAAACCTATCTCTCTCACTCTTAGAAATTCATTCTCTCTACAAGTTCTAGGTTCTCCTTGCTACAGGTACATCCCTCTCTGTAGTATCCTTATTGCCTACGGGCAAGAATAGGGCTTGGGAGGGAAACTTCTCATCTCTTCACTTCTCTCATATCTACATTTATCACATATTATCCTAGATGAATAATCCACATGATGAGAATTTCTATCGCTTCCACTCTGTACGATCTATTAGAATTAATGTATGGATTAGCCGTAAAATACACTTTCAACAACGTATAGTGTTTCTCTTTGGCCCAGAAAGGCTCAATGAAATACTTCTTTCGTCGGATCCCATCATACTACCTCTTATAGACTATAAATTTTCTTTTGACTTAAGTGTAGTTATCTTGCTATGAACCAAGAGGATTTGTACACACAATTAATCCCAATCACTAGACAAAACATATATATTATGGTAAGCAAAAACAAAGAACAATTCATAGCATGTTTGGTCAACAAAGATTGAACGCCATTAAGTCATCTATTAACCCTTTCATATTACCCATGATACGATATGACCATAGCCTTGATGTTTTCATCTTTGTGTTGTTTTGATATTCTCTTTTGTGTTGTGTGTGTGAGTGCAAGAGAGAAAGAGTGGGGCTTCTTTGATTGCACTTCCTTCCAAACCCTAGTCTTCAAGGCATCTATGGTTTAACTCCTTCATATAGTTTTTTTTGAGTTCTCTCACAAACTCTCACAGCCAAAAGCCCGGTGCTTTCCTGGCAAGACTGCAAATTTCTCGACATATTTTTGGTGAACCTGACGCAAATCTTCCAAGGTGAGAGTTTTTTGGGTAACCATGGGTGATCGTGTTGAGCAACAGGGTATGCATTTTTACCCAACAAAAATGCAAATGTTTCAAGCATTTGCAATGTTCATGCAACAACAACATGCCACTGAAAGAAGGGAGATTTCAGCAACTAAGGCCATACAAGCAGTCGTCAACAGAATGGATCAGTTCAATGGCAAAGATGTAACCAAGTAGTTATGTGAGTATGTGAAGGAGATGGAGCTATATCATGTGTCAGAAGGTGAGATGATTCAAAGCTTTGAGCTAGTTGTTGCTCCAAAAATTAGGGAACATGTTAGGGCAATTAAAGATGGGCATGGGAGAAATTGAGAAGAACTCATAGTAGCTTTAAAGGAAGAATATTTCATGGAGGACTCTGAGAGAGTGACCAAAAGGACATTCTTAGAATGGGTAGTCAAGCCAAAGCAAGGACTATCAATAATAGAGCTACTTAGGGAATTTGAGCGGTGCTATGCACAACTCACCAAGACAGAAAGGGCCACACTAGATGCAAAGAAGATAGATCTTTTCTTACAAGCTGCAGGTAAAGAGTTTCAAGAAAATTTGGAGCTTCTTCTTGAAGATAAGGATGCTGAGCAAGGACTAAAGACCGACTGGAATGAAGTTGAAGGTGCTGTCTTATTGCTTGCCAAAAAACAAAGAAGAAGGGACAAGATGGTAGTAAACACTACAAGTCCTTCAACCTCAACTTCTGACAAAATGGAAAAGCCTACTTTTATAGCTCCTAAGTTTGATGAGTCTATGCTAGATGAGCTTGTGAAGGGAATGCGTGACTGGAAGGTGAAGCTTGCAAAGCTTGAAGAAAGAGGCCAACCATCAGGGCCACTTCCTAGGCAAAGACAACAACCCAAATAAGGGTTTGTTAATAGATGTATTTGGTGTGATAGTATAGACCATGTAAGAAGGGATTGTGATGATTTTAGTGATGCTTTGTCAAAAGATGTTGTATATTTTAAGGATGGTAGAATCCACTTAAGAGAGATAGGTCTACCCTTGAGAACTAACTTTGGGAAGGGGGGAATGCAAACCTTAGTTGAAGATATGGCAACTAACCATGCCACCTCTTCAGTTGAGGCAACTACTTATGGAGTAAAAATTGAGCATCTTAGTGATGAAGAGGTGAGTGATTATCATGGTCAAATTTGGCCAAATGTCATGCAATTAGCTAAAAAGGAAAAGCTTACAAAAGAGATTCTACATGAAGCAGGTGATTGCATATGTTTAGAAACAGGATGGAATGATCCAGTGGACTTATTGTCAGTGCATGCCTACATTACAAAATGCCAACAACATGAGGCTATTGTAGAAGAGAAGCGCAAACGTGAGAATGCTGATGAAGGACCGTCAAAAAGAGCTTCTAGAAGTGGGGGAAGAAGCGACTCAATTCCTTCTCAAACACACCCGACACAAGGAGCATCTCCACCTGAAGTACTCATGGAGGAGTCTACAACAGGAAAGAAGAAAGAGCCAACAAAAGGTAAGACAAAAGGCCCAACTTATAAACTACAATATGATATTGAGGTTGCTACAGAATTAAAGAAAGTCTTGGAGGAAAGGAGTTTGAATAGCAAGATTGAGTACACTCTGGGAGAAGTCCTTGGCATTGCAAAGCGTGAATTCCACGAGGAGATCATTGACATCATCAAGAGAAAGAGGCAAACTCTTGCTGAGGTTGCTCGTCCACAGGTTGACGGAGTAACCTTGAAGACACAAGGGATGCAGTTGCAAAATAAGGAGGATGATGGAGCTGTGGGAGGATGCTACCAATTTAGTGGGAGAGTGAAGCAAAAGTGCATTTCTCAAATGATCATGAAGAAGTTGGAGCTATTCCTAGGAGCTACTATTCACGAAGTCACTGGGCAAGGGCTACTACAAAAACTTTGGTCAAGGTAGGCGATCTTGAAGAGCCATTTGTTGCCTTGATTGACCATGGTTCAGAAATAAACAGAATGTCAAAGAGTCTCTACAACAAGTGCAAATGGCCGATGTACACATATCATGGCTGGATGGTAAAAGTGACAAACAATTCATCCAGTGAATTGTATGTAGCATGTCCAGGTGTGAAGGTGATAATAGGTGATATTAAAACTGACCAAAACTTCTTTGTATAGGATACATCTTCATATCATCTCATCCTTGGACATCCCTACATTGTGGGAGTCAAAATGGAAACAAAGGTGATTGATGATGGTTCAACATATGCTAGGATATGCAGCAAACATGGTAAACGTGCTGTCCAATTTCTCACAGTTTGTGTAAACCATGAAAGAAATTATGACAACCTTAGAGATCATCCTCTACCAAAGGTGAGCAAAGAGTTTCATGACCAAAGGGAAATGATGGGTTTTCGCCAAGTACCATTGTAAAGCGGGATTGCAATGGTACAGAAAAAAAAAGGGTCTGGCCTGATCCAAAAAATAGGTGAAACGTTCTCAACGGGCTCCTTGGTAACAAGGAATGGATTAGTATGTTTTACAAAACTTGAATATTTGAAGAGATGTGAGAGGCAATATATACATAATGTACAAATAGGCATGAAAGAGAGTGGGTTGCTAGAGCCTACGGAAGATGTTTTGGGTTTGTGTGAGCAAGTTTTTTTTGTAGATACTATGGGTGAGCTTGATGCTATAATGGGGTCTAGTTTGCATCTTGAAAATGAAGTTGTGGAAGTTTGCTCTATGGAAATGTATTAAGTAATAGAAGCCTTTAAAGAAAACCAAACAGTTGGCCCAGAAGTCCATGATGAAACTAAATACAAGAGTGTAGCAAAGGAGGTGAAACCAGTAGCTTCACCCTTACCACCCAACAAGAGGGAAAATATTGAATAGGATTCTTTACAACAAGTTTGAGGAATCCTAAAAAGATTGGGCATACCTTCACAAAGGAGTCTTTCCAAGACTTTCAGATTGGTCACGAGGAGTTTCTAACACATGAGGAGACAAAGCACTCTAAAGAAATGCTTTCAAAGCATGGTAAGGATTTTCCATTTGAGCCACATGAGATAGGATGCGTTGATCCTTCTATTGTAGCTCCTATGGTAATTTTCACAATACCTCATGTGCCTTGGAATCTACGGCCTATTCCAGTTCCAAAGGCTCATTTTCCAAAGTTAGTAGAGCTACTGAAAGAGAAAATCAAAATGGGAATCTTGGAGCCTTCTTGTGCTCCATACTCAAACAGGTGGTTCACAGTTCCAAAGATGAATGGTTCTCTATGCTTCATCCAAGATATGGAACTAGTGAACAAGGTGACAATTAGAAATGTAGGTACAGGTCCAATTGTGGATGAGTTTGCAGAGGCGTTTTCAGGGAGGGAAATCTACTCAATGAGGGATCTCTACTGAGGGTATGATCAATTTCACTTTGCAATTGAAAGCAGAGACTTGACAACCATGAGGACACCTTTGGGTTTGATAAGGATGTGTACCTTGCCACAAAGAGCAACCACCTCGGTTGCACATATGATGAATGGGATGAGTAAGGTCTTACGTGACTTTATTCCTCAAATTACAATGCCTTTCATTGATGATTTGCATATCAAAGGATGTGAAGAAAGTGAGAAAGATGAAGCTTTGGATCTCAAGGGATGTCGTAGGTTTGTGGTAAATGATTGTGATAAAATTCTATCTAGGTTGGAGGAAGTGAATCTTACTTTGTCAGGGAAAAAGTCCATGTTTGGTGTCAATGAAGTGCTCATTGTGGGGCACATGTGTGGACCATATAGTAGGAAACCTTGTCCAACACGGGTAGATGCCATCCAAAGAATGAAAGAAATGTGCACTAGCATCATTGAGGTTAGAAGGTTTCTGGGAGCAGTGTCTTTTATGTTATTTGGATTCCACATTATGCACATGTAGCCGATCCTCTTTATCAGTTGCTTAGAAAGAATCAAAAGTTTAAATGGATAGAAGCACATGTAAAATTCATGAAAAAGATAAAGGAGTTGCTCCAGTCAGCATCAACTTTGAGAAAGGTAGACTATGAGTGTCAAAGGCAAGTAATTGTGATAGTAGACACCAGTCCTACAGGGATTGGGTGGGCAATAGGGCAAGATGACGAAGAAGGACATAGGTATGTGGTGAGATTTGGAGCAAAGGTACTAAGTGCTCGCCAAAGAAACTATCCATAGATAAAGAGAGACTTATGGGGTATGGTTACAACATTGAAAAGTGGGAAAGAGTACCTAATTGGTGCATGTGTGGTTGTAGAAACAAATTGTCTACCACTTCTTGGGATGATTACGAGCTGCTCAATACTAGAAATTGCTAAGGAAGAGCATTAAGAGCTAAAATCATAGAAGCTGTGTGCAAATTCCTTCTTGATGAGGTGATTTGCCATTATGGTTGTGTGGGAAAGATCACTGCAGACAGAGGTGAGCTGGATGCCGAGGAAGCAAGGGAGTTCTTTTCTAGATTAGGAATCAAGCTTTCTCTTACTATAGCTTACAACCCTGAAGGCAATGGAAAGAGTGAAAGAGGGCATCCTCCTATCATCAAAACTTTGGACAAGGCTTGCAAAGGAAGAGTTGGTGAGTGGCCAAAATTGTTACCATATGCTTTATGGGCTGATCGTACAACACATAGCTCAGTGACTGGCTACATGCCTATGGAGCTAATGTATGGTCAAAAGCCAGTGATACCAATTGAAGATACAATTCCCACATGGAATGTACTACCTTGGCAAGAGGGGCTTAGTAGGGAAGGTCTCCTTGCATTACACATAAGGCAACTAGAGAGAAGACCTGGAGACATTGAGGCTGCAAAAGAACGACTCAAAAATGCAAGGTTGAAAAAGAAGGACTACTTTGATAAGCGACATCGGCTCAGGAGCAAAGCAATTGACAAAGGTGACTGGGTTTTAGTATATGATAGTAGCCTTGATAATCAGTACACAGTCATGTGTAAGTTTTTAAAAATATGGTTTGGACGATATGTTGTAAGCATGTGCATGAAAATGCTACTTAAGCCTTGTCTGAACTAGATGGTATAGAAGTAAAGATTCCCATCGCAGGAAAAAGGATCAAAATGTTTAAGAGAAGAGGAGACAATGATCCAGAAGATGTTCACGAGGAGGAAGATCAAAACACAAGTGAAGATCAAAGTGAAGATGAAGCTTTGGAATCATCTAATGAAGAAGAAAGCAAGGAAGATGTACAAGAGGGCTGATCTTACAAAGAGAGAATATGGCACATTCCGGAGGATGTGCAGGTATAAAGGGGGTGAATGTCGTGTTGGAACACGTACATAGTGGGAACGCATGCTACAAGATCTATCTTGTAACTTTTTGATTACATAATTATATTTCTTATAATGTACATATGCATATCTAAATATAATAATAACCTTTCTATCTCATCCTATTATTTATCTCAAGGGTAACATATTCTTACTTTACCAATCAAAAAGTACTATGGGAAAAGCGTCTATAGCTCCGTCTCTTAAACTTGGGGCAAAAAGCATTGATACTTTCTTTCTACCATCTCATTATTATCTCCCACCCTAGCTAGATCCTATATCTAAGGTAATTTCCAATATATATATATTCTATGTATTTTTCTTATATTTCTTTTAAATAGGTACTAGGAGGGAATCAAATCCTAGTGGGACACTAAGTGGCATGATTTCAAAGATACACTTATATTAATGCATTATTGCAAACATGATTACAAAACTTTGTCAAGGAGCAATATCATGCTTTCATATTGCATGAGGTGTCCATTGGAATCAAATGAAAGTCTAGGCTAAGGGGCCCACAAGAAGACTTTTGCTGCCAAAACTGTATCCTATTTTGATGATTTTCTTACACAAGGTTTCAATCCGAATTGGAAAATCCATATAAAATGAAAGTTGTAGCTAATGAGCTGAATTGTCTGTCCATATTTTTACGTTTTTATTTGGAGCCACGGTTGAGGAGATATGATCAAAATACTGGACCCCAGTTTGCCCACATCATGCAGGGACAACTCATTTCCAACTTTTCCAGTTTCTATTCACACTGGCTCTTCTCTTCTTGTGTAAACCCTTGGGGGTTCCCTTCACCTATAAAGGGGACCTCTTTTCCTTTAAAACCATTGAAGCATTCAAGCCATTGATGAGAGGAATTCATGAGGGAGTGAGTAGTAATGCCTAATTGTACTTAGCCATTAACATAAGTCTAAGCCTACACTTTCTCCTAGAGGAAGACTAGCCATTCTTGTAAACTATCCTTGAAAGATCAACTCTAATCGAAGAAGGTCTTGGACTTGGTGTATCAATCAAAGTTAAATTATTCCCTCTTCTTCTTTCTCCATCAGAAATGGTGTCGAAGGGTTTGACAAGTAAGATGTGTTCTACATTGATATTTTGTTGATTTCTTCTTGTTTTCACTTTCATCTCTAATCCAACATATATATATCTAATCTTATCTCCTTAACAAAACCTATCTCTCTCTCTTAGAAATTCATTCTCTCTACAAGTTCTAGGTTCTCCTTGCTACAAGTACATCTCTCCCTGCAGTATCCTTATTGCCTACGGGCAATAAGGGCTTGGGAAGGAAAATTCTCATCTCTTCACTTCTCTCATATCTACATTTCTCACATATTATCCTAGATGAATAATCCACATGATGAGAATTTTTATCGCATTCACTCTGTGAGATCTATTAGAATTAACGTATGGATTAGCCGTAAAATTCACTTTCAACAACTGACGAAGGAAATTTGGAATGGCGGCCTCTACACCAAAACAAACTCCATTGCGCCACAAGGGAAATGAGATGAGGGCACCACCTAGTCTTGGAAGCGTGGACTAGGACCGCTACACAAAGAGAGAGAGAGAGAGAGAGAGAGAGAGAGAGAGAGAGAGAGAGAGAGAGAGATCACTATGAATGAAGCATTAACCGTAGTGTGCGTACAAGGAATGGATGACTTCAAACACTCCCAACACAAATAGCATATAGATTACCAAACAATCACTCAAGGATTAGCCAAGATCACATCAAGCATTCTCACACACATATAAAACATTTCTCTTAATTAACATAAGTAAGAGGAGGAGAGGTTACTAGCATGAAACAATTTGCACTCTAGGATGTGCAAGAATAGAGTGAATGAATGAGCTTATGGGCTCATGGTGAGTGATACAAAGGCTCAATGGGGCTGAGGGAGGCTTGAAATTACAAAGGGGAAGGCCTCTTTATATAGGAAAGAGAGTGATTAGGAGTGAGGTTAAGATCCAAGTGTAATTTGTACAAATGAAGCTTGATTAGGGACATTCAACCAATGAAGAAGCTCCTTCCAAGTGATTTGTTGACCAATTAGCTCCATCATCACTTGTGTTGTCTTCACTCCTTCCTCCATAGCTTGAGTCCAAGAGCTTCCTTATTTTAAAATGTAAAGAATCTACATAAAATCAATACATATTTAGTAATAATAGGAAGGGGTTGAATGAGAAATTATGAATTACAACAAGATTAAGCATGACTTGAGAGGTGATTAGAAGAGGAACATTGATGGGTTTTTGAGCTTGAGAGAGAGAAGGAAGGAGAGGAGGGTGAGAAGACTAATGGCTGATTTTAGAGAAGGTCTCAATGTGGAAAAGGAAGGGTGTGTGTGTGTAAAGGTAGAGGGGCTGGTCTCCACCACAGTTGAAAAAACTGGCATCCACCATTTTGGCCATATCTCCTAGACCGTAGATGCAAAAATTATAAAAAAATAATGGCCAGAATCTCCAGCTCATCAGCTACAACGTTGATGAAGACAACTTTTCTTGGATCGGAGTGGAAGTAGTTTTTAAAAATTCAGCAAAATCATGTGTATGGTTTCTTCCTTTACCAAGTCTTCCACTTGGGTCCCATTTGTTTGAATCATCATATGGCTCCAAAGCCATGATGATATGAGCCACTCATGACCCTTGAATCATGGGTGCATGGCTCCACAACCACATCATATCTTTTCTTTTCACATTTACATATTTTCCCTTCCCTTTACCACTAGGTTCTCCCTCTACCTTTCACCTCCGGTGAACTAGTCAAGAAAAAATCATTTTTTTTTAAATTTTTCCAAGAGGTTGTTCTCACTCTTTCTTTTATTGTAAACCTCTAGAAGCAAGGAAAACCAACAAAATATGATAAACAAAAATTTGTGATAGGCTCGGATCATAGCCCCCCCAAACCTGGCTAGGGGTATTTATGCCTCTAGCTTACTTTCTTTGATCTTGAGCTGACCTTATCCTGATGTGATATGGCTTTAGACGCCATCCATTTGTCCTGGTCTTGTGCACTTTAGCATCAATGTCTTGAAGTCTGTAAGAGCCATTTTTGAACTTTTTGGTGACCAAGAACGGGCCTTCCCATCGGAAAAGAAACTTTCCATCCTTACGAGTGTCGAAGCGATTGTCATATCGAAGCACCAGAGATCCCTTTTTGATGTCTTTGGATGCTAGCTTTTTGTTGAACTTTTCTCTGCGCTTCTCTGCTTCTTGAGAATAGTGGTTGATGGCTTCTTCACGATCCAATTGCAGCCTCTCTAGATCCATGATCCTTTGATGTACTTTCTCCTTTTGAGAGCCTACCTGGCTACCCAATATTCGAAGACTTGTTAACTTCACTTCAATGGGCAAAAGCGCCTCCTTTCCATAAACCAAATGAAAGGTTGTGTACCCTAATGTGGTTTTGAAGGAGGTTCTATAGGCCCATAGAGCTCCATTCAGGTGTTTGTCCCAATCTTGGCGCCTGGCATGTACCTGTTTGGTGAGAATTTTGCAAATGATTCCATTTACTTTTTCCACCAAACCATTGCACTGAGGGTAGTAAGGAGTAGAGTGTTGATGCTGAATATTTAGCTTCTTCATGAGTTCTCCTACCAAGTCTGCTCTAAACCCTGGTCCTCTATCAGATAGTATTTCAAGAGGGGTGCCAAACCGGCAACAGATGTGGTCAAAGATGAACTGACTCACATCCTTAGCAGTAATTCTATTGGTCGGCATAGCCTCAACCCATCTAGTCATGTAGTCTACTCCCATGATGATGTACTCTTTACCTGACTGAGTGCGTGGTAGAGGCCCTATGGCATCAATTCCCCACTTCTCAAAGGGCCCATATACCTTTATTGGGTTCTGAGGTTCAGCTATGAGCCGTCGTGGTCCTACTTTCTGACATTCATCACATGTTTGACACCAGTATTTGACATCACGATGAAGACTTGGCCAAGTAAACCTAGCTTGTAGAACCTTTCTACTAGTGACGTCGTGTGCAAAGTGTCCTCCGCACATATCATCGTGACAAGCTTTTGAAATCTCTTCAATTTCACTCTTCAAAGGCACTCTCCTAAGCACACCATCCTTACCAAGACAATACAAGTCATCATTTACTATGCGATACCTGGTAGCCTTCCTAGCTAACCATTGCCTTTCCCCTGCATTCAAGTGTTTAGGAGCCTCTCCTTGCTCCAGAATGTGCATAATATCTTCCAAGTCCTCCTTGCCTTGTTGAAGTGGAAGTTTGATGGCCACTGCTCCCACTATTGACTCATTTAACTTTGATGATGCTAGGTGGTCTGCATCCTTGTTCTGGTCTCTTGGCACATGATGTACTTGTGCCTCTCTAAATCTCCTCATAAGAGCTTTGGCTTCTCTCATTTTAGTAGAGAGACGGACATTTTTGCAAGCCCATGTACCTTGCATTTGCCTTACCAAAAGCATGGAGTCACCAAAAGCGTTTAATCTCTTAATTGAATTATCGAGGCACCAACAAAGGCCATGAATTAGAGCATGATATTCTGCTTCATTGTTGGAGTGGACATCTTCTAGAGTGATCCCTTCACCATGGATCCTCTCTCCCAATGGAGATAAGACCACAATGCCTGCAGCTGCCTTATCCTTGGTTCTCTTGTATGCTCCATCAAAGTAGAGGCTATAAGCATTGACCAAAGCCTCTGGAGCTAGAGGTGGTGGAAGTTCCTTTCTCTTCAAATGGAAAACTTTTTCATAGCACTTGTTTGTTAAAATGTCAGCTAAGCATGCTCGAGTTGTTCTTTCAACCTGTATTGTATAATCAAACTCTTGAAGTTGCACCACCCACTTTGCTATTTTGTTAGAGATTTCCATATGTTGTAGTGCATAGGGAAACATATCCTCCACAGTGATAATTACAAACCTCTTCGGCAGCAAGTATGGCCGAAATTTGGTTACCGCAAACATGAGAGCTAACACTAGCTGTTCCATCAGGGTGTAGGCCTTCTCTGTGTTTTCCATGAGGCGGCTAGCAAAATACACGGGCCTCATAAAGGATGTTTTTGGATCTTTTTGTAGGAGGGCAGCACCAATGGCTTCTTCTCCCACACTAGGGTTTACAAAGAATGTTTCTTCCCAACAAGGTTGGAGGATTATAGGGAGTGACCCTAACATTTTTTTAATCTCTCTAAAATGCCCTTCACTTTCTTCACTCCAAACAAGCGTCTCTTGACGAGTCAGCTGTTGTAGAGGAAATATCACTTGGGAGAGTAAGTGTATGAATCTACTCAAATATCTTAGCTTTTGCAAGAAGGAGATTAATTGTTTGATGGAAGTTGGGGAAGGTAGATTTAGCAATGTTTCTATCTTTTCAGGATCTACCTCGATTCCATCAATGGACACTACATGCCCTAATAGTGTAACCTTGCTTTCCCCAATGTGACATTTGTCCTTGTTTAGTTGTCCACCCAGCTTAGCTAAACGAGTAAATCCTTCATCAATCTTGCCGAGATGCATACTTTTGGAGCTGTAAATACAAAAGTCATCTATGAAAACCCTTATGGACTTACAAAAGTAAGGTTGGAAGACCATGTTCATGAATCGTTGAAAGGTGGCTGGAGCGTTGGTGAGACCAAAAGGCATGACTCGAAATGCAAAACATCCCCATGGTGTGATGAAAGTAGTCTTTTTCTGGTCCTCCTCTGCAATGCGTATTTGAAATTAGCCAGAGTAGCCATCACACACTGTGTATCTCTCATGGCCTGCTACTTCATTTAGAATCTCATCTTGAAATGGGAGAGGGAAGTGGTCCCTCTTTGTTGCAGCATTTAGTGGCTTGTAATCCACGCACACTCGCCATTTACCATTCTTCTTTGGCCTCACCACTACTGGGGAGACCCATTCTGAATCTTCTACTCGGTATATGAATCCTGCTTCTAAGAGTCTCTTCACCTCAGACAACAGTGCATTTTGTTGCACAACTCCTAATCTTCTTAGTTTTTGTACTACTGGCTTGCTCCCTTCTTTTAGATGGATATGATGCTTCACTGCAGTGACACCTGTAATGTGAGTGTAATCAGAAATAAACAATGATGCATGCTTCTTGAGAACATTTACATAACCCTCCTTTTCTTCTTCCTTTATATCCTTGGATAACATCTCCTCTAGGCTGGCATCCGACACATTCTCCATTTGGATCCTTGGGTTGTCTTCTGATGAGGTAGTTTCCTTTATGGTGACGCCCATGACTTCGAGAGTGCTATCACTCTCTTCACTTGAACTCTCTTCCTCGTCCATAGATGAGGAGCATCCACTTGAGCTCCACTCATCAGCTGACGTCTCTAGTTCAAGGTTCTCTTGTCGCCCATTCTTTAGGTTATAAACCACCTTCCGACTATGGCCACCCATGCGAGGCCTCAACTCCAAGTCTCCTCTTGCCCAATCTTGCCTAGCTCCTATACCCATGAGCCAAGGTCGTCCTAAAATAAGGGGGTATCCTTCTCCCTTTACTGGCATCACATAAGCATCAACCTCTGTAGTGATTCCAAAAAAAGAAACTCTCAAAGCTTTCACTACACCCACACAAGTGACATTGACATTATTGGCCATTTTTTCCCTAAAGTTTGATGATTCCATTACCTCTAAACCCAATTGATGCATTAGCTTTTCTGTCATGACACAAACCTCTGCTCCACTGTCAATGCAAGTTTTTGGAATCCGTTGTCCCTTGATTTGAGCCTCCACCAAAGGCACTATATCCTTGAGACCATATGCTTTGATTACACTTACTAGCTTACTTCGCTTTGCCCTCGTGCTCACCATTTTTGACCATTGTCGTCGAAGCTTTGGGGAGATATGAAGTAGTTGTGGCCAAGTAATCTTTGGTCCTTGAGAACTCACATCAGCTGTCAAGTCATAAGGTTGTGTCCGAGATCCCATAGGGAAATCAGAGATGTCAATTTGAGACCTAGTACGGGTCTTTCTCTTCTTGGCTTCATCTTTAGCTGCCCGAGATGTACTTGCTTCATTGCTTGCATCCTTGCTTGTTTCTTTACCTACTTCTTCTTGGACACGCACACGTTTGATAGGCATTGTAGCCACTTCATCTATCTTCATCTTCCCTTTAGCTATTTCTTCCTGGTTGCTTCTGCCCTTGAGGACCTCCTCCATCCTTATGATGCTCACATTTGGTTGAGTAGCAGGGGCTTGAGCTTGAGCACGAGGTGGCTGCAAAATTTGAGGTTGCGGTTGCTCTTGTGCTTGAGCTCTAGCACGGGGTGGACTTACTTGTTGTCGAGGACCTATGACAGGGTAGTCATATCTTCTGGGATGAGGGCAATTATACATGCCGTGGCCAATTTCCCCACAATTGTAACACAACATTTCCCTTGCTTGACGTCGCATTGGTGGCCGATTCCCACCATTTCCCTCAATAGGCCTTCTTGCACCCTGCACAAGATTTACTCTCAACCCCTCTAGCTGGTTTGTGAGATTGTTTATTTGTTGGAGCATATCTTCTTGTTGACCTCTATTGAGGTCTGGTGCATTAGGCACATTTGGAGGTATGTGAGAAGCTTCCATAGTTGTGATATTGCCTCCCAAAGCTAGCTGACCAGCTTGGGCTTGATAGAGAATCTTTCTATTCTTTTCCCTAGCAATTCTTAAGGCATCTTCAAAAGCATTTGGAAATTCGCTCTTTACCTTCTCCCTTAGCAAGGGGTACAAACCTGAGATAAATCGATCCTTTTGGAGGCAATTGGGAGCTCGCTCACCAGGGTTTAGTGAGTCTGACCATTGGCCCCAAAGTTTCAAAAAACCTTCCTCATAGGTTGCATAACCATGAGGGTCAACTTGATGAAGGGACAGAAGCCGTTGCCATAGTTCTTCTGCCGAATTGGCTCGTTGAAATCTTCGTAGGAAAGCCACCTTCAATCCCTCCCAATCAATTCTTTGGGTTGGATCTAGAGCCTGGAACCATACCCTAGCTTCTTCTTTGAGCACCAAAGGAAAAGCTCTCAATTTCAATGCTTCGTCATCCCTCCCAGAGACAAGGAAAGCCATCTCCAAGTTATCCAAAAAATCCCCAGCATTTTCCCCACTACGCCCAAAAAAATTTGGGAAAGCCATCATAAAAGTGGGTTGCCTTCCTCTCAATACAGCACAAAGATGAAAACGTCTAGGCCCAAATCATATCTTATTAAGGGTAGAATAAATGGATTGATAGATGCATTAATCTCAGCTAGACGACGAGGGCCTAGTAAGTCCCTTATGATGTTTTGGAACCTAAGCTTTGTGCTAGCTATTATATGCACAGTTTGTCTAGCAAGAGGTTGGAAAGGTCCATATAAATCCCTATGATTCATGTAGTATGCTTAAAGCAAGATGAAGATGTGAACATCAAAAGATACATTATACTCCAAAATAGGAAATATTATAGGGTCAGGGGACAGCAATATCTCTCTCAACCTCTCAGCTCCAAAATAGAAGACCAATCTTTGTTGGAAAAAAATCTTTCTATCAATGCGTACATTCACCCTAATATTCTGAACTGATTGAAAGTTGTAGAAAATGGGATTATTCATTGGTGCATTAATTACAAACTTCCATGAAGCACTTCATTGAAGTTGAGCTCTCTTGGATCCCACCATTTGAGAGATGCGAAGAATTTTCTCACCAGTGATTAGCCTAGCTTTGGTGTGACCATCTTCAGCTTTGTAGAGTTCATAGGGTTCGATGGCTACCCTCTCAACCACCTTGAGCCTTCTTGCTAGTAGTAGTTGGAGTGCATCACCATATGTAGCCTCTTGCCAATACCGCACCCCATTGATGTGTAGCTCCCCCTCCAAAAACTTGTTAATTCCTGAGTTTGAGAGTGCTTTCACCACCTGAAGTCGAGGCCTCAAAGGAAGTGTCTTCACACTAGCCACAAAGCACTCAACACAATTTTTTGACCTAGGGACTTGATGACTACAAGATTTTCCTTGAAGCAAAGAAGGGTGTGTGTAGTGAACTCTCTTTACCCGCATACGTGCCGTTTGTCGATAAAGACGCTTCTTTTCTCGAGCTTCTTGGGGAGACCATAGTGGAAGTCTCGGAGAATTTGATGGATCTTCTTTCATAGGATTGATAGAGCGCTGCTTGAGAACTCCTCAGTGGGGGCACCAATTTATGACGAAGGAAATTTGGAATGGCGGCCTCTACACCAAAACAAACTCCATTGCGCCACAAGGGAAATGAGATGAGGGCACCACCTAGTCTTGGAAGCGTGGACTAGGACCGCTACACAAAGAGAGAGAGAGAGAGAGAGAGAGAGAGAGAGAGAGAGAGAGAGAGAGAGAGAGAGAGAGAGAGAGAGAGAGAGATCACTATGAATGAAGCATTAACCGTAGTGTGTGTACAAGGAATGGATGACTTCAAACACTCCCAACACAAATAGCATATAGATTACCAAACAATCACTCAAGGATTAGCCAAGATCACATCAAGCATTCTCACACACATATAAAACATTTCTCTTAATTAACATAAGTAAGAGGAGGAGAGGTTACTAGCATGAAACAATTTTCACTCTAGGATGTGCAAGAATAGAGTGAATGAATGAGCTTATGGGCTCATGGTGAGTGATACAAAGGCTCAATGGGGCTGAGGGAGGCTTGAAATTACAAAGGGGAAGGCCTCTTTATATAGGAAAGAGAGTGATTAGGAGTGAGGTTAAGATCCAAGTGTAATTTGTACAAATGAAGCTTGATTAGGGACATTCAACCAATGAAGAAGCTCCTTCCAAGTGATTTGTTGACCAATTAGCTCCATCATCACTTGTGTTGTCTTCACTCCTTCCTCCATAGCTTGAGTCCAAGAGCTTCCTTATTTTAAAATGTAAAGAATCTACATAAAATCAATACATATCTAGTAATAATAGGAAGGGGTTGAATGAGAACTTATGAATTACAACAAGATTAAGCATGACTTGAGAGGTGATTAGAAGAGGAACATTGATGGGTTTTTGAGCTTGAGAGAGAGAAGGAAGGAGAGGAGGGTGAGAAGACTAATGGCTGATTTTAGAGAAGGTCTCAATGTGGAAAAGGAAGGGTGTGTGTGTGTAAAGGTAGAGGGGGTGGTCTCCACCACAGTTGAAAAAACTGGCGTCCACCATTTTGGCCATATCTCCTAGACCGTAGATGCAAAAATTATAAAACAAATATGGCCAGAATCTCCAGCTCATCAGCTACAACTTTGATGAAGACAACTTTTCTTGGATCGGAGTGGAAGTAGTTTTTAAAAATTCAGCAAAATCATGTGTATGGTTTCTTCCTTTACCAAGTCTTCCACTTGGGTCCCATTTGTTTGAATCATCATATGGCTCCAAAGCCATGATGATATGAGCCACTCATGACCCTTGAATCATGGGTGCATGGCTCCACAACCACATCATATCTTTTCTTTTCACATTTACATATTTTCCCTTCCCTTTACCACTAGGTTCTCCCTCTACCTTTCACCTCCGGTGAACTAGTCAAGAAAAAATCATTTTTTTAAAATTTTTTCCAAGAGGTTGTTCTCACTCTTTCTTTTATTGTAAACCTCTAGAAGCAAGGAAAACCAACAAAATATGATAAACAAAAATTTGTGATAGGCTCGGATCACAACGTATAGTGTTTCTCTTTGGCTCAAAAAGGCTCAATGAAATAGTTCTTTCACCGGATCCCATCATACTACCTCTTATAGACTATAAATGTTCTTTTGATTTAAGTGTAGTTATCTTGCTATGAGCTAAGAGGATTTGTACACAATTAATCCCTATCACTAGACAAAACATATATATTATGGTAAGCACAAACAAAGAACAATTCGTAGCATGTTTGTGTTGTTTTGATATTCTCTTTTGTGTTCTTTCTTTGTGTGTGTGAGTGCAAGAGAGAAAGAGTGGGGCTTCTTTGATTGCACTTCCTTCCAAACCCTAGTCTTCATGGCATCTATGGTTTAACTCCTTCATATAGTTTTTTTTTGAGTTCTCTCACAAACTCTCACAGCCAAAAGCCCGGTGCTTTCCTGGCAAGACCGCAAATTTCTCAACAACGTGAGTTCGAAAGGAGGGGTTTTTGAAATGCAAAACTTTTAGACAATTTAATAGAGATGCATAAAAATAAGGGGTTTTTATATTTAATTTTGGAAAAATTTCTTAAAATAAGGGGTCATTTTATTCGTTCAAACATGTTAAAAGAAGGTTTTTTTTAATACCCCACGAACACACGTTATATAGGGAGGTACTAGAAAGTGAACCCTCCGAAGAACCTCCAGGCCTATCTCTTGCGCCTGAAAGTATTGAGTTTGACATAGATGAACTACTCAATGAGCTGACTCTATCTTTGGCTTGAGCACTTCGCTCACTTTGCCCTTATCTATTTTGGCAAAGGGCTATAGTTTTTGTAATCACAGCTTGTCATTTATCCCCTCAGTTGTCCATTTTTGTATTCTCGATCAAACATATTGGATTGTATTGTATCTAACTGTAATTATGACTCTTATTGCAAAAGTAACTCATGAGAGAGAGAGAGAGAGAGAGGTGTGAACATCTTGTAGTGTAAAATGGATATGTATCATAATTACTTATAGGCCTTTAGTCGTACATCTTCATCTCCATAAAACACACAAATCATATCATCTATTTCATCCATATCAAAGCATTCTAAAGCTATCTCCCATTCCACTTCATCGTCAGTGTCTACTTCCACAGCTATAGCTTCATGAGTTTAAAAGACGCCATAGTGCTTTTGTGCTGCTCTTGAAGCAATGTTCACTGGATTATGGATAAGTTTCATGTTGCAAAAAACATAAACCAAATCAGCAGCACGCTTAGGATGAAGCTGGTTTCATTTCTTGGCATGCATAAAGTAAAAAATCGACCAATTTCTCTCACAACTTCCACTTGATGCAGCAACATATAGAACTCTAACAACAATGTGTTGCAGCTCCACTTTCTGCCCACCATACTCCTTCCACCATAGAAGTGCACTTGCGTGTGCAATGGAATCCATATACCATGGATCCTGGAGCATGCCAATTCTATTAGCATAATCGACTAGCTGATGAGAAGCAGTCTTTCCATCCTCTTGTCCTAATAGTTGAGAGCACACTATTTTGAAGTCACTCATGAATTCTTTATTGGCCGACTAATGGGGCATTTGAAATTTAGGATCCAATACAAATGCAGCACCATGCAACAACGTATGCAATTGCACCCATTGCTTGTTGGCAGTTGTGATTATGGAATCTTTGTCCTTTGCACCAAAGCCAACATGCTCTCTTACATTACGTAATGCCTCTGCCATATACCAATAGAATTGACCAAAGACAAAAGAGCACCATATTAGAGAATTTGGGAATCTCCTAGTTCCCATTTTGTAAATGTGGTGAAGTTTTATCCACGATATAGTACTTTGCTACGTGTTTCAATCATCATTATTTTTTCCAACCATAAAAAATTGTCGATGAGATACTACTTGTTGTATCTTTGAATCGTGTCATTAACTTATTATCATAAATGTGTAGAGAAAACTTTTAGAAAGAATATAGATCTTTAAATCAAATGCAACTTGAAAATGCACCCAAAATGCATTGTAATCACTTCAGCTCCATGAGATCCATTGTTGAGTAGGTTTGACATCGTGAGAATTGTTTTTGCGCTGAACTATTTGATCAAGCCCAAGCAATGTCATGTCTCTCTAGAATTCTTAATACATGCGTATTGTTTACTATAGTCCTTTCATATTGTCCCAAAATCATCATCAAACTATATTAGCAAGATTGTGAGATGTCTAAAGCAAAAAAGAAGGTACAATATGATTTTTAACTTAGTTCACTAATGAGACAAGATACAAGAACAAATGATGGAAATAACATACAAATAACAATGTGTGACAATGTGTTTGTGTACATAGAGCTTTAAAATGCTTAAGGAGTAAATTCACTCATACACATAGAGGTTTACTCTCCACTAAGTTTTACATGGATGACCACAACATGTATGACAACTGTGTTTGGCATGAAGCATGATGAAGTCTATAGCATGCTTGATTATTGAAAACCTATACCTCATACACAAAGGAAGGTATAACATGCTACTTGAAAAATAAATCCCTTTCATCTTTGAAGATGAAATTTGTGTCAAAAAGTCCTTGGTTAAATACCAAATACATAGGTTTTGAGAATGTGGATCAAAATTGCTCATTTGTGTTTTGAACACTCACTTAGGTTTTGAACATGTGGACAAAACTTGCTCACTTAGTTTTTGACCATGTGGTCAGAACGAGCACTTGTGTTGATAGGGGGGAAAGTTTCTCTTTTGACATTTCAACATTTAAAAATGCACTTGCTTAGCTTTTCAACACGTGGTAAAAACATTTTCAAACATTCTCTTTTGTTTTTTGACCACTCTTTTTGAACTATAACTACTCTCTCCGCATGGTCAAAACCTAAGTGAGTGTGTTCTTTCTCATGTTCAAAACCTATGAGTGAGTGTATCTTCTTTTTGAAGTGCAATAGCTACTCTCTCCACACGATCAACTACTCTCTTTTTGAAGTGCCACTACTCTCTCCACATGGTCAAAAACTAGGTGAATGTGCTCTTCCACATGTTCAAAACCGATGAGTGAGTTTTTCAATTGGTAAACACATAATTTGATGATTGTGAGAAGGAGATTATTTTAAAAAAAAAATTGCAATTGAACATAGTAAAAGAATTTGACCATAAGGTCAAAACTAACATTTCACCATGACTACAAGAGGTAAGCAATGTCTCATATACCTAAGATGACTAATCAAATAGCATATCTACCTACCATTGCATTCTCCTTTGAGCATGTGGTTAATTTTTCTTCACTACCTTACAAATATTGATGTTTGAAAAATACTATCTGAAATATACTATTTGAAAAATATAGTTAGAAATTCATCTGAACGCTTTTGACAAGATCATTCATTTTCACTTCTTCAGCTTGTGGATTTTTAAGTAAATGGGTAAAACACTTGCACAAATAAAACTTAAGCCATTGAATCCTATAAAACTCTCTATTTTGAGTGGTGTGAAACAAACAAAAGTGAATTCATAGGCAATAGTTACCATTTTAGCTTTTGCTGCCATTTGATTATGGTTAACAACAAATTGGAGCCACTACCTTAAGACGTTTTTTTCGACCCATTAAGATGTATTGCAAACCAATTTGTAGTATGAAATAGTACATAAACTTAAGGGACACACTTGTGTGTGTGTGTGTGTGTGTGTGTGAGAGAGAGAGAGAGAGAGAGAGAGAGAGAGAGAGAGAGAGAGAGAATGATGAAAACACACACACACACACACACACACACACACACACACACACACACACACACACACACACTTATCTAGCTGACAAGTCATTGGCTAACCCTTGGCTGACAGCTTCGCTTTTTGGTGCTTTAGTCTTGGACATGGGTTCATGCCTACATGTTTTAGAATGGCCTCTGTTATACACATAACCTTCAAGGTTTAGAGAATGGGGTTGGTTTTGGACACACACGCACACACACACACACACTTTCTAACTTAGTAAATATCATATGGTTTATTGCTTGATGACATTTGGATCTGATTTGTGCACATACATAGTACATTTTCCTACTCATGATAAGGTTTAAATGGTTTTACAAAGCCATGTAATGACTAACTAAAAAAATTCAAAAGATCTAGTATTTGGGCGGGCTTAGCTCATAATTACTTCCGTTTAGGTACATAACATCTTCACTAAATAGTTTACCTCAAGGTTGTTCTTTTCTTGATCCACATTCGCATCATACACATTGAATGCTTACTACCTTCAACATACCTAGTCGGGACTGCTAATTTGAGTATAGAGCGGTCACAGAGTCACCTTGCATATCCCCGCAGAACCCATTTTATGAACATAGTTGTGTAGTAGACAACATGCCTCATAACTTTCAACATCTAGCTATGTCCTTCTGGGATTTGAAGTGTCCTTGGATTCCTTATACTTTCCTAATTCATGCACTTGCTTACCAAACCCCCTTGGATTTATACCTACCTACTTGCCTGCTAACTTTAGATGGCATAAGTTAGTGATACCAGCATTTTTTTCTAAAGATAGAGCAAAGCTTTAAAAATCGATATCCATCCTTCGAATAGCGAGTTGTGCATCTTTTGGTTACACGCTCTTCTTAATCGCTTTCCCCTTATCCCCCTCTTCTGCTCTCGATCTTTGGCATGTAACTTTCCTACACGCAAGGATCTTCCCCCAAACTCTGAGTAGTAGATGCTCCTTGCCAACATCAGGTACACTTAGCACTGCTCTTAAATCAGCAAAGACTGCGAACGTACATACACTAGCTTGCCCTCAATGAGGGACCTGCATTCACAACCCTCAAGCCCGAGTCATTGCCAACAGTTGTAGCTGATACTGACATCCTTTGTATGATCAAATTCTCACACCATGTACTAGGTTACACCTTCAAAGTAGCTATGGAAGTGCTCTATCTGAAGCTTGCAACTCCACTTCTTCGAACGTTTTGCATACAGATAGATGGAATAATTCTAATATACTCAGCCCCTGCCTTTGGAAAGAAGGCAAACACCATCACAAGTCTCCAGGTTTGATCTCTCAGTAATATACCATATGTTTGTATGCTTACTAATATAATACAATGTATACTATCAAATATGAACATTTGGCATGTATCACTGTGTTGAAAAATATGCAGGATAATAGCATGTACTGGTTTTTTAATCCTGGTTTTGTGAAGAGCCTGTAATACACTTTCATAGAATGATTTTTTCATTGTATTATGTTTATGACAAGTGCATCCACTATAGGATGCTTTTGATATGGGACTCGATGCTCACAAATCACGAATTTGGTTTGGCTGGTACACACTAGTGAGCGGGTGTGGCTCTCACAGTTTTCTTCATACTTGTTCCCAACGCCATTCGTGCTCAGGAGTACTACGAATCTACCTTGCAAGAAGAAGAGGAGATACCTGCC
Source organism: Adiantum capillus-veneris (assembly GCF_014529385.1). Taxonomy (NCBI): domain Eukaryota; kingdom Viridiplantae; phylum Streptophyta; class Polypodiopsida; order Polypodiales; family Pteridaceae; genus Adiantum; species Adiantum capillus-veneris. The sequence continues at coordinate 79,574,090 of NC_140949.1, forward strand.
GTATCAAGTGTAGCATATCTATTGTTCCTTCTGCATACATCTTCACACACTCAATGGATATTCTGGAGTACAGCAAGAGATTGCAACCAATAATCAAGTTTTGACTGCATCAGGCTTGGCTACGCGTTGTGAGCGAGATGAAAACACACACAGCGCCTCTATAACGACCCGACACACACTCTTGGGAAGATACACACACACACACACACTAGGGGGCACCACTCGGCTTAGACAACACACCTGGCCGAGACAGGGAACACACCTCTGGAGTGAGAGGAGAGAAACTATCCACTTGTCCACTCCACACAGACACACACACACACACACACACACACACACACACTCAAAAAACTCAGCTCAAAAGAGGAGAATTTTTGATGTTTAGATACAAATGAGCTTGGGCCAACACCAATGGGGCAAACAGCTCACACAATATGGGTAAAAGATACCAGATACAATCACAAATTGGAGAAGAAGCTTCACTCACCGGAGAAGATTACACAGAAAAACAGCAGAAAAAGAGTGAGGAATTTGGCAAAATGGACAGCGCCATCGCGTCCGGAACGGCCTAAAACCCCAGTCTACAATGTCAAAGTGCTCAAATCCGACATCGGATGAGCAGTTTACGGCCAAAACAGGCTCCAAAAACCCAAAAAACACACCTGCGGCTGTTCCTCCTCTCTTCTCCACGTTTTTTCTGGTCTTCTCTTAGTTTTTTCAGTTCCCACACTTAGCTTTATTAGTTGGGCACCCTTGGCCTTTTAGATGACCTCAAACGGACCCCGAACAGGCCAAAAACTGACCTCGCAGTGGATAGTTGTCACCTTTTTGCATCATTCGCACACCTGGCACTCAGCTTTTTTCCAATAATGCATCTTGCCACCACGTGAAGTGGCCCCAGAAAGTGGTCCTAATGATGACCTTTCTGCATAACTCTCACAAGAAAACACCACTTTGTGTCCGTATTCATCCACGTGCAAATATTGACCCCGTTAGGCCTACTGACGCCACTCGATGCCATTTGACGCACCTGCTTACCTCATGTCGTCGGCCCGCGGATAGCTTCCTCGAGAAGTTTTACGCGCTACCAACTCCTCCTTATTGTAGAAAAAACACAGTGGTACTGGTAATAGTGAAAATCGATGCACTATGTACACCCTGTCCTACCTGTACACATGTGGGCCCCACATAACCACCTGGCTAAGGAAAATGGGCAATCCTTTATTTGATGCATCATGCATGTGTATGAACATATGCGCAATCCCTTGCTCCAAAAAACTCCTGACATAATTTGCCCATCCCCTAGCCTGCTAGATTATTCATGATTAGCAGTAGCAAAGAGAGATATGAGACTCGCCGCATCACAGGTCTCTTCATCCCTCACCAACACTGCTTGATCCACAGACAGCTCATCTTGCTCCACCATCATCAATCTAACATGATACAATTTAAGACGCAACCCATTTACCCTTGACTTATTTAGAACACCATCCAGGTTAGCCAGCTGATATGTGCCATTTGGAAAACACTCCACTACCTTGAAAGGGCCTTCCCACTTAATTTGAAACTTCTTTTGGAAGGTGTTGTCCAGCTTACTGTTGTAGCGCAAAACCAAGTCATGTTTCTTGATACCCTACTTTTAACCTTTTCATTTATCTTTGCCAAAGCCTTATCCTGCATCTGTCCATAATGCTCCAATGCGCTCATCCTATCCAACTGGACCTCTTGTAACTGCAAGAGCCTCTCTTTGAAAGCATCACTAGGCGGCCCAAGCAACTTCTCTAACATCTTGACCGCAGGCAACTCTACTTCCACAGGCAATAGTGCTTCTTTTCCATACACCAAATGAAATGGAGTAAACCCTGTACCTGTCTTCACCGAAGTACGGTAAGCCCATAATGCACTAGGCAATTCCAAATCCCAATTCTTTCCTTGGTGCTCTGTCACTTTCGAAAGAATCTGTACCAACTCACCATTGAATCTTTCATTTAAGCCATTACACTGTGGGTAATAAGGAGTGGTATGCTGGTGCCTAATCTTCATCTTTGTGCATAAGAAGTCTAGCAGTTTAGCTCTAAATCCTGGCCCCTTATCTGAAAGTAGCTCTAATGGCACCCCAAACTTGCAACATATTTCATCATACACAAATTTTGCCACATCCTTTGCAGTGATTTGTTTTACTGCTATAGCCTCTGCCCATCTAGAGAGATAGTCCACTGCCGTCAAGATATAGCTTTTGCCCCTGCTTGTGATAGGTAACGGGCCTATTGCATCAATCCCCCACTTTTCAAACACATCAAATGCCATAATGGTTTTTCGTAGCTCTGGCTTCAACACTCTCTTCCCAAATGCTTGACACCTATTGCAAGACCTACACCAATGGTGAACATCCTTGTGCAAACTAGGCCATACATACCCCTCTTGCAAAATCTTATGCAAGGTTATCTTTAGAGCAAAATGGCCACCACATGCGCCTTCATGATTCTCTTCCAACACTCTGTAAAGCTCCTCCCGCCAAGGTACACGTCTCAACACGAGATCAGCCCCTTTCATGTATAAGACATCACCAATCAATTTGTACCTGTATGCTCTACGCACAAAGCCATACTTCTTAGACTTCTGAATCTCCTTTGGAATGATTCCTGTTAGCAAAAACTCCTCTTCTTGAGCCAAACTTTCCCGGCCATGATAAAGAGGTAAATTGGTCCTCAACACGAATAGCTCCCCAATCATGCCTTGAGCTGCTTCATGTGCCTCTCCATTTAGAGCACGTTCAATGTGTCTAATGCTCCATGCTTCGAAATTTTTTAACAGGCCTTTAATTCTGAAGCACATTTCCTTCAATGAGGTGTTCTTGCTCTTCCACACACCCAGCACTTGCTTCACCACTAACAAGGCATCACCTTTTATGCTCAACCTTCGAACCCCATGCTTCAAACAAATGTGTAATCCGGCTTCCAATGTAGCATATTCAGCCTCATTGTTACTATGCGCATCCAATTTGAACCCTCTCTTGCATACTAGCTTCCCCTCTGGATCATAAAGTGCTATACCCCCTGAAGCTGCATCGTGGCTCTTTCTGTATGAACCATCAAAGAACAACACATGTGCATTGCTGATCTGTGGCACTTCTTCAACTACCTTTCTCACCACCTCTTCCTTAACAATAAGGGGATTCTCCTTGTAGGTCAACAAATCAGCTAGGGTAGCCCTTGTACTATCTTCCACTAGAAAAGAGAACTCAAACTCTTGCAGCTCAATTACCCATTTCTTCACCACATTTGACATGTTAATACCATTAACTAATTGTGGCAAAAAGGCATAACTCGTCAAGAAAACAAAAGGCCGTGGTAGCAAGTAATGCCAAAATCGTCGACAAGCAAATATTACACTGGCCATCACTAGCTCTACTTCCGATAACTTTCTCTCCGCTACCAACTTCACTCGGCTTGCACAATACACTGGCCTCATATAATGGCTGCCCTTCACCTTTTGCAATAGCATGGCTCCAATGGCATCATCCCCTACTGATGGATTTACATAAAAAACTTTCTCCCAATCAGGAGCCTGCATGGCTGACAACCCCCCTAACACCTCTTTCACCTCTTGAAACACTTCTTCACACTTGTCATCCCATTGCAATGGATCATGCTTTGCCACTTGCTGTAATGGATAAAGAAGCTGCGAAGACAATGGAATAAACCGTGCCATGTACTTCACTTTGTGTATAAAGGTTGCCAATTGCTTCGTACTCATAGGTGATGGAAGAAGAATAATAGACTTAACCTTATCTGGATCAGCCTCAATGCCATTTTCTGACACCATATGGCCCAATAACTTCACCCTTGGCTGTGCTAGATGACATTTCTTTGGATTTAGTTGTCCTCCACATTCATCATATCGAGCCAATACCATCTGCAGCTTCTCATGGTGTTCAGCCCTACTGCTATAAACACAGAAGTCATCCATAAAAGCCTTAACACAACTACCAATGAATGGTTCCAACACCCAATTTGCTCTTTCTTGATAGAAAGATGGTCCATTTGACAACCCAAATGGCAACACTGTGTAGCAATAGCAGCCCCATGGCGTAATAAATGTTGTCTTTGTGCGGTCTTTAAGAGCAATCTTCAATTGAAAATAGCCTGAAAAACCATCACACACACTGTACCTCTCATAACCTGCCACTGAATCCAAGATCTGATCGATGAATGGAAGAGGATATGGGTTCTTCTTAGTGGCTGCGTTTAAGGGTTTAAAATCCACACAAATTCTCCACTTCCCATCCTTCTTTGGACTGACTACAACTGGACTCACCCATTCTGTGGTCTCCACAGGGACTATGAACCCTGCCTTCAATAACTTGTCCACCTCTACCCGCAAGGATTCCATTTGCTCTTGACCCATCCTTCTTAGCCTTTGCCGCACTGGCTTAGCATCTTCTTTCAGCTCTATATGCATCTCTTCACCCTTGAACCCTCTGATCTCTTCATATGAAGTAATGAACAAATCAGGAAAACTAGCCAGCATATGCAAAAATATATCCTTCTCCATAGCTGAGAGGTCTCCACTAATCATTTGCGTCATCAATTCCTGCTTCTTTGACAACTCAACCTTGGTTTGCATCAGCCCTTCAATCACTTCATAAGGCCCTTCACTTTCATCTTCAACCTCATTCGCAAATGCAACTAAACCAAACTCCTATATTTCTTTGTCCATCAAAAGAAATGCAACATCAGCATCCTCATCACTGCTCGTAGTGCTATGTCACCGTGGAAGATTCTTCATCACTAGACTCATCCTCATCTTCATAAAGCTCCTCTAATCGTTTCCTTGTGTCCATATTATAAAGCTTCTTGGTACCTGTCTTTCCATAGAGGCTAATCGTACCATGTCGCCAATCTTGAACAGCTCCCACTGCACGTAACCATGGTCTGCCCAGTATAATAGGATATGCTCCCAACCCTGCTGGCATCACATGAAAATCAACCACTGCCTTTGCATCATATGCCTCCACTTCTAAGCTCTTTACAACACCCAAGCATTTTACTTTTTGATGGTTTGCCAATCTGATCCGAAACCCTGACACCCCAGCCATTGTGAGACCCATCTTCTCAACGCATGAGTGTGTTATGACGCATATTTGGGCTCCGCCATCCACATAACCTAGTCCCAAATTTTTCCTTTTATGCCACACATCTACTATTGGACAAATGTCTGGTAGCTCATCCATTGCCAACACCTTTACTGAACCTCTCTCTGGCTCTTTCTCCATTGGGTTAACCATCCTCTTCCACTGTCGCTTTAGCTTAGGCACCATCTCTATAAGCTGCCCAAAAGTAACATCTGCCTTCCTGCTCGTCAGATCCTCCCTCAAGTCATAGCTTAATTGCCCATCCCCTAGTGGAAAATCTGAAACATGAAACTTTCGACGAGCTCTCCTTTTCCTCTTGGTCTTGACATCCTCGCCTTCATGGCTCTTTCCTTTCTTCTTACTAGGACCTGGGGCACTTCTTCCTTCCTTTTCCTCTGTGGTCCTCTTCCCAATAGGCATCACTAATGTATCCTCTAGCTTTGATGCCTTCTCCAAGGTGACTACACTTAGCACTTTTGTCTTCCCTTTTTCCTCCTGGGTCAGTCCACTGGTTCCTTCGTCTCCCTTGATTTCGATGCCATAATCATTTGACCTAGTTAGCACCTGTCTTGGCAATGGATACATGTCTCCCCCCATCCTTGGTGGCTTATCACATTGCGGGCTGATGTGACCCAACTCTCCACAATTATAACATGTGGGCGTCTGCCTCCAAAATCTACCATTGCTTTGTCCAACACCATTCCTAGGCCTTTCTTCACCTCCTGGCTGATTTGAAAACCTCCCTCGACCTCGATTATTTCCCACTTGACCTAGCATATTTAGGCTGAGATTCTTCATCAAATCTACCATTTGCCTCATGTCTTGCCTTAGGCCATCATCTTGCACTGCTGTAGTGACCACTGCTGGCATAACCTGAGTAGTAACAGGAACTACGGGTTCATGATGAACCCCTGACATACGACCTTGTAAAGAGTCCATAGGCTGAAATTCAGACCTCATTGGCAAAGACTCCACCCCTAATTGGCTCATTTTCCTCAGCTTCCACTCTTTGTTCCTTGCTACCTCTAGTGCATCTTCATATGTCCTAGGCTTCTTTAGCTCCACTCTCCAACGTATATTCTCCCAAAGACCAGCCAAGAACCTGTCCTTCTTCATCATGTCAGGCGGGGGTACCTGTGGTGCTAAAGCCTTGCACATTCGCTCCCATGCCAATGAAAACTTACGTATGTACGCATCTACTGGCTCACCTTCCTTTTGCACCAAACCTTGTACTTCTTGCCACACTTTGTCAGGATCTTCTATCTTCACAAACTCCACTTCCAATCCATGCCTTAGATTGTCCCAACTCAATCTTATAGGTGGATCTGCTGCACGCAACTCCTCTTCAAATGCCTTGGACCAAACTCGTGCATCACTCTTCAAACAAATTTGGAGAAGGCGTAACATTTGCGTAGGGTCATGAATCTGGTTGCTAATGCATGCAACCTCCATCTTTTCCAAAAATTCTTCCACATCTTCATCACTTCTTCCATGAAACTCCGGATAAGAGAAAGCCATGACTAGAGAACCCCTTCAAACACACGTGCAAGAACCCAAAACTTTTCACTACCCAATCCCCAGAAACTTCAATGGAGCTCAGCTTTAGATGAGAACAAACACATGCACATCAAATGAGTTTTCATAGTTGATCATCGGAATTACAACAGGCAAAGGACATTCCAGGATCTCTCTCAATCTTCTTGGCCCAAACATAAAGACTATGCGCTGCTGGAAAAAGATCTTCCTGGACACATGAACATTAATCTGAATTCTTTGAGTTAAATGAAAAGGAGTGAACCGAGGGCCATTTTGATCATCCATTAAAGCCAACCATGAAGCTCCCAAGAAGGCACACCTGACTCAACCTCTGATTTTGCCAAAATTTCAGCAGCATAACAGCATAAATGGCTCACAATACCAAAAAACCAGCCATCATAACTTGGAAAAATTTTGGCAGAGTTTCCCCAGAAATAGAGCAGTAGGAACCCAAAATATAGACTGTCTATGTATGCATAAACTGTCAACAATAGAACCCGAGCATCAAGTAGGACTCACTAGTACATAGCCTATGGCGAGGTCACAAAAAAGGTGCTCCAGCTACCTATATCACCGAAAGGATCTCTACATTTGAGAATCCCCCAGCTCAATAAAAACCTCACGCTATCGACCCTCACACGAAGGCTAATGCAAATCGCATATAGTCAAGTCTCAGAAATGACTATCTTCCAGACCAAGTCTCAGAAATGGCTGGGACTTCCAAATACAACCAAGTATGGCTCAGCAAATGCATACAATGGCAGTTTCCACAAGTAACGTACAACCCAGTAGACAATGCGCTCAAGCAGGCGCTAAATGATGCATACCCACAACTGCAAGTGACATCACTGCTAGTATATCACTGTACTCCAGCTACCTGTACCTGTGTGAATCACCTGTACCTGTACCTGTAACCTGTAACTTGTAATCTGCAACCTGCAACCTGCAACCTGTAATCTGCAACCTGTAATCTCGAATCTCGAAGCTTGAAGCTCGAAGCAGAAGGTACTCGAAGAAGATCCTCCGTGGGGGCGCCAAAAGAATGTGAGCGGGATGAAAACACACACAGCGCCTCTATAACGACCCGACACACACTCTTGGGAAGATACACACACACACTAGGGGGCACCACTCGGCTTAGACAACACACCTGGCCGAGACAGGGAACACACCTCTGGAGTGAGAGGAGAGAAACTATCCACTTGTCCACTCCACACAGACACACACACACACACACACACACACACACACTCAAAAAACTCAGCTCAAAAGAGGAGAATTTTTGATGTTTAGATACAAATGAGCTTGGGCCAACACCAATGGGGCAAACAGCTCACACAATATGGGTAAAAGATACCAGATACAATCACAAATTGGAGAAGAAGCTTCACTCACCGGAGAAGATTACACAGAAAAACAGCAGAAAAAGAGTGAGGAATTTGGCAAAATGGACAGCGCCATCGCGTCCGGAACGGCCTAAAACCCCAGTCTACAATGTCAAAGTGCTCAAATCCGACATCGGATGAGCAGTTTACGGCCAAAACAGGCTCCAAAAACCCAAAAAACACACCTGCGGCTGTTCCTCCTCTCTTCTCCACGTTTTTTCTGGTCTTCTCTTAGTTTTTTCAGTTCCCACACTTAGCTTTATTAGTTGGGCACCCTTGGCCTTTTAGATGACCTCAAACGGACCCCGAACAGGCCAAAAACTGACCTCGCAGTGGATAGTTGTCACCTTTTTGCATCATTCGCACACCTGGCACTCAGCTTTTTTCCAATAATGCATCTTGCCACCACGTGAAGTGGCCCCAGAAAGTGGTCCTAATGATGACCTTTCTGCATAACTCTCACAAGAAAACACCACTTTGTGTCCGTATTCATCCACGTGCAAATATTGACCCCGTTAGGCCTACTGACGCCACTCGATGCCATTTGACGCACCTGCTTACCTCATGTCGTCGGCCCGCGGATAGCTTCCTCGAGAAGTTTTACGCGCTACCAACTCCTCCTTATTGTAGAAAAAACACAGTGGTACTGGTAATAGTGAAAATCGATGCACTATGTACACCCTGTCCTACCTGTACACATGTGGGCCCCACATAACCACCTGGCTAAGGAAAATGGGCAATCCTTTATTTGATGCATCATGCATGTGTATGAACATATGCGCAATCCCTTGCTCCAAAAAACTCCTGACAGCGTATACTAACAAGAGAAGTCAACACACAGGTAGGTGCATTTGCACCTACCAGGAAATTCTGGTTTTTTAATAAATGGAAATTCTGGTCTCCTTCTCACATACACACTCATGCTTGTGTACACCTGCTTTGGCCATGTCAAATTATGAGATCCGTTTCTTGCTCATCTGACACACACACACACACACACACACACACACATATATAGTCTCTCTCTCTCTCTCTCTCTCACACACACACACACACACACACACACACACACACACACACACACACACACACACACACACACACACACACACACACACACACACACACACACACACACACAATGTCATATGAAGGCACCTATAGCTTTATTTTGTGATCTTCAAATGGAAGGTTAATCTCCTTTGGGATCAACAAAAGTGGCCCTAATCCTTGATCTACTTTGCGAAAGCTGAACTTCAATCCTTCCCTAGCAGGGAGACTACATTCCGCGTGAGGATCTGCAACATTTTTGGACTAGCCGTGGAGCAGTTACTCACATAAACAAATGGAAGGCTGGACATTGGACCTTGCTAGTAATGCTACCCTTGTGATGGGGAATTGTACCCAACTTTGATTGATTACAAATGCATGACTATGTCAGAATGGAAGAAGAACACTCAGGTAGGTGCACTTGCACCTACTCAGGATGATTAAGGTTTTAAAACAATGTCTTTTACTCATATGTTTAACTTTGTTTTGATTGATGATACAAATTCCTAATTATGATGCATCAGTTTATTTAATGTTTACTCTCAATGGAGGATAGACATATATGATCACTGTGTTTACCTACTCAGTACGTGGTTTGATTTTCTTAATACATTGCCTTTTTTTAATCATGATTTGGAGAAAGTGTAAGCGTTGTGTTTTGACATCTAATCAACTAAAACTTAATGATAAATGTGGGTATTTTCTCATAGCATGCAATTTATATAGAGGTCAGATGGTATACCAGACTGATTCTTTGACCTGAATGCATATGACTGGATAGAACAAAAAGAAAAAATAACCTTTGTCTGTGGTAATGACTGTCACCATCTATATTGCATACTACCTCATGTGAGGGTCTCATGGGAGATGACATTGACAGGTTTTTTTTGAAATAACTGAGCATAAACAAAGGAAATGTTGGCAAATTTTTTCTCTTACATAGTTTAGCTTATAACTATTTTTACATTGTTTTAAGGTCAGTCGGAGGATTACTACATGGTAATCTTGGACATAGGTATGTTGTAGGAACTGTGGGTATAATAGTATAAATGGTACATGGAACTATAGATATACATTTTGAGCTCTTTACTATTCTATAGTTTGATCAAAAAAGATCAAGCTATAGTTCTTCATTTATAGTTGAAGTGGTTTCAAAAGATTGAGCTTAGATAGTTAATCTGGCTATGTTGCCGAGAAACCTACTCAGTAAATTCTGGTCTTTTAATGGTTATTGTTGATGTGTTATCTCCCTGAGCTAATCAGGCTTGTTACAAATGTATGCCATAAACCTTTGAGCTTGATATGTTAATGATGGATTATTATGAAAAACATGATAAACATCATGCCTCAAAACCTAGGGAAGGGTCTGTATAAAAATAACAAATGATGGACTTCTGGAAAAGAAAATCGGATCAAAGAACAACTGAATGCTAGTTTTTCTATTATAATGGTTGTTAGTTATCCTGGACATCTTTCACACTTCATGTTCACTGCCTTGATTGTCGTGCCTTATTATTAGGGTTCCCTCTCACTTACATAACACCACTGGGCTGCAATTTGCTGAGTTGAGTTGTAGTACTATGCGATGATGCTTGACATGTTATGTCTCTCTTACATGTTCAACTCAGACTACCATCATCTGGCTACCTGTATGCTCCTCGCACACATGCATACATGAAGCTTCACAAGCCATGTACATACATGTACATACGGTCCCTCTTGAGTTACAAATGAAATGTACCAAGAATAGGTCACTGCTAAAAGATGTATAAGGACACATAAACAAGCGATTCATAGCACACATAGACATGCTTATTGTTAATACTTTGGTAGTATGCTCATAAGCTGCTAGGTATTTCTCATATGAATTTTTTGATAACCAGGCTGTAACGACAAAGTTTGCGTATTTGTACTTTTTGATGCACTTTCTGGGTCCTATAATTCTACCTCTCTTAGGTTTTAATAATAATTACAGGCTGATTGTATAGAATTTAAACATTCGCCTCATAATATGGTTTTGGTAGACTTGAGTTGGGGATGCATTGGCACTATTATTTGCCTGGGTTGCTAACTAAGTTTGTCATTTGGATAACGAAAGATCTTGGTAAAATTTTATTACTTGGTTCAAACTTCTAGTCACCATATGGTTTTTTGCAGTTGATGCTGGCATTTTCACATTTATGGTGGTAGGTGTATGACTATAGCGTATGGCTGTAACTGAGTATATTCACCTTGTGAATAATATAGTAATGGGAACTGCTTTTCAACACGTTTTCTCCTTGTTAAATAGAAGCATAACTTTTGAATTTGGTATTAGTGCTTTACTTTGAACATACTCCAATGTTTTTAAATAAATCCTTAATCCTCATGTGAGGGTCTCGCATGAGATGGCAGTGGACTGGACTTTTGAAAATTAATTCAAAATACAAAGGAGATGATGTCCGAGTTTTTTGGAATTAAAAGAAGAAGACATTATTGTAAATTAAGGACTCATTCTCTAAACTTAATATTTGATCCATGTTACGGTGTTAGTTTTTGTTTTAATTTTTGACACCAATAATAAGGGGAGGGATTCGTTGACAATTGTCTTCCCAAGTAATGCCAGTTCTGATAGGCTTGTGTTTCTTGGATGGTGACAGGTAAGAAATTCTTTCCTTGGGGTTACAACAACAACTGCAACAATAATAGAAGATCGTCCAATGTACCAGTTGGATCCTTCTCCATATAGATGTAGTGGAAGCTCATCCCAAAGGGTGGGCACATAGAGATACAACACTAAGATATCAATTTGTAGTGATCAAAGATCAAATTTTTGATCTAAATGACTGTATTATCCATTATATATAGAATGTTGTATTGGTGTATATGAAATGATAATTGAGGTTTATGACATCTTGTTTTAAAATATTGTTATTTAATATATTATTGAATACAATTGTCTAAGTATGGTTCAATTATGGGGGGATTTTCATACTTAAACACCCCCACACACAAAGACGAGTAGATTCACTCACTTAGGGAGAGTAAGGAGAACATCCTTACTCATATTTTGACCATGTGGACAAGAGAGAGAGAGAGAGAGAGAGAGAGAGAGAGAGAGAGAGAGAGAGAGAGAGAGAGAGAGCACCAACTGTAATCATTGAGGCTTTGAAAACTTAATCACTTAGCAAAAACTAGGAGAGACATTCTCACCAAATGTTTTACCATGTGGACATAACTGTGTGTGTGTGTGTGTGTGTGTGTGTGTGTGTGTGTGTGTGAGAGAGAGAGAGAGAGAGAGAGAGAGAGAGATAACCTCACTAATGTTTTGACCATGCGGACAAAAAAGAGGATTGAGGGGAGAGAGAGAGAGAGAGAGAGAGAGAGAGAGAGAGAGAGAGAGAGAGAGAGAGAGAGAGATAACCTCACTAATGTTTTGACCATGCGGACAAAAAAGAGGATTGAGGGGGGGGGGGGAGAGAGAGAGAGAGAGAGAGAGAGAGAGAGAGAGAGAGAGAGAGAGAGAGAGAGAGAGAGAGAGAGAGAGAGAGAGATCTTACTTAGGGAGAGTGAAGAGCACTAGGAAAGATAGCCTCACTAATGTTTTGACCATGTGGACAAAAATGAGAGAGAGAGAGAGAGAGAGAGAGAGAGAGAGAGAGAGAGAGAGAGCTTACTTAGGGAGAGTGAAGAGCACTAGGAGAGATAACCTTACTAATGTTTTGATCATGTGGACAAAAAATGTGTGTGTGTGTGTGTGTGTGTGTGTGTGTGTGTGTGTGTGAGAGAGAGAGAGAGAGAGAGAGAGAGAGAGAGAGAGAGAGAGAGAGAGAGCCATGAAAAAAATTAAAGGATGGAGGGGGAGACAAAGAGATATGGAAAACACTTTCATAGTAACAAGTAGTACATAGGCTTTATCACTCCCAAAATTACAAGGAAAAAGAGTACTTAAACATGTCGCAATTCAAAAAATTTTAGTGCAATCAAGGTATTAAACACCTGAAGTGGCCTTCATTTTCTCTTTCATGATAAGGCCCATGACATCTTGGTTAGATTCCTGTACTACCTTCCTCTAGTAGATAAGACACTTATGGTTCATCTTCTTTGGTGTCTTTTGGATGAGACTTTTCTTTAGCCTTTTCATGTGCTCTAGAACAAATTCCATCAACTTCACGTTGCTCTTGCGAGTTGCAAACTATTGCGATGGTTTTTCTTCGATTCAGGAGTACAACCTTTGATGCAAGACCACCTGCAACCACATCAAGGGCAACCTCATGCTGGTCATTGAATGCCTTCACAGTTTTGTTGATAACTTGATTCTTCCTTCTCGCTATTGCTTTGGCCACTTGTTTTTCATCATCAAGATCTTTGTCAGTCCCCTCCACTTCAATGTGTGCATTGCCCCATATTAGGGGCTTGTTTGTATTGTTGACATAGCGGTCAAGGTTGACAAAAGTTTTGCTCATGCTCATTAATGTTAACACCACAAATGTGTATGGCTCTAGAAGCAAAATTGTTGGCTAAAGGCAAGAAATCAATGCTACCAACAAGCATCTGGAACTTTATGCTCATGTATAGAAGACCATCCTCTAAAGCAGCCATTTGCCTCTGAGTAAGAAAAGATAGTAGGATGAATTGTTTAGGCTCACAAGTCATCCTTAGAAAATAGGAGACAAGCCTCTCAAACTTGGAGGAATCCCAATTCATTCCTTCTACTCCATGTGCAACATCCAAGATAGCTACACCAATGGTAATTGGATCTTTGTACACATTATATATTAGATCAAGGGCTTCTAAATCATACCCAACAACATACACTGACCAAGCAAAGTTGCTACAAGATTGAGGGGTCTCCTTTCTTCCAACAAATAAATTCCCTATGTCTCTTGCACCATTGGGTAGTGGACCTGGATCAGCCTTATGTGCTAGTTTTTTTGACAACCAATCACTACAAACACCTACAACCTTTGAGTAAACATCCTCTGTGATATTGTAGTCATTAACTAGCTCCTCCCATGTTTTCAAGACAATGTTGTTGGTTGATATTGATGCATTGAAAAGTGTGACCAACTCTTCCTTTAGCACCCTGTCTTGCTTTAGCTGCTTTGCCCTTGTTTCCATATCTATAAGATCTTACTTATCCCACTTATTTCTAAGATGTAAAATTTTCCCTTCATTGATTTCATTTTGCAACCTATTAATCTCTCCATCCTTTAGCCCCATCATAAGCAACAAAAGGTAGCCGGTGATGCTTGTCTTCCCTTCTTTCTAGGTCTTTCTGCTTGAGATAATAACTCACCTTTGGCATATTGTTTCATTATTGAAACCCATCCATCAAATAATTCTTGGGAGCTTACTATCATTTGATAGTCCCTTGATGCCCATTTATCCCCAATGTAATCAACAAAACCTTGAAAACATATATAGACAACAACTTTGTAAGAAACATAACAAACGTGCTATTTCATAAAAGCAAAAAATGTAGTATGTGATGCTCTACCTGCCAAGGTAGCCGTAGCGTGCTAGACTTGGGAAGTCCTTTTTGAGAATTTGGATGGAGATCCAAATGCCATCCATTGGTCTCTCAACTGCTTGAGTTGCTCAATATAAGGAGCATTCTTCATGACATTATGTGATTCTTTGTTTGTCATGCGGGATAACTCTATACACATTGCTCCTGGACATTCCACAAGCATTCGAGCATTCTGTGTTGCATATAAATGCTTGGTTGCCATGCAACGTGGTGTTGTGCTTTGGATATAGATTTTTGCTGCATGTACGGAATGTAGACCTGATATAATTCAATAAGAGTATGTACTCAACATGGATTCCTTGACCTCATTTCTCGTAAGTGGTCTTGATTCCCCATTTTACCTAATGTAAGGCATTAGGTAAGTTGAGGTGGAAAGAGCCATAGGATTACTAACAAAGAGTTTTGTTAATGTCTCCACATAATCCCATGCAAGGGTTCTATATGTATAAAGTGGAGGTGCCTCCTCACATTTACCAACTGGAATGGAAAATTGTGAAGTGGACACAAATGGAAAGAGCTTTTCAAACATGTGAAACCCATTTATTCTTGCTTTCCCTTTTTGTTGCTTGACCCTGGGGAATCAAACGTCATCTCTACACCCTTGATGTGAAGAATAACAAGTGGTTTGGGGTTCAAAACTGCAAGACTTAAGGATGTAGGAGAGCCATCAACAAGTGTGTTGGCCACACTTACAACAAGTGCATTTCCCATGGAAGATTCCGACCCTTCACGTTAATAGTGTTCGCTAGTAGGGGTTTCTTTTCCAGTATTGTCCTCGCGAGGCAATGTATGAAGCTTCGGCCTTTTCTTCAAGTGGCCATCATCTCCTTTTGCTAAAGAGAGGAATTCTTCATTGTGTTGAATGTTTTGAAATGCCAAGACAACATCCCACCCCATATTTTTTTAGAGAGAAGTTGTCTTCAACCTGCATCCATGTAGCATCAAAGGCCATGGGGTCAATCTTGTAGCACATAATATTGTCCCTTAACTTAATATCATTACAAGGAACCCCTTCCTTGCCAGCACACCCCTCTGTAATATTGTCTATCACCCCATTTTGTTCAAAACCTAATGTTTCACCTTCCTTTATGAATAAGAGAAAATCTGAGTGTTTTTGTCCTTATAGATCATAGACATCAATATACCATAAATATGAAAACTTTTTAGTAACCCCATCAATCACCTCAAGCCCCTTCTTTGGAGCTTTGTCTTTCTTTGCCATTTGGGAGTCTATAAATATATACAACATTAAAGCATTAGTCCACATTAATCCACATTATTGTAACTTGGATATACCTAGGTACTTGCTTAATGTTTGACCATGTGGACAAAACTCACATACTGTATAAAATTCACAAATGGATCGATAGAGTTTTGACCATGTGGATAATACTTAGGGATGGAAGGAGGGACACACACACACACACACACACACACACACACACACACACACACACACACACACACACACACACACACACACACACACACATACACATATACACATTTAGTATCGTCCGCTGAGGTCATATATGACCCATGGGACAAAAAATGTATACAAAACCATTTCTCCTCTCTAGAAGGAGAGGGTGGAAAGTGTCTCCCCTTCACATGAGAGGGTGGTGTCCATGACCTAGAATGGAGAGTTCTTACCACTAGCCGTCTCCTAGAGGGACTTAGTGGCAGTGTCTAACTCCATTTTTACAAGCAAAAGAAAAGTTACTAATTATGTGGTATCGTTGGGGGCTGCCTTGGTAGACCGAAAGTCCTGAATGATTGCCCGTCCTCCATGATAGACTTCCCATTTTCCAACTGCTCTAGATTCACGAACCTTGGTAAGCTCTTCTCTCTTACATCAGAGTTCCATAGGAGACAAGTCCTCTACAAACCAAAACTCAGTGTCCTTGAGATTCTTTGATTGGTACAACATAGTGTCACGGGATACTTTGGACTTAAATGTTATGATTCCATGGGAGCCACCATTTTTGGTGACATGTGAGGCTATGGATTGAACCTATGATGTATCGAGCACTATATCCCACTTAACTATTGGCATTAAGCTAGCAAGCTGATGTACTGAAGCATGGAAATTACCTGTTGTGTACCACTCTTGAGGCAGTCCTCCAATCCGAAGATTAAGGGATGCAACATCTCGACGCTTGAGCTCGCGTATCACCTTGTTGACGTGAGTTTGGATCTGGACTGGAAGACTTGTGGTGATCTCTTGAACTTGTGCTTGAATGATATTTAAGGCCTTTGCCTCCATCCTGGCTTCAATGATAAATTTTCTTTGTTCGAGGTTCGTGAGACGTGCTTCAGCTGTATCTAAGCATTGTCGAAGGAGGAGGTTCTCCTCTTGTAATGCTTGGATTTGTACTTGGAGAGCATCCCAATCCGAGGTTCGTATGACGACCGGTTTCTTAGGGGTCTGTAATATAGATGAAAAGGACTTTCTCCCACCAGAGATGACAGGGTTGGAAGAGGGTGTACTAGGGGTGGCTCTTTTCAGTGTTGAACTAAGGGAGCCGACTGCATCGTTGTGTGTTGGCATGGGAACATGTGGCTGTTGACCTTTGTTTGGCATTCTTTTTGTTGCCATTTTAATTGGTGGTTAGCTTTAGTACGCGACTGTGGAGGTGAGCAGAGAGCGGGTTGTATGAGCGCGCCTCGTGGGGTTGTTCTAGTAGGCAAATGAGAAGAGGCACGAGGAGGAGACAAATGGTAGAGGTTCAGACTGGTTAGCTCGTGCTGAGGGATATAGATAACGCCCACCCACGCACCCTCATCGCGTGGGCAGAACTTCGCTCACGGTTTTAGGGTTGATTCACGAGAGAGAGAGAGAGAGAGAGAGAGAGAGAGAGAGAGAGAGAGAGAGAGAGAGAGAGAGAGAGAGAGAGAGAGAGAGAGAGAGAGAGAGAGAGAGAGAGAGAGAGAGAGAGAGAGAGAGGGGGGGGGGGGGGGGGGGGGAGGGGAGAGAGGGAGAGGAACAAACTCATTCACATAGATGCAACCAAGTGCAAAAAGCTCACTCACTAAGAGAGAGTGTAAAAACATCATTTCAAAAGTTTTGACCATGTGGTTAGAAGTGAGAAATGAAGGGGGGAGATATAGGAATGAGGAAGCCATTGGTAAAACTAGCAGAGCCAGAGAGAAAGGGGAGAGAAAGTACAAATCTTAAGAGGGGGTGATAGATTTTTGACCATCTGGACAAACTTTGGGGACACAAAGAGAGAGAGAGAGAGAGAGAGAGAGAGAGAGAGAGAGAGAGAGAGAGAGAGAGAGAGAGAGAGATAGTTCTATTATCATCCTCGAAGGTCAAATTATGACCTATGGGACCAAATGAACATGTCACATGGTGTGAGTGGAGGCCATAATTGACTTTCGATGCTAAAAAATGGTTGAAATGAGCGTCGCACTAGAGAGTCCACATCGTGGTTGGGAGAAGAAGGTATGTAGGGAGAGCTCATGGCTGAATATATGGAGAAAAGAGGACCTAATGTGGTCAAAAGTTGAGCACTCAAGTAGTGTGTGGTACTCACTCTCTCGCACTTGACGAGGGCATAAGGTGCAAAGTCGATGAGACTCCTCACAAGTGCCCCAACGTCCTGTCTCACAGAGTAGAGAATGCGAGCTAAGACGAATGGAGGCAATGGTGCGGATCGCACTCAATGGGATGGGCTCAAGGATGTAGGGATGGGTTTGATTACCATGCTCGGAGAAGAAGAGAGATTTGTAATTTGGGGCAATGTGTGTGGTGTAATGGCTGAAGCGAGAACCTCCGGATTTCTCCTAAGCCGTGATACATTGGTGTTGTAAGAAGGCCTCATTAACTTGGGAATCAATCGACGCATCCTTGACCAAGTGACATGCATCCCATCTTCCAAACCATTTCTTGATGTCAAGCATCCACCCCAAACTTAGTATTTTGCTCTTGCATGTCTTTTGGACCTTTTGACTTGCTTCATATGTGATTTTGGGAAGTCAATACAAAGGGCTATGTTATGTCTTAAGCATGTACTCCACAACCCTTTGCATGCCCAAGACCTCAATGGGAAGCGATCCGGACTCAAGAAGTAAGAGCATGTAGGGTGTTTGTGTCTTGACTTGGAAAATGTTGGTGAGAAAACACTATTGGACATTCTCAAACTCTTTCCAAGTAGACTTCCCGATGCTACCACCCCACACCTCCACTCCATAAAGAAGCACCGGTGTCACCAATGTGTCAAAGAGGTACTTTTTGAGAGCCCAACACTTGATCTCTCCAGCATTGCACATGTTCTCAAATGCATAATAAGCCCTCTTTCCGGCTTCCAAGCGACGCATTGCGCAATCCTTCCATCTATGATTGGATGGAATCTCAAGGCCAGGGTACTTGAAGCTATCTATAACTTCAAGTTGCTCATGGTTGTATACAATGCATGGATCATTGAGGGTCTTTACAAGCATAACCTTGGTTTTGGATCCATTCACGATCAACCCGCTATGCAGGCAAAAGCGTTCCTAGACACTCATAAGCTTTTGTGCATCTTCTAAGGTATGTGCCAAGAGCACTACATCATCGGCATAAAGCAATAGCATGATCACCGCATTTCCAATCTTAACCTCTTCTATGCCTTCTTGTTGCATAAAATCAAGAACCATGCATTGCAATTCATCAATGAGTAGCCCAAAGAGGGTTGGGGATTCTGAAATTCTGAAATTGCATCTCCCATACGTAGTTGACATATCACTTTTTGGTAGATGCGAAAGATTGCATGCATAAATTAGAGAGAGACAATGTGGAAAAAATCGATGGCCAAGTGACAAATCCATGGGAAATCTAGGGCCAAAGAGAGAGAGGAGAGAGAGATAAAGGAAGATAGAGAGGGGGGGAGAGATAAATAGAGAGACTATTGACCATGTGGACAAAACTTAGGAGAAGAGAGAGAGAGAGAGAGAGAGAGAGAGAGAGAGAGAGATTTATACAAGGTCTCTCTCTAGAGACAAGGGAGAGAGGGAGAGTGGGGGGAGAGAGAATGTTTGAGATTACCAAATTCATTGATATAGGTTTGACTAAGTGGAAAAAGCCACACTCATTACGAGATAGTGCAAAAACATTCTTACAAAAGTTTTGACCATGTGGCTAAAAGTGAGGGATGGGAGAGACAAAGAGTGAGGAGGAGGAGGAGGCCATTGGTAAAACTAAGAGGTGGGTGATAGAGTTTTGACCATGTGGACAAAACTTAGGGATGTATGGAGGTACACACACACACACACACACACACATTAAACCATGTGGACAAAACTGTGGCAGAATGACAAATCAATAAGAAATCTAATACTAGAGTGAATGGAAGGCCAGTGGCCACAAAGAGGGACTGATAAAGAAAGGAAGAGAGAGAGAGAGAGAGAGAGAGAGAGAGAGAGAGAGAGAGAGAGAGAGAGAGAGAGAGAGAGAGAGAGTTTTGATCATGTGGACAAAACATGGGGATGGAAAGAGAGATGTTATTAACATTTATACAAGGCCTCTCTCTAAAGACAAAGGGGGAGAAGGAGCTTTGACCTTGTGGACAAAGGGAGAAAGAAGAAGAGAGAGTTTTAACAATGTGGCCAAAACTCAAGGATAGAGGGAGAAAGAGTTTTGACCATGTTGAAAAAACTCAAGTATGGAGCGAGAGAGGGAGATAGAAAATAGACAATAAAATTTGTCCACATGGTAATAACCTTGGCCATTCTTATGTTATGATATTATACTACTTTGGGTGTGTGTGTGTGTGTGTTGCTGTTTTAAATACATATATATGCAAACGAACACAAGTGTTCACGGACAACCAGATCCTAGACAAGTATAAGGGTTATGCACAAAAAATTATTTGCATGTTTGAAAATAAATTCTGTACATGGTATCAGCAACCGAGAATACATCATAGGAAATTACAATCCCAAAGGATGGTAATAGAGCTGCTCCCCATTCGAACGAGCATCAATTTCAAAACATAAAGAATAGCCTGTTTTACTCAAAGAAGGTAGCCCTCACCTGCATCCATAGTAAACAAGAAAACGCTCGGTTAGCAATTGTTTACCGTATACAGGTGAAGCATGGGCATCCCAGTTGTTATCCATGTCACAATGATAAAACAAACAATCCTTAAGTGTATTTTTTTCTTTTTTTAAAATTGATTCTATATTTATGCTTTTTCTTCAAAGCACACTTTCAAAAACCTTTTGTTTACTTTTATATGGATCCAAAGGTACCACATAGATAATTATGCAGTAAAATACTCATTTTTTGAGGTGATAGAAGAGAGGTATTTTTTTTATAAATAAAAGTTTAGTATTTTGATCTTTCATTTATACTCCGGCCTTAAGGTTTTGTTAATTTGAAAACCCAATATCAATCACTATGGTTATAATCCGCCCAAGTAGACGATCTAGATATCATATCAAATAAGCAACCAAATCCCAGAATCATCAAACCTTGAAGTAATATACAGTTTTCGGATCATCATCCCTTTGTTTTGTTCAAAAAAAGTGCCCCTAATCATGAAAGTAAAGCCTTATTTTATAGTTTTTTTTAACATTTATGAACCAAGTTACGTGGTCGGAGATATCATACTGCAAACTATCAATGAATATCCCGATGCTAGGTCTTTTTGGTTTAAAGAGAATATAGCACCTATCCATGAAATTAATTCCCCCCCCCCTTTTTTTTTATAGTTAAATACATGGTGAGAAACCCACTAGTAGATATCATGGAAATAGAACCATATAATACAAGCCTCATTCTCACTCCAAAAAAAACCACTTCATTAATTCTAGTAGACAAAATATGTACAGCTAGCATACATGCTACGCCATTTAGATAAGTGTTTACTGTAGATTTTCAGAAGCCAAAAAGAACACGGCACATTATGATTTGAAGTGGAGATACTTCCTTTACCCAAGAATTTCAACAGGCATTGAAGAATCATAATACGGTGTGTTTTTCGGAACCACATCACCAAGGTTTGTTGCCAAAACCAGAAAGTACGCCCATAATTATGAGAATCGAGGCAGTTTTTTTTAGAGTTTTTACCTGTCAGTAAACCATTCATATGCCAGGAGTTATACCATTTGTACACATATGTACCACAGGGCACCATATGTAGAAATTATTTAGCAGCCAGTTAGACCTGAACGACCAGTATGGAAAGATCTTTCCCGCCCAGAACAACCCATAGTATCAAAAACAAATACATAATATCAAAGGATACCAACTATTTAGTTTACCAATCAAACTAAACATTGTCATAGAAATATGACCAGAGGTAGAGATACCATTCTACCACTAGTCAACCAGTCGCAGCCATATACGACCAGCACTAGGGATATACTCTCTATACCGGATTTACATCAGGCTAAGAAGTACTACATTAGTATCCGGATCATCATTCCCCAGGCCTATACTCAAACCAAACACCCAACCATGCACATGAAACACAACATCTTTTTACATTTTATTATACTCAGGAACCAGTAACAAGCCATGGGATATTCCCCCTATAGTCACAAATTACCATAGGGTACCATTTTTTACCAACTATTTCTCATAGTTTTTGCTGGTTAGCAACCAAATTATAAAGAGATCAAATCCGCATCAGAACAGAACCTGTCACATGTCAGGGGATATTCCCACTACAAAAAAGTATCACAGGGTACCATATTTAACTATCATGTCACTCAGTTTTGCAGGTTTTAGCAACAAAATAGATATGAAGAGATTCATTCCACGTCAGAAAAAAACGTAGTACCAAAGAAAATATATACTTTCATCGTATACATATATTTTTAACTATTCGACCTGTGAACTCGGAGCAGTAGGTAGAACAGCCCCCACGACGACTTCCTTCCCATTCGTCATGACAGTAGAAGACCGTTTCAACAGAGTGCAGAACCCTCCTCACCACTCAATGTAAATTTTTTTTTACAAATTCCATTACCTCATACAATAACAATATGCCAAGTGAGTAATACTACTCACAGGTTTATATAGGCTTGGTTGTTGGAATTAGGGTTGCAGAGAAACACACACAGCTTGGAGAAGACGAAGGAAGCTCAAGGCACACAATAGAGAGTGTGTTACTTAGTGTGCAATGGAAAGATAGATAGCCCTAGAGTGATGGGCGTATATACAATGCACGGGGGAAAAAACATCCTAAAGAGGGAAAAAATGCCCCGGCGATCCTAGTGTGTTCACACACATCACTACCACATGTATATGGTAACAAATCCCCCTTGGAGTGATGCGGTGAACGAGAGTTGGCACATGAGTAAAGGGAAGTGCCATGCCCTGAGGATAGGATCAGTCCACAAAGGGGAGTAAGCCCAAAGCTTTGCGGAAAGCTTCAAGCTTCTCACGAGACAATGCCTTTGTGAAAAGATCTGCAAGGTTGTCCTGTGTTGGCACATAAGCCAAGCTGATCTTTCTTGCTGAGAGCCTCTCCCTGACATAGTGGTAATGCACCTCAATGTGCTTTGTGAAAGCATGAAAAACTGGGTTCCTCGCAGCTGCCGATGTGCTCTGACTATCAGTGTAGATAGTGTTGGCAGTGTCCTGTCCAACACCCAAATCATCCATAAGGCGTCTGAGCCATACACACTCAACCGTAGCTGTGAAGACTGCCCTGTACTCAGCCTCACAACTCAAAGTGGCCACAGTAGGTTGCTTCTTGCTCAACCATGATATACATGAACTGCCAAGCATGAAACAAAAACCACTTGTGGACACTCGTGTGTCAAAACAACCAGCCCAATCTGAGTCCGAAAAAGCATGTAAGTCTGGCGGCAATGATCCCCCCTTGGGATAAAACAAGCCAAGATGTAAAGTGCCACTAAGGTAGTGAAAAATCCTCTTGACAGCCTGCCAATGCTTAGACCCTGGGCTATGCATAAATCTGCTGACCTGTGAGACTGCAAACTGAATATCCGGCCTCGTGTTGCATACATAAATGAGGCAGCCAACAACAGTTTGGTAAAGAGTGACATCAACAGGATCGCCAGCATCATGTAGACTCAACTTCAAACCTGTTTCCATGGGAGTGGCAATAGGTTTGCAATCCTCAAGTCCAAACTTACATAGCAATGTCTCTATGTAACTTTTTTGACACAAGGCAATACCACCATCACACTGCTTAATTGTATACCCAAATAATGATGCAATAGCCCCAAATCTTTCATCTTGAAAGTAGCATTCAAATCAGCCTTAAATTCAGCAATATGTCTCTCATTTGGTCCAGTGATCAACAAATCATCAACATAAAGAACCACAATGAGAAATACATCATCCTCACGCTTTACATACAATGTGCTTTCTGTTGGACTGTTACGAAAGCCTTGTCTGACCAAATGAGTGTCAACTTTCTCATACCAAGCACGAGGAGATTGCGTCAACCCATACAAAGCCTTGTTACATTTGCACACTTTGTCCTCTTGTCCTTTTATGACAAAACCGCGAGGCTACGTTACATAAACTTCCTCAAATATGTCACCATTCAAGAAAGCAGTAACAATGTCTGATTGATGTACATCCAAACCAAAATGAACTGCCAATGCACATAGAAACGCACAGTAGTCATATGACAAGTGGGAGCAAAAGTCTCTTCATAATCTATGCCTTTTTGCTGTGCATAACCCTTTGCAACAAGTCGAGCCTTATGGTGATCGATCTCCCCATCCGGCTTGCGTTTCAACTTGTAAACCCACTTCGTACCAATGGCCTTTTTGCCAAGAGGCAAATCACATAAAGTCCATGTGTCATTTTCTATAAGTGCATCATATTCTGATTGCATGGCAGCCATCCAATTTTCTGAATTTTGTGCTTCATCAAAAGTTAGAGGCTCCTCAACATCATGTAAGCTAGACACAGCCAAAGCATAACAATCTGATGCATAAGATGCATGGCGAGAGCCTGAACGAGTACAACAAGACAAAGGTGCATCCAATTTACTGTCACGCAAAGTGTGCACCAGCCATTTTGGCATACCTCTAGCTTGCTCATTTTCAGCCCTTTCCTCATCAAGTACATCATGTACATCTGCATCAGTAATAGGCTGATCTAAAACATTTTCAAAAACCCCCATAGGCTGTACATTTGCCTCATTGGAACTTACATTCGTATTTCCACCACTGAAAAGAGGCAACAAAGTGTCATAAATGTCCCATGAGCCTACATTACTGTCTCTAGTACATGACAGCAAGGGCTGAACAGAATCTTCCACAAACACTACATCCCGTGAAACCAGAATACGTTTTGTTTGCGGATGATACAACCTGCAACCTTTGCTTTCAACACTATAACCAACAAAAATACATTTGACAGCCTTATCATCCAATTTTCTGCGCTGCACTTGTGGCACCAAAGCATATGTCAAACAACCAAAAACACGCATGTGCTCAATAGAAGGCTTTCTATCATGCCATGCTTCATATGGAGTAATAGACTGCAAAGCTTTCGTAGGACACCTGTTAAGTACATAAGTGGCACACATGATGGCCTCAAGCCAAAAAGAATGCGGTAAAGCTTGAATTTTGACCATACATCGTGCCATTTCCGTTAGTGACCTATTTTTCCTCTCAGCAACACCATTTTGCTGAGGTGTATAAGGCACTGTACATTGGTGTTTTATCCCACGACTAGCCAGAAATGCATTAAATTCATGAGACATATACTCCCCCCCTCGATCGGAACGGAGGGTGCCCATAGTACATTTCGAGACATTTTCAGCCATAGCCAGAAATTGTTTGAAGCACATAAAAACTTCGGACTTCTCTTTAAGCGGAAATACCCATGCATGCCTGGAGTAGTCATCAATGAAAGTCAGGTTGTATAGGTAATTGCCCAAGGACAGAGTTTGCATGGGCCCACAAACATCACTATGCACACGCTGCAACCTGCATGTGGCCCGAACTGAACCATCCTTTGGAAATTTAGAACGTTGCATCTTACCCAAAATACAGCCTTCAAAAACATGTTTGATAGGTGCTTGAAGAGGCGGCAAAGAAGCAACCATATTAGATTTCTGCAAACGCAGCAAACTGGCAAAATTCAGATGACCAAAACGTGCATGCCAAAGTTTTGCATCTGAAATAGCCCTTGAATCTACAACAGCATTTGCAAAATTTTGTCCACACTTATCATACAAAGTGAGCTTATACAGCCCACGGCACAAAAGGCCAGATGCAACAATTTCATCACCAAAACTGAGATCAGGAACTTTACATCTGTCATCCATAAATTTGACTACAAGTCCAAGTCTAGCAAGTGCGGATACAGACAAGAGATTCTTCTTGATCCCAGGTACATAAAGTGCATCAACAAGTGTGAAGGAACTGCCATTAGCAGCAGTGAGCACAATCTTTCCAACTCCCTGAACTGGATAAGAGGCGTTGTTGGCACAAGTGACTGAATTCCCATGAGGGACAGACTCAAGAGAGGTAAACAATTCACGATGTGAGGTAATGTGCTTTGTAGCACCACTATCGAAATACCACACATGTGAATCTACAGCAACTGACAAGCATGCATCATGGACAACAGGATTGTAAGTGCACTCTGCGCTAAACGCCCATTCTGCATCAACATCAGCATTACAGTCTCCTTTCATAGAAGACTCAACAATGGCTGCATTTATAGTGGAACCAACATTTGCAGTGGAACCACCCTCTTTCTTCTTAGCCTCTTTGGCCTTCAACTTAGGACGCGACTTGATCAAGTGATCATTAGCTTTACAATAATGGCAACGCATCTTCTTTTTGCCCTTATCACCAGAATTGCCAGACGAAGTACTGCCAGCAGAAGCATAACGAACAGAATTTTGGCCACTCGCAGCAGAACCATAAGAATGCATTATTGTTACCACCCTTTCTTTGAGAAGCAATAAAAGCCTGTTCAACTGCACGCTGCCTAGTCCTGTGTTTTCTAGAAAGTGACTCTTGCAACAGCAATGTGCATAATGCATCAAACTTGACAACTTCAGGATTTCCTTGGGTACCCAGTCTCCAAGTACTAGCAAAAGTCTGGTAGGAATCTGGTCAGGCATCAAGAACAGTCTGCACAAGGGAACTGTCTGAAATGACTTCACCTGCAGAAATAAGCTACTCATTGATATCCTTGACACTAGCAAGGAAAGTGTCCATATCATCTTCCGCATGCATAATCTTCGACTCCAGCTCTTTACGCAGCAAAGCAATTTTAGCCTCATTGCGGCTTGCATAAAGACATGCTAGAATATCCCAAGCTTGTTTTGCAGATTTTGCTGAACGGATGTGAGGAACAATGGTGCGCTTCACAGACAACACAATCAATGCATGAGCTTGCGCATCCTTAACATCCCAACGAGCTTGTTCTGTCGTAGGCAAAACAACTCTAACAACTGCAATCCTTGCAGCAAGACCTGCAACATCCTCAACATCGCCTACATCCTCAGAACCAGGACGTACATCAATGCCCTGCACAATGTTCCAGACACCCTTTGACACAAGAACATGTTGCATCATATAAGTCCACATAGGGTAGTTGTCCCCATCCAACCTGTCCTCAGTAGCAAACATCTTGAACACATCTGTGTTGTTGTTGTCAGCCATGGTAAATGTTGCACTTGATGTGAAAACTGTCCGAAAATAGGAGAAACGGAGCGGGAACAACCTGTGCTATATAGCACAAACCGTAGAAGACTATAAGGCACCTGTTATGCAAAAAACGGCACTGACAGAAATTCTACACAAAATGACGAAATAGTCTGTGCAGTACTGCCTGTAGTGGAAACGGAGGCCGAAATGAGCCCAAATAAAAATTCTGAGCAGACCAAGCTCTTCGAGTCCACCCAAAATTTTTGTCGACCTGCGAACGCTCGCCAAAGCTCACTGAAATCGGAGAAAGTGAGCAGGCATGTGCTGGAGCAGCTGGCGACTAAGCCCGGGAGGACGTGACCTGCTCTGATACCAATTGTTGGAATTAGGGTTGCAGAGAAACACACACAGCTTGGAGAAGATGAAGGAAGCTCAAGGCACACAATAGAGAGTGTGTTACTTAGTGTGCAATGGAAAGATAGATAGCCCTAGAGTGATGGGCATATATACAATGCACGGGGGAAAAAACCTCCTAAAGAGGGAAAAAATGCCCCGACGGTCCTAGTGTGTTCACACACATCACTACCACATGTATATGGTAACATCGGTGTCCTCCCTACGCGTACTGTTATGATCAGATTCATCCAGAACATAGATCCCCCAGGAGATGCAAACCGTCACACCATTGAGAGAGGATGATATAGATGCATACCACCCAGCCAAAGCAGATGAATGCACCCAATCGCCGCCGAGGTCTGGCGTGTAGAGCCAGGCAACTGTGTAAGGAAAGGTTTGTCAGAAACAGGTGTTTTGAAGGAAGATGATAACACCTACCACCAGCTAGATCGAAACTTGCCTGAGGAAGTAATAGTCCCATTTCAACTTAAGAAGGATACATTATGCCAGGCCCTCAATCCCACGGGTCAGTGGTTCCGAGAGGTAGACAAGGGGTGCTATAGCCAGGCATGCAAACAAATTGTAAAGGCAGTAATAGGTATTAAGAGCCGATTAGTCAATTCCAACCCTAGGCTATTAAGGAGTAATGTACTCTTTTCTAGGTACCCTTTATATATAGGCAAAAAAATTCCATATCGTCCATGTTTTAGGTGTTTTTTCTAGGTTGAAAAAAAGTTTTAAAGTATTTTCACAATTTGTACAAAGCTCAGCCTGGAGTGGTATTAGTACATCTGTACAAGATGAAGGGTTTTTTATATATATATATATATATGCTAGATTATACTATTTCATAAGCAACTATATGCATGGTATTCTGAGAACTAAAACCATTATTCCTTATATTTATCATGGATAGGTCCTATTCTCCATATACCAACTGTTTGGTGTTTAGACCTGAGTTGGATCATAGCCACAGTACCATCCCTTTTAGTATAAGAGTAAGGAAGCCTTGGAGTGGCAATAGTATACGAAGTTTAGTGTGTGTTATACACTAATACCTTATGGATTTAAACACCGATCTGATATTAGCTATTGCAGTCCAACACCTGCAGGTAGACTCCTGAGTTAGTTCGTATATCATTTGTCAAAAAATATGCCAGCCTTCTCTTTCCGAACCAGGGGACAACTGTAGCCTAAACACAGTGGTGGACATATCAAGATAAACTCACCAAAGTAACATTATGGGGTCGAGAGAATTTCAAGAAGAACATTAGTCTGGCAATGGTAATGAGGCCATGGGTTTAGGTCCGAAGTACTATTACGTTAAGCAGTCTATGAAGTGCGGGTTCTCAGAGCGATTATTCCTACTGGCACAATTTATTCCTCATCACAAGCTCTTCCTAAGTCCTCATTTTGGTCCCTACATACGAGGATACTTTGATTATTCTCCCCGAACTAGAGGTTTAACACTAGGTTGGTAACCTAACAGGACATAAAAGTGTCCTTTCAGGGTTTTGAAAAAAACCTCCAAAACCATAGTAGATCCACTCATTTTGTAAAATCCTTTCATGAGGTTATAGTTCAAGGCCTACTACACATGGAAAAAATAAGAGACATGTAAAATTTCTCATCTTTTGGTCACACCAAGCCTCCAAAGTTGACGGACCAGTACATTTTCATCGAAACAACCATTTCTTACGTTTTTTTGTATAAAAATAAGATTAGGGATTTTTGTAGGACTTTAGATAAATTCCCTAGTTAACTTCAATGGGTTGGTGATCTAAACATATGATTGCTTCTCACTCACTATTTTTTGTTTTGCCAAAAGAAATAGGTACAAAAAAGTTGAATTTTTACCATTCTGCAAACCTATCATCAAAGTTTCTATGCCACGCTGAATACAAATAATATATGAATGTTTTCTTAGTCCCCTATTGTCCTTTAGGTTCATAAGGGGCCATGGATCATGTCAAAAGAATAATACATCTCTTACCAAGGGGAATCTTGGGGACAAAGATGAAGTGCTAAATACAACAAACATGAAAAAACTGGGTTCAACATTATGAGTTGTAGAATCCCATAGAAACTATTGAATATCTAGCCAAATTTTATCCTTATGACTAGATATGGTTACTATCTACAAAATGCATATAGTTGTCACAAGAAACTAGCAATATTGAAAAAGCTATACTTGATATACTAGAATGTTTCGTTTTCTTCTATAATTGAAAAAATCAACCATCGTTGTGTACTATGCAAAATAGGGTATTAGGTGCCCCAAAACTCAAGGAATATTAGCTTTATGTTACAATATGGGACATAGAAAATCAAAACTACATTTGGATATCATGAAAGCCACCAAAAAAATCATAGAAGAGCTAAAATTGGCTAAAAAACAGGACTTGACAATTTTTGTAATTTGGTCATAGCTTACAACTTTAACATTTATTTCTTCCTAGAAGCATTAGGACATGTTGAGGACAACTAAAGATAGTTCTCTAGCATTATAGACCTCACAAACATGAATTCTAGAGTGGTATAGCTGCAAAAAGTTGAAAAAAGCCAAAAACAGGACCCGCTTTTTCACACAGTTTAGGTTGTGAAATGTTGTGCAAGGACAAGGTTAAAGATGGAATTGATATTCCAAAAAAATGTCAAGTTTTTTTCAGCTCATGAGACAACTTTCTAGATAGATAGCACCTCAAAATCCATTTTGAAACTCTTGACATAATTCAAGGAAAATGGTCACTTAACAGGACATAAAAGTGTCCCATTACCAACCTAGTGTTAAGCATGGCATTAGCTAATCGTATCTTGCTCCATACAGAACGACCACCCATATGTTTCTATTGCGATAGTTGTTTGTGTGATCATGTAATGGACGGCTTAACCGTGATGTAAGAGGAACCAAAGCGGTTTTATCTGCTCTTATTTATGATAGACCCTCTTTTTTTTGTAAGCAATACTTTTGAACAAGTATGTGTGTGTGTGTGTGTGTGTGTGTGTGTGTGTGTGTGTGAGAGAGAGAGAGAGAGAGAGAGAGAGAGAGAGAGAGAGAGAGAGAGAGAGATTTACAGGGAGAATGAGAAAGACATGGACAAAACTCAATGCAAGGAGAGGGAGCAAAGTGTGAAATTTTTCCACATGGATAAAATCTTTGATGTTGAATTTGTTCTTCTATTAAACTACTTGGTGGTATTGGACAGAGTTGGACCTAGCTTTCAAATTGTAGACACTAAATTATGCCTCCCCCAGCTTATTTCAATCACAAGTTTTGTTGTTTTGTCATGATGGAAAAGTCTGGCTTACAAATGAATGTTTTGCAATCAAACCTTGAATAGATTTATCCATATGAGTAAAACATTCCTAGATCTTGAAATTGGAATACTTCTCTAGTTTCTTTCACCAAAACTCTTCGTTTTTTGCCAACAGTGTATATAGAATTCTTCAATATGGGAAATAGTCAAATTTATGTGGACAAGATCGCATGGTCACTCACACAATAGGATTTGTTTTGAACACATGGTCAAACATTTTCATATGCAATGTGTGATGCTATTTGGAATCAAGTGTAGCTCAATAAGTACAAAATTCCCTTTAGGATAGATTCAAAGAGGAAAATTTAAAAATAGCAAATTTTTTTTATATGTTGATTCTATTTTCTTAAATTTTTCATTCGGATTCTTTGCCTCTCTTCAACCGGTTGATTTGGTTTTTCAACCGGCTCAAGGTTAAGCTAAGGCACACTTTTCTCAAACACATAATAATCGAATAATCACATTGTACAAAAATTTGTCCATAAGGTCAAATTTTGTGTTATGGTTTTCCAGAAACTTAAACTTGTTATATATAAAGACAAACAGTATGAATTTATGCTTTCACATGATCAAAATAAAGAAAAATTGTAGATGAAGACAAATACCTTTGACCCTTTGATGGAGTAAGTTAAACGCCTTCACATTTTTAGGCTAGTAACAACTCATGCACGTAACTCGGACCAAGCAGCTATGAATGACGCATGCAACATGCTTTCAAACAAACATGGAGGGATCCAACATCAATATTGAAGGTAGGTCATCACCTACCTTCTCTTCATTTGCATTCAAACTTTGTTTATTTACTTTGATTAGTTAAGTTTGAAATGATACCTTTGATAGAATGATCAATTTCGTGTGTTGGCCGGAGGAAGATAGCTATTGCACAACCTTGAAAAAAATTAGGAAAGCTTAATCAATATTATGTGGGGTTGCTTTCACAAAACTAACGCATGCTATGTTTGTTTGTGTGTGTATTTGCAAGCATGAAAGAGACAGAGAGAGGTAGAGAAGAGTTTGAAAACAGTTCTTGTATGTGGTGGACAAGGCAATAGCTTGTGAAGTGTCTATCAATTTCTCTCTCTCTTTTGAGTTTCTCCATTGGCAATCTTGATTAAGGCTCCCCATCTTGTGTCACGGATGGTTGAGAGAGAGAGAGAGAGAGAGTTTGAACACGACCAGATTTATGGTCTTAGCAAAACATCCATATAAATTTTAGGCGCCATTAATAGGGGGCATGTTGATGTCATTGTTTGATTCACCTAATTGGCTTTGTGTGTGTGTGTTAGCATGAGAGAATCCGTGAGAGAGAGAGAGAGAGAGAGAGAGAGAGAGAGAGAGAGAGAGAGAGAGAGAGAGAGAGAGAGAGAGAGAGAACCTGCAACCTTGCAACCTGCACAAGGCCTTGGAGGCTTGGAATGCCCGCTATTTCTACACTCCTCATTCCATTACTTATTATTAGCTATGTGTTCCAACAATGCACTAAAAGTTTCTAATGTTATGATGACTGTCATGCCATTTAGCATCAGATAGTTCAAAACTGGAGGCTTGTTGTAGAACAATACCTGCGCAAATGAGAGAGAGAGAGAGAGAGAGAGAGAGAGAGAGAGAGAGAATATAACCTGCACAAGGCAGAGAGACCACCCATATGTGTAATGGAGAGACCCTGCCTTTGCCATATCTAGAATGTGCTCCAGCGCAACTATGTGTGTAGCAAAAAGAGCGGAGCGAAGATGGTGGTGCTGGCGCATGAGGTGCATGGGTAGATCACAGAAGGTTTGCTGAGAGAGAGTATAACCTGTGCAAGAGAGAGAGAGAGAGAGAGAGAGAGGGCAAGGCTTGTATGTATGTGTGTGACGTGTGTGTGTGTGAGTGAGAGTGAGTGAGTGAGAGAGAGAGAGAGAGAGAGAGAGAGAGAGAGTCTGCGCAAGGTTTTTGGGGAGAGAGAGAGAGACAACTTTGGCGGCTTGGCATTGCTGAGAGAGAGAGAGACCTGCACAGGCTTCCATGGAAAGTCAAATAGATTTAAATTGAACGTATTCTACACACCGTATGCTACACACCACTACCTGCACTATCCTCGGAGCCTGCAAAAGTCCTCAAGCGTTACTAAGGCTGAGAGTAATTCCTCCCTCTCGAGCTGCGAGATAATAGCGGGTACTAGGGTAGTAGGATACTCTCTTCGAGCTGCACGAAAATAGCAGGGCCACGGCATCGTCTGCAGGTACTGTGCAGTGGTCGGGAAAATTCATTTTGTGGGAAACATACAAAATTCGTTTCCTTGAAGGAAATTTAGAAAATTAGGTTTATTTTGTGGGTTTTTACTCTACTTTGGAGCGGAATTTCTCCCTTTGCCCTTTGCCCTGGTGTTTGATTTTTTTTTTCCCCCAAAAACTTGGCAAACCTACATCTTAGAAACAATGAAACAACAGAGGTAAATTGACAAAATTTGAAGGTTTTTACACCAAATTACACTAATTCATTTAAAATTTTGTAGGTTTTCTCACCTTTAAATATAAAATTTAGAGGTAAATTTCAAAATTTGTACGTGGGATTACACTAAACCTAGGTTTTTTTCGAGCATTGCAAGTTTTCCCTCAACCAACATTTTTAAAATTGAAAACGGCAATATGAAACCAAGACACATTTTTCCCAAATACTAGGGGTACGCCACACTACACAGTGTTCGGGAAAATAGCTTTTGCCAAGAGAAATTTTTTAAAAGCTAAGCTATTTTTATGATTTTTTACACTATTTCAACACTAATTTTCTCTATTTCGGGGCATAATTTCTTCCTTTGGACTTGCCCTCAATCGGCATTTTTAAAATCGAAAACGGCATAATATTAAGTCACAACATTTTTCCTGAACATTACTTCTACCCCTACGGTCGGTTTTTACTAGTTTTTAGGGGTTATACCAGTTTTTACACTAAAATCCTTCACATTTAGCAGCCATATTTTGATTTGAGCCTTGGAAAGATGCTAGAGAGAGAGAGAGAGAGAGAGAGAGAGAGAGGGAGTTTTAAATTTGATCTTTAAAAAAATGCTCCTGTTAGCGGGTCGCCGTCTTGACAGGTCAACCTTTCAACAACGCTTCCACAAAGATTCCATGAAGATTCCTCAAAGATTCTCTAAAGATTCGAAATAAAGATGCTGATGAAGTGATGAAAACGAAGATGGGTGTTGTAATGTGAAGATACAAGCTCATGGACCTCATTGAATATCCCGTTATCATTATTTTGAGCCATTACGATCACTTTTGTAATGTTTACGGGAACTTCATATTTTAAGTCGACAATTGTATTTTAGCCATAGATGCTTGTTGGATGAGCAAAGCTAGCTCACGGTGTTGTAATTAATCTCTATAGAAGCCTAGGGACAAATAAGGTCATTTTGGTCGGACATTAGATTTTCTAAGGCTTAGTATATAAGCCACAACCTAAAGCTTTGTAAGGGGACTTCTAATAATCTGATCTACTGTCTGTGAGTGAGTGTACTGTGTACGAGAGAGAGTGAGAGCTTCTTCTTGATGCTACGCGCGTACCAGCGGTCAAAATCGAGTGCGGAGAAGTGTAGCGTGTTGCTCCCAACGAGAGCTACGCGTCTTAAGAGGAGTCTAGGGAGCGTGTGTCTAGCTTAGATCTTCCGTCTTAGGTAGTATTAGGTAGTAGTAGGTTGTGGTGTAGAGAGTAGGAGTTGGAGTGGTAGATGTGGTGGTAGGTTGACTTGAGAATCCGTGTGAGGCCAGGAAGCAACCAAAACATCAAAATCACCATCTCACATGATGAGTAGGAGTAGGGTAAGTAGGATATCTTGATTGCTGATCTAGAGTACTTTATGCATGTTTTATTTGTTAAGTATGGAGCCTGATTTACCCTAGTAATTTTCTGTGGTAAAATCGCACATTTGTAAGGCCCCCATTATGAGGAGAAGCCATCGTGCGTGAAGGAAAATCACTCACCGGAAACCAAAATTTTCACGGACAAGAATCAGGGGCAACTTTGAAGGCCTCGGGGGCTGAGGCCCCCGAGACTTTTTTTTCATCGGAATATTCTTTTTCGCCGGAATATTATGGCCGGACGGCGGCCGGAAAGTAGTCGGAAAACAACCGGTCGGTTGGCCGGTGGCCGGTAGTCAATGGCCGATGGCCGGTGGTCGGAAGTCAATGGCCGGTGGCCGGTGGCCGGTGGCCGAATTCAATGGCCGGTGGCCGAATTCAAAAGCGGACTTGTCTTCTCAAGGGCGGCCACACATGGGCGGATTGGAGGGTCCGATTTGGACTTATTCGCACAAGGGCGGCTACACATGGCTGTCTCTCATAAGAGAGGGCAGCCCTTTTGGCCTATAAAAGGAGGCCATTTCTACACACATTTCATAGTGTGAAGTTGATGCAACAAGGTGAGTGTGAGGTGGTGAGAGTGAAGCAAGGCGGGAGCTGCATTAAGGGTATAATCCCTTTGTAAACTACTTCTTGTTTTGAAGTACTAAAGCCATTGAGTGGCTGCTTTCCCGTGGACGTAGCCCACATTGGGTGAACCACGTATATCGTGTGTACTCTCTCTCTCTCTCTCTACTCTATAATCTCGTGTATGTAAATCTGTCTCTCTCCATTAAGTAATCTACTCAATTATCTATTTAGCTACGTCTTATTTCCTAACAACTGGTATCAGAGCAAGGTTTGCTCGTAGCTAAATTATCTCAAGGAAAGGATTCCTTGAATTGAGTGGGAGTTATGGCGGAGGAAGGGAAGCTCAAGATTGAGAAGTTCAACGGCAAAAACTACCAACATTGGAAGATGCAGATTGAAGACTATCTCTACCAGAAGGACCTCTATTTGCCACTAGGCGGTCTTGCGAAGAAGCCCGCAACAATGGCAGATGAAGCATGGATTGTCCTTGATCGAAAGGCACTGGGAACAATCCGGTTAAGCTTGGCGTCAACGGTGGCCTTCAATGTTTCGGAGATGAAGACCACGGAGGACTTGATGAAGTCACTTGATGACTTCTACGAGAAACCATCGGCATCCAATAAGGTATTTCTTATGAAGCGCTTGTTCAATCTAAAGATGGCAGAGAATGGTTCAGTTGCAGAACACCTAAATGACTTTAACACAAACATAAGTCAACTTCGATCAGTGAAAATCAATTTCGATGATGAAGTGCGAGCTCTCCTTATACTATCATCTCTACCGGATAGTTGGGACAGCCTTGCGATGGCTGTAAGTAATTCTATCTCTGGCACAAATACTCTTAAGTTTGATGATGTTGTGGGTGTTCTCCTAAGCGAGGAAATGCGAAGGAGAAGCACAGGAGAATCATCAAGTGCTGCACTATCAGTGGAAACAAGAGGAAGGCTTAAGGAGAGGTTCAAAAACCAAAAGGGTCGTGATCGCTCAAGGCGGAGCAAGTCACGCACAAAGTCAGTTCTTGAATGTTGGAACTGCGGCAAGAAGGGCCACGTCAAGAAGGATTGCTAGTCCAAGAAGAAGAAGGAGACAGAGTCTCAAGACAATAAGCCAACATCGGAGGCCAATGTGGCAGGTAAAGTAGAGCAAGATGCTCTAATTCTCTCATTAGACAATGTGTCTAATTCCTGGATAGTAGATTCCGGGGCTTCATTCCATGCGACACCACACAAGCAACATTTCCAAGACTACACCAAAGGTAATTTTGGGTATGTATACTTGGGAGATGATGAAGCTTGTGAGATTGTCGGCAAAGGTACAGTTTCTGTCAAAACTGCTAACGGAAATGAATGGAAGCTTAAAGATGTTAGGCATGTTCCTTCTCTTCGTAAAAATTTGATCTCTACAGGACAATTGGATGATGAAGGTCACAACATTGCATTCGGAAACAAACGGTGGAAGATCTCAAAGGGATCTTTGGTGGTTGCCAAGGGTGAAAAAGTCGGTACACTTTACTTGTGTACTGTTAGCACGCAACCTTCAGCTTGTGCAGCAACTACAGAAGTTGACAGTGCGGTGTGGCACTACCGACTTGGGCATATGAGTGCCAAAGGAATGCAAATCCTTCAAACAAAGAAGCTTCTACCAGGTTTGAAAGAAGTGGACTTAAAGTTCTGTGAAGATTGTGTTTATGGTAAACAAAAGAGGGTAAAATTTCAAAAATCAGGAAATGAAAGAAAAAATAAAAAACTTGAGTTGGTTCATTCTGATGTTTGGGGTCCTGCAAGTACACCATCACTTGGTGGCTCATTGTACTATGTAACATTCATAGACGATGCGACTAGAAAAACATGGGTTTATGTCATGAAGAATAAATCCGATGTATTTTCCATATTTCAAAGATGGAAAGCCTTTGTGGAGAATGAAACAGGTACCAAGGTTAAATACCTTAGATCCGACAATGGAGGCGAATATTGCAGCCAAGCTTTTGAAAGCTTTTGTGCTAGCAATGGCATTCGGAGGCAAAGGACAACCCCAAGGACACCTCAACAAAATGGGATTTCAGAAAGGATGAACAGGACAATCATGGAACGAGCACGAAGCATGCGGCTACATGCAGGCCTACCGCTTGAGCTTTGGGCGGAAGCTGTAAGTACGTCTGTGTACTTAATCAATCGGTCACCCTCAACGGCATTGGATGGGGGAGTTCCAGAAGAGGCATGGACAGGTAAACCGGTGAATTATGCATTTCTCAAAGTGTTTGGGTGTGAGGCTTTCATGCACATAGATAGAAGCCTAAGATCAAAGTTAGATGCAAAGTCCAAAAAGTTTTTCTTCATTGGCTATGGAGAAGGAGACTTTGGGTATCGCCTATGGAATCCTGAAGGTGGTAAAATCTTAAGGAGTAGGGATGTAATTTTTAACGAAAAAAATATGTACAAAGATTACTTGGAAAGAAAACAAACAAAAGAAACAGGTGATGAGTACATGGAGCTTGAGGACGGTGAAGACTCAAGGACTGCAAACGGTGACAATGTGCAACAACGTCAACCAAATGAGGAGCCTCAACCTATTCCCCGAAGATCTACAAGAGCAAGTAGACCTCCAGAAAGGTTTGTTCCTTCCTTCAACCATCTCTTGATCTCAGATTCTGGAGAGCCGGAATCATATGAAGAAGCTATGCAACATGAATCCAAAGAAGAATGGATGAAGAGCATGCAAGTGGAGATGGACTCACTACATCGCAACCGAACATGGGAGTTGGTTGAGTTGCCTAAAGGTAAGTGGGCACTTCAAAACAAATGGGTGTACAAGCTAAAGGAAGAAGAAGGTGGGAAGAAAAGGTACAAGTCTAGGCTTGTGGTAAAAGGTTTTTCTCAAAAGAAAGGTATTGACTTCAATGAAATATTTTCTCCTGTTGTAAAAATGAACTCAATTAGGCTTGTCTTAAGCCTTGTGGCTGCTCATGATCTAAATCTCGAGCAAATGGATGTAAATACGGCATTCCCTCACGGTGACTTAGAGGAGGAAATCTACATGCTTCAACCAAAGGGGTATGAAGTAAAAGGTAAGGAGAAAATGGTTTGCAGATTAAAGAAGAGCTTGTATGGTTTAAAGCAAGCATCAAGACAATGGTACTTGAAGTTTGATCGATGGATGTTGGATCATGGATTCACAAGATGCAACTCGGATCACTGCGTCTACATGGAGAATTTGGGAGATGGGAAATTCATCATCCTAATGTTGTATGTTGATGACATGTTGATTGCAAGTGCTAACATGCAGGACATCAAAGACCTAAAAGAGGAGCTGTCCAAATCTTTTTCAATGAAAGATTTAGGTGCTGCAAAGAGGATACTTGGTATGAAAATATCAAGGGACAGGACGAAGAAGACAATAAAGCTATCTCAAGAAGATTACATCAAGAAGGTACTAGAAAGGTTTGCAATGCAAAATGCAAAACCAGTTTCTACACCTTTGGCTGGTCATTTTAAACTAACGAAGGATATGTGTCCAAAGACACAAGAGGAGATAGCCTATATGTCTAAAGTTCCATATGCTGCAGCGGTAGGTTCTCTAATGTATGCTATGGTCTGGACAAGGCCAGACATTGCACATGCAGTGGGAGTTGTGAGTAGGTTCATGGACAACCCAGGTAAAGAGCATTGGCAAGCTGTGAAGTGGATACTTAGGTATCTAAAAGGGACAACAACAAATGCTTTGTATTTTGGAGGAACTGATATTTTTCTAGAAGGGTATGCTGATGCAGATATGGCAGGTTTCAAAGATACTCGAAGGAGCACTACTGGCTATGTGTTCACGGTTGGAGGCACAGCAGTAAGCTGGGCTTCAAAGCTGCAGAAAGTGGTTTCACTTTCTACCACGGAAGCAGAGTATGTAGCAATGACGGAGGCAAGCAAAGAAATTCTGTGGCTTCACAGATTCTTAGAAGAGCTTGGATTCAAACAAGACAATTGTGTCTTGTACAGTGATAGCCAAAGCGCTATCCATCTTGCGAAGAACTCAGCCTTTCATTCAAGGACAAAGCACATTGAGGTGAGATATCACTTCATACGCACTCTTTTGGAAGAGGGACAACTAAAGCTAGGAAAGGTGCATACAAGTGAAAATCCTGCAGACATGTTTACAAAGGTGGTCAACAAGGAGAAGTTGAGCTTTTGCTCATCTTCAATCGGCATTCAAGGATAAGAAGCCAGAATGGAAAGCAGTCACCGGTTTGGTTTGGAGATCAGTCTCCAAGTGGGAGATTGTTAAGTATGGAGCCTGATTTACCCTTGTAATTTTCTGTGGTAAAATCGCACATTTGTAAGGCCCCCATTATGAGGAGAAGCCATCGTGCGTGAAGGAAAATCACTCACCGGAAACCAAAATTTTCACGGACAAGAATCAGGGGCAACTTTAAAGGCCTCGGGGGCTGAGGCCCCCGAGACTTTTTTTTCGTCGGAATATTCTTTTTCGCCGGAATATTATGGCCGGACGGCGGCCGGAAAGTAGTCGGAAAACAACCGTTCGGTTGGCCGATGGCCGGTGGTCGGAAGTCAATGGCCGGTGGCCGGTGGTCGGAAGTCAATGGCCGGTGGCCGGTGGCCAAATTCAATGGCCGGTGGCCGAATTCAAAAGCGGACTTGTCTTCTCAAGGGCGGCCACACATGGGCGGATTGGAGGGTCCGATTTGGACTTATTCGCACAAGGGCGGCTACACATGGCTGTCTCTCATAAGAGAGGGCAGCCCTTTTGGCCTATAAAAGGAGGCCATTTCTACACACATTTCATAGTGTGAAGTTGATGCAACAAGGTGAGTGTGAGGTGGTGAGAGTGAAGCAAGGCGGGAGCTGCATTAAGGGTATAATCCCTTTGTAAACTACTTCTTGTTTTGAAGTACTAAAGCCATTGAGTGGTTGCTTTCCCGTGGACGTAGCCCACATTGGGTGAACCACGTATATCGTGTGTACTCTCTCTCTCTCTCTCTCTACTCTATAATCTCGTGTATGTAAATCTGTCTCTCTCCATTAAGTAATCTACTCAATTATCTATTTAGCTACGTCTTATTTCCTAACATTATTTGCTGTTAGGCTCATCAGAGAAGTGGAAAACGCTAAGTAGGAAAGACAGTAAATTGTGTTTGGAAGCTGATTTGAAGTCCAAAAGTTTCTTTGATTATTGCTGAGAGCTCTATAGAGCATAGGGAGTACTACTACCAGAAAAAAATTGCATTTTAAGACAGTAGACATCCTACGCGTAGGATGTCTCTAGGGCACTTTTGACAGGGAATTTGGGGAAACTCAGGTTACCGGTGGGTTCAAAGGGTAGGTTTTACCCTAGCAACATATTGACTTGAGTGTTTTTCCCTATTTTTGTTGACCATAAGCCAAAAGGCGGAGTCAGAAAATGTAAAATTTCAGAAAAGGCTTACATTGAGTGATTTTTGTTTTTTTTTTTGCAAATGTGAAGCATACTTGCACTTGCTGAGAGCATAAGGAAGCATCAGAGACACTTCAGTCTGAAAAAAATAAGCAGTAGACATCCTACATGTAGGATGTCTACAGGGTGATTTGGGCACTTTTTGGAAAAATTGAGGTTACCAGTGTGTTTAGAAGGTAGGTTCTACCCTATTTTCACCTGGAAAGTGGAAATTTGCCCAAATTTTGATACATTAAAGCCAAAAGACGAGAATTGCTAGACATCCTACCCAAATTGTGTCCAAGGCCTAATTTTGAGACCAAACCATAGGATGACTCCATAGGCATGTCCTAAATGCTGTATTGAGTGCATGTGATAAATTTCATCTCATTTGGGTCAGTGAAAGTGAAGATTGAATAGACTTTAGCGTTTTTGGACAGACAAAAGGCAAGAATAGCTAGTTTTGGGGTCTTTTGACATCCAAGCTCAAATCTAAGCATACCAGTGGGTTGTTGAAGACTAGGGGAATCTTTGGTCCAAGTTTGGGTTCATTTTGGGCAAAAAGACATCCTACGCGTAGGATGTCTATTGCATGATTCTAAGACCAAAATTCTCCTGTGACCATACCATGCTGTCATATAGCCTTAGATAAGCCTCCTAGGAAAATTTGGTCCAATTTGGAGTTGATTTGACTTGGGAATTCATCACAACAGACATCAGGCTTTTGGAACAGATTCTTGATCATTTGACCAACCTATAGGTGTCAGAATCAAAAAGAAAAAATAGCTGTGAGTTTAGCACATCAAGGGGAAGCTACAGTGCAAGTTTGAGCTGAAACAGAGCAAAAAGACATCCTACGCGTAGGATGTCTCCAGGGTCATAAAGTGGTCAAAATTCTATTGTAGCCATTTAGGGAGGTTCTAAGTGTCTCAAGGATTCCAGATCTTTTTTTCAAAAGTGAATTTAGACCTTGTTTGGCCTATTTACCAAGGAAAGACAAGAATTGTCAGACATCCTACTCTTGGAGTGCACTAGAAGCTTATGCAGCACTAATCTTGACCTATTGGCATCCAAACTCAAATCTAAGCATACCATTGGGTTGTTGAGCACTAGGAGAATCTTGGGATCAAGTTTGGACAAAATCTGAGCAGTTAGACATCCTACGCGTAGGATGTCTCCAGCTTGATTTAGGACTCCAAACCAACCTATGAGCACACCACTGTGATCAGCACATCAAGGAGAAGCTGGGGTGAAAATTTCAAGTCATTCTGAGCAAAAAGACATCCTACACGTAGGATGTCTCAAGGCCATTTTTAGGTCCAAATGAAATTCTGATCATACCATTGTGTTGCTGGACTTAAGGGGAGTCTCTAGACCAAATTTTGTTAAAATCCTGAGCATATAGACATCCTACGCGTAGGATGTCTCTAGGCCAGTTTTAGGGTCCAATTGTAATTTTGACCATATAGGAGTGTTCACAGTGTCACAAAGATCCCAAATCTTCTTTTAAAATTGAATTTGGACTCATTTTGACCATTCTAAACTACATTTCACTATTTTGGCCATAACTTTCACAAACGGTATCGGATCGGAAAAAAACATCGTTTAAGGCCTCAAAATGCATTCGGAAGTCAGGAGTGTCTAAAACCGATAATTCGAAAGAATTGTGAGAAAACTGTCACGGTATTGAAGACTGTTAAGTTAGCAGATTGAAATTATCTTTTGGGAAAACCATTGGTCACCCGTGGAAAGGTGTAAAAGTTAACTACGGCCTAGTGTACGTCCATACACAAATCTGGTAGCAGTAAGACCATACACAAGGACTCTTGATTTTGCAACAACAGTCGCAAGTTTTGGAGAACTTTAACACAAGATTTTTGCTAGCAAATCACTGCAACTTGTGGATAATTCTCTTGTGCTAGCTTAAGTTTAGTTCAACTAAAAGCGAACTTGAAAGTCACTTTCTAGCCCACGGAACAGGTGTGGCCGTCAAAGGCACATCAAGAATTTTTGCTTCATTGTGAAAAAGTTTGTCAGCTAAATAGAATTTTGCAGATTGTGTCATAATAATCAATATCTAATTCTCCTAAATGATTTTCTCATATTAAACTGATCATTTAATGTGGGGAAGTGCCAGGGGAGAAAAAGCTAGAATATTGGTTAAGCTAGCAAACCGGCCACAGTAGGGATCCAAAGGAGGGAAAATAGGGATCCAAAGGGGGGGCCATCTGCAAAAGAGCCATGTGCAACAATGGGCTAAAAAGACCTTAAGGTTCAGCCCATTAAAACTTCCAAAATGCTAAGGTTCCAAAATTCAGAGGTTGTGTCCAAAGGTCAACCCTAGGGAAAATTGGATGCTTTGTGTGTGCCCTAAAAGTTTTTGCACATCCCTACATGGGAGGGGGCGAGCCCTAAAGGTAGGGGATGAGAGAGAAAGCCACACACACACACACAGGCTCCCTTTACACAAAGGGAATGAGGGACACATGTCAGCTCCCTAGGCCAGATGCCCACAAGGTGTGCCCAATTTCTATTGGATGACCCTTGAAGTGGACCAATGAGAATTAAGCTAGATTAAATCTAGTTTAATTAATTTAAAAACATTTAATAAAAGAAACCAATGAGAATTAAGTCTCCTAGAAGACTATTGGGCAGTCTCCCAAGGGGTCCAATGAGCATTTAGGAGCCCCATGGCTTGCCTGATTCCTATGGCCAGGAGGCAAAGGGGTCCAATGAAAGTTTAGTTTAATTATTTAATTACCTAAAGCTCTCACAAAAGGGGAAAGGGGGACACATGTCAGAAGGCTATCACTTATGTTGCTTAACTGTAATTGGCTTGACTTGGGGAGGGCCAATGAGGCTTCAAGAAGAGCAATTAGCAAGAGGGCTCGCCCAAGAGAGAGAGGGGGCTGATTTTTGCAAGGATTATCAAACACACACTCACACAAGCTCATGTGTGAAGAAAGAGAAGACTATCTCTTCCCAAGCTTTAATGGAGAACTCATCACCTACTCCAAGCTTGTGAGATAGAAGCCTACATCAACACTCTCTTGGCATGTGGATGCAAATCCAACCAAAAGCCAAGCTTCAATGCATGCTCATCTCCTCTACCAAGCTAATTACTAAGCTAAGCTATGCTAATATGAGTGATTATGTGAGGAGATGTACATCTTTCTCGTAAGATAATTCTTCTTCCTCTCAATCTACTCTCATACCCTGCTAGCTCTCACCATCTTCGAAGGTGTGTGAGGTCTTGGGTCTGAGAACGGGGATAATTCCAGTTGTGTTTGTTAAGTGTTTTGCTTAGTGCATGAAGTTTCCATCTTCATTGCACTAGCTAGTCTTGAAGGAACACAAAGAATTGTATTGTACAATGTCTCTCTTGATGGGAGAAACCATAATACAAAGCCTTTTGGAGGGGGGACCGGCTCCATGCAAATCCGGTCCTCAACTGTTGTCAATAGCTTAATTTCTCTCTCTTTTGAAAGTATTGTCGATGCTATCTAACTAGGTGTTATGCTTTTTGTTGCTCTCTCTTCACCCAAGCACTCTTGTAATTCTCATTAGGAATCTATTCTAATGAAATGCCCACTATGTTCATGCTAATTTCCGCTACACATAAATTATTAGGCCATTAAATGTTACAGATTGTGTGCTAAAGTGAACACAGGTTAGCTCGAATCAAGAATATCTACGAA
Source organism: Adiantum capillus-veneris (assembly GCF_014529385.1). Classification (NCBI taxonomy): domain Eukaryota; kingdom Viridiplantae; phylum Streptophyta; class Polypodiopsida; order Polypodiales; family Pteridaceae; genus Adiantum; species Adiantum capillus-veneris. The sequence goes on from NC_140949.1 coordinate 79,618,527, forward strand.
GGGACCAGTTGTTGTAGTATAGTGGTAAGTTGCATAACTTATCACAGTGCTTCCAATAGATCGAGGACTGCTAAAAAGCTTTAGGCAAAGCAAGTATCCAAACAAGATAGTATCAGCCTTGGCAAGCAAGGGAGCTAAGAAGTTCAAGCAAAGCCCAGTTCAGAAAACTCAGAGATTAAGGCATCCACAAAGTTGAAGGACCTCAAGCGAAAAAGACCGACACAAGGGTGCTAATAATTTTTATTAGCTTTGAGGCAAGCTATAAGAGCTATCACTGAACAGGTACAACAAGGGAGTCAAGAAGAAAGCAATGGAATCTCAAAGGAACCAGACCAGCCGAGACGAAGCTTTAAGTACATCAGAAATTACAAGAGAGAAAAGTGGGCTCTATTTAATTGGCCATTACAAAGGATTGCCATGCTCTGAGGATATAAATCGGAATTTGTACATCAAGACAAAGAAAGATACAAAGGAAACTCGGACATCTCAATATGTGGAAGTTGAAACAGCGAAGAATGTACTACACCCACATCCAGATTTCATGGAAGACTATCTGGGATCAATTTACATGAGGCACGGAAAATACATCGACAATGAGATAGAAATGTTGCACAAGGATCAACTTACAGAACTCTACACATATCCTCCAAGTATTTTTCTGTACAAAGCTCAAGATGGGAAACGGCAAATTGGTACCCTTAATGTAGATGAGGACGGTCGCTACTACAAAGCTGCCACAAATCAAGAAGTTCCTGCAGAGAGTAACCAATATTTTGCAGCTGAAATATTTGGATCAAGAGGGGAAGACTACAAATCTGAAGGTGGTAATGTTTATCATCTAGTGATGGCTTTACCTCTTGATATGCAGCTAGAAGAGTTAACAACTATAGCTGTCACTGCACAAATGGGTGACACAACCCAAGGCACAACATGGAAAGACACTGCACAAGTCTCGTGCACCGCACCAGCACAAGACAAAGCACAAACACACCAAATTGCACAAACAGTGAATACGCTAGAAGTACCAGCTATGAAGATAGCACAACTTCAAAAAGAGCTAGCTCGGTCTCAAGAGCTACTTAACAGAGCACAAAAAGTCATATCATCAGGCATTGAACAGATGCCAACATCAGATATGGAAGCCTCTCAGATGGGGGGAGTTCAAACTCAACAAAGAGACCCTATATCTTCAAGAGTGGGATTAAGAAGTCCAACTTTACAAGAAGCAGTGTCCTTTTTAGGAACCCAAGTGGAGTTTCAAGAATCATTGGAAGATTCCAAGCCGGAGGAGAAACCACTGGAAATTCACAATGCCCAATGTAGAAGGTCAAGTCAAGATGTCATTGTGGTCGACAAATACGATAGGCACTATGAAATAGCCGATGTGAAAAATATGGATGAGTTTAGCATTTGTGGGAAACCTGTAAGTCACATACTTAGACCCCGTCCAAAAGCACCATCCAGGGAAATGAAAAACAAAGATTTGGTTCGATCTTCACCCTCGGTGCAAACCTCGCCAAAATCAACTCGAAAACATAGCCCTAAGGCTATGTAGAAGCCTCACGACAAAGACCATATACTGATGGAAGAATTAGCATTACACATGCTAGAAAGCATGGATAGTGATTTGATCTTGTATGCAAGCAATAATGGAAGCTATTTTCAGCTTCTCAAGGAGAAGACGATGAAGGATAAAGAGATGAAGCCAGTGGATACACCTAAGTCAGTCGTAATCTACAGGTTCATGCATGCAAAGAAGAGGTCATATCTGTATCTAGATACCACAGGAAACCATTATCAGCAGTATTATGGAGAGCTGCCTCTTCCAAAGGGTGCACATATTGAGATAGCGACATACTGCAACCAATGTTCCATTGGTCATTTAGTGAAGGACTACCCAACAAAGCTCTACATGGAAAAGAAGAAGCAACAATCCAATAGCAAAGTTCAGACAGTGACAACAAGGGAACGAAAGCAAGAATCCCCAACGAGATCTTCTGAAAAGAAGCAGATCTTGTCGCAGAGCACAAAAGATAGGCTCAAGACACAGTTGCTTGAAGTCAAGGGTGTCAACGATTTTATCATAGAGAATCAGGCTTTCAAAAAAGATCAATTGAATCAGCTGATTCAAGATCGCTTAAAGAACCTCAGTGAGGACAAGTCAAAGCATCCACAAGGTGATGAAGATGAAGCTCGCAGTTCAAGGGTCGAGAGAAAAAGAAGCCAAGATTCTGACGATAGTGAGACAACACAAGAAGAGGTGGCAGTGGTAACAAAAAATATGAGTGCCACGTCACAAGTGGAAGACATGCAAATAGAATCAATGGATGAAGCTGAACGTCTACCAAATAAATTCTCTATTGTGGACTCCTCATTGGTGATTGAACAAATCAAAGAGTATGAAAAGCTAAAAGAAGATGTAATTGAAGACATAGAATGCACAGAAGAACAGGAAATGACTGAGTCCAATATTGACTACTATGGACAAGCAATACAGGATATGAATGAATATTTTCAAGAAGAGACTCTACAAAAACCCATGGAACAATGGAAACCAAAGGCCACGGCGACCATTGCATCAGAAGAAGAGAGTCAACCTCAACATCCTGCTACACAAACTTCAAAAGATTTCCAAGAAGAAAAGTCACCATTGAATTACCTTCAAGTGCTAGAAGCAGTAAATAGTGTCAGAGAGCTTCTGAAATCAAGAGTCAAGGCGTCACAGTAAAAAACTAGCAATAAAGACCAACAAGCTGCTCAGGCTATAGACCTTCCCCAAAGCTATAGATCAGAAGATAGTAAGCACTTGGGACATGCTACAACCTGTCAAATGATAAAGAAGTTCAACATACAAGAGGATGACAAAGCTTCCAAGGCACAAAAGTCCAAGAAAAGTACCAAAAGCAAAGAGGACATCAGTTACTTGGTAGCCAACAAGAAGATTAAATTCTCATTGGATGTGCATGAGAAACTAAAATTCAATTTTACAGCAGACATAGATTGCACTGCCATGACTAATGTCATGTCTTATGGGCTATGGTTACTTCTCAATAAACCAGAACTGTATGAAATTCCGGTACAGGTTCCTATATCACATGGAATAGCCGTCACAAGTTTAGGGTTTGCAAAAGTACCCTTACACTACGGTCAAAGGTAATCAAAGACAAATTCCTAGTGGTGGACTCTCAAAAAATGAGTACACACTTGGTTTTGTCCAAGCAATGGGCGAAAATGTTTGAATAAGAACCTGAATCTTCAACGGTGGTTAAGACTACGACAACTCAAAGATCTTCGGCCACTATCGACAAAGAAAAAGCTAAAGCAAGTGAAACAGTGTTCTGCAACCCAAATCCTTCACTTCAGTCAAAGTTTTTAGCCCATCCAATTCACGTACACGAAGAAGCCTCTACATCAAAAGCCAAACCCTCGACAACACAATGGAAACCAAAGCGCAAAGTCTATCAACCAAAGTTTCCATCGCAACAAAGCCTCCACAAAAGAAAGAAACAGGTCAACCAAGTGTTAGTATCCAAGGAGTACATCAAGGACAAAGATCCAATTTGGGTACCAACATCAAAAGAACCACGACAAGAAAAAGTCACAGGTTGGATAGCATCAAACAGTTCAATCACTGCTCAAGGCTACTATGACAAGAACATCAAAGTATGGGTCAAAAAACCAAAGGTAACAGCTTGGACATACCCAACATGTGGTATCTCTTCACAACAAGATCAACAGGGCATCAAGCGCAGTTCTAACTGTTCATACAGGAGTAAAAACAGGTACAGGAAGAAGAAGCAAAGACCTTCCAAGCAACAAACATTGAAGCAGTTGTGGGTACCAAAGTCAGAGCTCTGCGATGAAAATACCCCACAAAGTTAAGCTAAGGTCACACAGCAAGCAGTGCAACGAATGATCCTAGTCAAGCTACTGGAAGCACAAGGATACTATACAGGTAACACTCAAATTTGGTTGCCAAAGATTAAAGCTTCCCCTAAGATCATGAAGAAAACTCATGTAGCACAACATGCCCAACAACGACAACCCAACTACGCAACCATGACTGCTACCACTCCAAGGTGGATCCCTCGTCATTTACTACAGGAGCAAGGCTTTTACAAAGGTAACAGCAATATTTGGACACTGAAGCCAAAGGACCATCAATTCAAACAAGCAACAAGGCAAGTGGAAAAGCAGGTCACACAAGGACCAAGGAAAACTTGGATTCCAAAACCTATAGCCAGAACTCAACAACAGAGGCCCACAACTAGTCTACAGCCTCTTATCAACAAAGGTAAAGCAGGGATACAAGAAGAAGTCATAGTTTTAAAGAACACATTCTGGAAGAAGACTTCATCAACCATTGCTTCAACCACAAAACCTATCTCACCACGCAACATCAGTGTGCTACCAAAGCATGAAGAGCAGGTATTTGTCAATGTATTTGACAAAATGGCATCACAAAATCAAACCAAAGAGAATGGCCTAAACCTCAATAGCATATGGAATTGGATTTCAGGACGTGATCAGGTAAGTCCAAGTTGCCATTAAAAATACATGGCATAAGAGTCTAGAATCGGGCAGCTGAGCCACTAAATGAGCAAAGTGTCAGACCCAAGCTTCAATTCTAATATTTTCTCTGTGGTCTATGAGTCTAGCTAATAGATATAAGCTCAAGCTAGAGAGTTGAGCGTACATAAAGTCATGTCACTCATGCTGGAAGAGGTGAGCATAAGAGTCAAAGTCTACTATTTTAAATGGTGGAGTGGCGGAGTAGTCCAGAAAACACCCACGCACATGAACACAGTGAGGAGAGTGAAAAAAAACTCGTCGACCAAAACCCTTCCTGTGAATAATGGTAGCTCTTGAAGTCAAATATATTTTTGCTTCTCTAGCTACGTTCACTCCTGGAAGCACCCATTCAAACTCTTCTCGCACAGCATATTGTTTCCCATGCATCTATCTGTGCAAGCATATACAATGTCCCATCATTGGACATTTGCATTTGACACAATTTGTGTTCCACCCATGCACTTACACAACAAAATGACGATGACGAAGCGGTATTAACTCAACAAAACTTGGTTACATCAAAACATAAGTACATATAGCCTCACATTAATTGTGACTAAAGGCATTTTTTTCCCACTCGGTTTTTCCCTTTAGTCCTATCTAGGTATCCAAGACCTTCATTTTGTAATATACGCCACATTTTATTTTTACTATTTCATTTTTCTTATAAAAACACAGAAAAGCAGACCAACGACATCCCCAAACAACTACATGCTCATCAACTAGAAGATCAAAGGGGAACGGCCTAGAAAAAATTTAAAAAGGCTTCAAGATTACAGGTACACATGCAGGATGACACCCAAAGAACAAACAATACAGAGCTGCCAAGATAATGACTTGCTGCAACAACAAACCTCACTCAACCTATTCACGCTACAACAACCAATCGGAGGAGAAGAGCTATGGCTTCAACTACACTACATGTACAAGAAAAAGGTAACTCTACAACATACAAAGCATCTAATAGAAGCAACTCAAACAAGAAAAGCTTCAACCAACACCAAAACATGAAGCACTTGTCAAGGCCACTGCAAACATAGGGTCTTGTCGGGAACGACAAGACTTCGAAGGGGGAGACTGTTGACATGTCAACCTTTCAACAACGCTTCCACAAAGATTCCATGAATATTCCTCAAATATTTCAAATAAAGATGCTGATGAAGTGATGAAGACGAAGATGAATGTTGTAATGTGAAGATACAAGCTCATGGACATCATCGAATATCCTGTTATTATTATTTTGAGCCATTACGGCCACTTTTGTAATGTTTACGGGAACTTCATATTTTAAGTCGGCAATTGTATTTTGGCCACTGATGCTTGTTAAATGAGCAAAGCCAGCTCACGGTGTTGTAATTAATCTCTATAGAAGCTTAGGGACAAATAAGGTCAATTTGGTCGGACATTAGTTTTTCTAAGGCTTAGTATATAAGCCAAAACCTAAAGCTTTGTAAGGGGACTTCTAATAATCTGATCTATTGTCTGTGAGTGAGCGTACTATGTACGAGAGAGAGTGAGAGCTTCCCTACGCGCGTACCAGTGGTCGGAATCGAGTGCGGAGAAGTGTAGCGTGTTGCCCCCGACAAGAGCTACGCGCCAATACCTAGGTTGCACGCGTACGGTCCAGTTTTGCGAGCTCCATCTACAAGCTTCATCTGGTGATTCAGTGAGCATACGTTGTCCATTTCTGCATTTCAGCATATCCACGCGTTTGCATTGAGTAGAGCTACACATTAGGCACTTTAGTTTTCGGAAACGACGACCTAAAAATTTCGGCCAGACATCCTACGCGATTTTCCATCGGGTGTTTTGGGTTGAGATTTTGGTTCATGGACCTTAGGGAGAGCGACCTATTGGTGTTAGTAGGGTCTCCTTCACGTTCTGTGGCGTTTTAAGACTGTTTGATGGGTGTTTGGCTCTTGTAAGTGTTGGAGGAAATCTCTTCTTAAGAACTCTTGAAGGTTGTAGCTTAGACATTGGGTAGAGACCTCTGTAGGAATTAGTTAGGAGTCGGTCGAGTGTAGATTGACACCCTATGCTTGCTTCCACGTGCCTGCGGGTCGAGCTCTGTCTTCAATTGACATTATATGTTAGGTGAGTTCTCGTTATGCTGACGTCCGTCACGGCATATCCGTCCAACACGCTGTGATGGACATCTGCAGCATAACTTTCTAGCACTAAATTAATGTCAATACGCAGGGAAAGTGACTCGAATGGGGCACGGAGACTCTATGAGATCGTCAATCTCACGAAGTGAACCTTAACAAGCAAACACACTAGCTCAACAAGCAAACCAACACTCAATGATCAAGGAAATCTGTATATGTCCTTTCTCACAGCTCTAGGTCATCATGTCGTTTCGGCACTCGAACGGACTCGAAATGCAATGAAACTTTCACAGGAGGTCTAAGACACCTAGGGGCACTATCCTAGCAAATCTGGACGCAATCCAACAAGGTACCAAAATCACGATCCATCATGAAAAAGGTCCTGAAAACTCAAACAGAACATACCAGAAAGGTCGCTATGGTCTAGGAACACTCTCCTATGGTCAAAACGACTAAAAACAGTGATTTAAGCACTCAAATCTGCATTTACACCTCACAGACACGTAGTCACGAACCACAACAAAACTGACATACTTACACTTAATTTAAAGAGCAAAGAGAGAGGAACACAATGCAAGTTTTGGATTTGAAAACGAATTACCCAATCATTAGAAAAGTCAATTACAAGTTTGGAGTAGCTCGTAGCTTGAGTGTACATTTTTTGAGCTCCCTTCTTCTTCTAAAGATAAGTCTTCCTTTCACATTAAAGTTATTAACCTTTATACCTAGGGTATTCTAAATGACCAGTGGCCGGCTCACACGAACCTTTACAATTGTCATGACAGAATTACAACTCAGGGAATTGATTGCTACTCTGGAATTAGGATTTACACAGAGTATTACTACACTAGCTTGGCAAAATAATAAACTACATATGTGGTGTCTGGCTACATGTCCGATCAATTGGGTGCCCGTTTGATCTATCCTCAAACATTTCCCCCTTCCTAATTCGTGTCATCCCTTGACATGACCTTGTGCAGTCTCATAGGGTTATCTTCAGATTTGTCTTCAAGGTTGGTCTTCAGCTTGGGAAGCGCTTTGTTTTTTATGACGCTTCCCCCTTCCTTGAATGATTCATATCTGTTGTGTTCTTGATTCGTGATTTGAGCTTGATTGTTGCGGCCACTTTTCTTCTTGTTGCGCATTCGCCGCTTCGTTGCCAATTTGAGTCGCCGTAGAGATGGAAGTTGATGTGTCTGAGCTTGTAGAATCGGTCCGCTTTGTTGCATGGACTTTACGATGGATTTTCTTTCAAGGTCCACTGCAATTTGAGTTTTCCACGATAGGTAGCCAATGTTGAAGCACTGTGTGAGCTACGTATGGTTGTTGTGGATAGCTCGCTTGTTGAATTTTTCATTGCTTGTCATTGTAGGCCATTCTTTGACTTGCCATTGTTTGATGGAGCTTTGTTGTCATCCTTGAAGATAGAAGATGCTCTTGATAAGCATATGGAGACTTGCTATGTTTGCTCTAAGTTGTTGACGATTGATTTGGGTAGCTAATTCCTTATTGTTGATGTAGAAGGAATATATACAAGAAGTTGATGATGAGGGTTTCTAGATTAGGGTCTTAAAACCTGGATGACCAAAGGGAAAAACCAGTGCCTTTGGTAACGCTCTTATTGTAGTTGAGCATTTGGACTTGAAGTAACTGTCATGCAAGGTGAGTGCTTGGGAGAAACAAAGGAAGAGTGCCTAATGCAAGTGCTAATTTGTTGGAATTAGGGTTGCAAAGAAACACACACAGCTTGGAGAAGACGAAGGAAGCTCAAGGCACACAATAGAGAGTGTGTTACTTAGTGTGCAATGGAAAAATAGATAGCCCTAGAGTGATGGGCGTATATACAATGCACGGGGGAAAAAACCTCCTAAAGAAGGAAAAAATGCCCCGGCGGTCCTAGTGTGTTTACACACATTACTACCACATGTATATGGTAACAAATCCCCCCTGGAGTGATGCGGTGAACGAGAGCTGGCACATGAGTAAAGGGAAGTTCCATGCCCTGAGGACATGATCAGTCCACAAAGGGGAGTAAGCCCAAAGCTTTGCGGAAAGATTCAAGCTTCTCATGAGACAATGCCTTTGTGAAAAGATCTGCAAGGTTGTCCTGTGTTGGCACATAAACCAAGCTGATCTCTCCTGCTGAGAGCCTCTCCCTAACATAATGGTAATGCACCTCAATGTGCTTTGTGTGAGCATGAAAAACTGGGTTCCTCGCAACTGCCAATGCGCTCTGACTGTCTGTGTAGATAGTGTTGGCAATGTCCTATCCAACACCCAAATCATCCATAAGGCGTCTGAGCCATACACACTCAACCATAGCTATGAAGACTGCCCTGTACTCAGCCTCACAACTCGAAGTGGCCACAGTAGGTTGCTTCTTGCTCAACCATGATATACATGAACTGCCAAGCATGAAACAAAAACCACTTGTGGACACTCTCATGTCAAAACAACCAGCCCAATCTGAGTCCGAAAAAGCATGTAAGTCTGGCGGCAATGATCCCCCCTTGGGATAAAACAAGCCAAGATGTAAAGTGCCACTAAGGTAGCGGAAAATCCTCTTGACAGCCTGCAAATGCTTAGACCCTGGGCTATGCATAAATCTGCTGACCTGTGAGACTGCAAACTGAATATCCGGCCTCGTATTGCATACATAAATGAGGCAGCCAACAACAGTTTGGTAAAGAGTGACATCAGCAGGATCGCCAGCATCATGTAGACTCAACTTCAAACCTGTTTCCATGGGAGTGGCAATAGGTTTGCAATCCTCAAGTCCAAACTTACATAGCAATGTCTCTATGCAACTTTTCTGACACAAGGCAATACCACCATCACACTGCTTAAACTGTATACCCAAGTAACGATGCAACAGCCCCAAATCTTTCATCTTGAAAGTAGCATTCAAATCGGCCTTAAATTCAGCAATATGTCTCTCATTTGGTCCAGTGATCAACAAATCATCAACATAAAGAACCACAATGAGAAGTACATCACCCTCACGCTCTACATACAATGTGCTTTCTGTTGGACTATTCGCGAAAGCCTCTTTTAACCAAATGAGTGTCAGCTTTCTCATACCAAGCACGAGGAGATTGCTTCAACCCATACAAAGCCTTCTTACATCTGCACACTTTGTCCTCTTGTCCTTTTATGACAAAACCGCGAGGCTGCGTTACATAAACTTTCTCAAATATGTCACCATTCAAGAAAGCAGTAACAATGTCTGATTGATGTACATCCCAACCAAAATGAGCTGCCAATGCACATAGAAAACGTACAATAGTCATACGACAAGTGGGAGCAAAAGTCTCTTCATAATCTATGCAACCCCCATAGGCTGTACATTTGCCTCATTGGAACTTACATTCGTATTTCCACCACTGAAAAGAGGCAACAAAGTGTCATAAATGTCTTGTGAGCTTACATTACTGTCTTCAGTACATGACAGCAAGGGCTGAACAGAATCTTCCACAAACACTACATCCCGAGAAACCAGAATACGTTTTGTTTGCAGATGATACAACCTATAACCTTTGCTTTCAGTACTATAATCAACAAAAATACATTTGACAGCCTTATCATCCAGTTTTTTGCGTTGCACTTGTGGCACCAAAGCATATGCCAAACAACCAAAAACACGCATGTGCTCAATAGAAGGCTTTCTATCATGCCATGATTCATATGGAGTAATAGACTGCAAAGCTTTCGTAGGACACCTGTTAAGTACATAAGTGGCACACATGATGGCCTCAAGCCAAAAAGAATGCGACAAAGCTTGACTTTTGACCATACATTGTGCCATTTTCGTAAGTGACCTGTTTTTCCTCTCAGCAACACCATTTTGTTGAGGTGTATAAGGCACTTTACATCGGTGTTTTATCCCACGACTAGCCAAAAATGCATTAAATTCATGAGACATATACTCCCCCCCTCGATCGGAATGGAGGGTGACCATAGCACATTTCGAGACATTTTCAACCATAGCCAAAAATTGTTTGAAGCTCATAAAAACTTCGGACTTCGCTTTAAGAGGAAATACCCATGCATGCCTGGAGTAATCATCAATGAAACTCACGAAGTACAGGTAATTGCCCAAGGACGGAGTTTGCATGGGCCCACAAACATCACTATGCACAAGCTGCAACCTGCATGTGGCCTGAATTGAACCATACTTTGGAAATTTAGAACATTTCATCTTACCCAAAATACAGCCTTCACAAACATGTTTGACAGGTGCTTCAAGAGGTGGCAAAGAAGCAACCATATTAGATTTCTGCAAACGCAGCAACTGGCAAAATTCAGATGACCAAAACGTGCATGCCAAAGTTTTGCATCTGAAATAGCCCTTGAATCTACAATAGCATTTGAAAAATTTTGTCCACACTTGTCATACAAAGTGAGCTTATACATCCCACGGCACAAAAGCCCAGATGCAACAATTTCATCACCAAAATTGAGATCATGAATTGTACATTTTTCATCCACAAATTTGACTACAAGTCCAAGTCTAGCAAGTGCGGATACAGACAAGAGATTCTTCTTGATCCTAGGTACATAAAGTGCATCAACAAGTGTGAAGGAACTGCCATTAGCAGCAGTGAGAACTGGATAAGAGGCGTTGTTGGCACAAGTGACTGAATTCCCATGAGGGACAGACTCGAGAGAGGTAAACAATTCACGATGTGAGATACTGTGCTTTGTAGCACCACTGTTGAAATACCACACATGTGAATCTGTAGCAATTGACAAGCATGAATCATGGACCTAAGTTTCATTATTCGTTATTCGGGAGACGTATAATACGCGAATAATGGGCGTATTATTTGTTTATCTAAATTATACGGCCGTATTATACGGCGCCACATCAACAGAAACGGCCAATCGTATAACTTCTTAATTTTTCGATCGAAAAACTTTTTGAACGAAAGTATTTTCGATCTAAAATTATAACGATCGAATATGTTAGTATATATAGCAACACACGAAAGGTCTCATACCAGCTTTCAAAGTCAGTGTTTTCCATGTGAGTACTCTCACCAAACGATCAAAAAATGTAATTTGTAAAAAAATAAAACAATTTGAATGCAATAAAAATTAAAATTCAATAGAATTTTAAGTTTTGTGATTCAAATATATGAATATGTTTTGAAAAACTTAGTAAATAGTTGAAAGTTTGTATTTTGTGAAGAGTTTAATCTCTCACCTGATACAAACTGTAATTATAAGAATCACTTGTCAATGTGTTCAATTAATTGACACTTGAAAGTGACTAATAAAAAAAAAGTAAGATATTATCGTTGTGTGTAGAGTGTACTCTCACATGAGATAATTAGTTTAAAAATATATTTACATAAAAATTAATTTTATGTAATTTAAAGTTCGATTTTGATGTGTAGAGATTTTCTCTCACTTCAAAATGAATATAATGAGCAAAGCCAGCTCACGGTGTTGTAATTAATCTCTATAGAAGCTTAGGGACAAATAAGGTCAATTTGGTCGGACATTAGGTTTTCTAAGGCTTAGTATATAAGCCAAAACCTAAAGCTTTGTAAGGGGACTTCTAATAATCTGATCTATTGTCTGTGAGTGAGCGTACTATGTACGAGAGAGAGTGAGAGCTTCCCTACGCGCGTACCAGTGGTCGGAATCGAGTGCGGAGAAGTGTAGCGTGTTGCCCCCGACGAGAGCTACGCGCCAATACCTAGGTTGCACGCGTACGGTCTAGTTTTGCGAGCTCCATCTACGAGCTTCATCTGGTGATTCAATGAGCATACGTTGTCCATTTCTGCATTTCAGCATATCCACGCGTTTGCATTGAGTAGAGCTACACATTAGGCACTTTAGTTTTCGGAAACGACGACCTAAAAATTTCGGCCAGACATCCTACGCGATTTTCCATCGGGTGTTTTGGGTTGAGATTTTGGTTCATGGACCTTAGGGAGAGCGACCTATTGGTGTTAGTAGGGTCTCCTTCACGTTCTGTGGCGTTTTAAGACTGTTTGATGGGTGTTTGGCTCTTGTAAGTGTTGGAGGAAATCTCTTCTTAAGAACTCTTGAAGGTTGTAGCTTAGACATTGGGTAGAGACCTCTGTAGGAATTAGTCAGGAGTCGGTCGAGTGTAGATTGACACCCTATGCTTGCTTCCACGTGCCTGCGGGTCGAGCTCTGTCTTCAATTGACATTATATGTTAGGTGAGTTCTCGTTATGCTGACGTCCGTCACGGCATATCCGTCCAACACGCTGTGATGGACATCTGCAGCATAACTTTCTAGCACTAAATTAATGTCAATACGCAGGGAAAGTGACTCGAATGGGGCACGGAGACTCTATGAGATCGTCAATCTCACGAAGTGAACCTTAACAAGCAAACACACTAGCTCAACAAGCAAACCAACACTCAATGATCAAGGAAATCTGTATATGTCCTTTCTCACAGCTCTAGGTCATCATGTCGTTTCGGCACTCGAACGGACTCGAAATGCAATGAAACTTTCACAGGAGGTCTAAGACACCTAGGGGCACTATCCTAGCAAATCTGGACGCAATCCAACAAGGTACCAAAATCACGATCCATCATGAAAAAGGTCCTGAAAACTCAAACAGAACATACCAGAAAGGTCGCTATGGTCTAGGAACACTCTCCTATGGTCAAAACGACTAAAAACAGTGATTTAAGCACTCAAATCTGCATTTACACCTCACAGACACGTAGTCACGAACCACAACAAAACTGACATACTTACACTTAATTTAAAGAGCAAAGAGAGAGGAACACAATGCAAGTTTTGGATTTGAAAACGAATTACCCAATCATTAGAAAAGTCAATTACAAGTTTGGAGTAGCTCGTAGCTTGAGTGTACATTTTTTGAGCTCCCTTCTTCTTCTAAAGATAAGTCTTCCTTTCACATTAAAGTTATTAACCTTTATACCTAGGGTATTCTAAATGACCAGTGGCCGGCTCACACGAACCTTTACAATTGTCATGACAGAATTACAACTCAGGGAATTGATTGCTACTCTGGAATTAGGATTTACACAGAGTATTACTACACTAGCTTGGCAAAATAATAAACTACATATGTGGTGTCTGGCTACATGTCCGATCAATTGGGTGCCCGTTTGATCTATCCTCAAACATTTCCCCCTTCCTAATTCGTGTCATCCCTTGACATGACCTTGTGCAGTCTCATAGGGTTATCTTCAGATTTGTCTTCAAGGTTGGTCTTCAGCTTGGGAAGCGCTTTGTTTTTTATGACGCTTCCCCCTTCCTTGAATGATTCATATCTGTTGTGTTCTTGATTCGTGATTTGAGCTTGATTGTTGCGGCCACTTTTCTTCTTGTTGCGCATTCGCCGCTTCGTTGCCAATTTGAGTCGCCGTAGAGATGGAAGTTGATGTGTCTGAGCTTGTAGAATCGGTCCGCTTTGTTGCATGGACTTTACGATGGATTTTCTTTCAAGGTCCACTGCAATTTGAGTTTTCCACGATAGGTAGCCAATGTTGAAGCACTGTGTGAGCTACGTATGGTTGTTGTGGATAGCTCGCTTGTTGAATTTTTCATTGCTTGTCATTGTAGGCCATTCTTTGACTTGCCATTGTTTGATGGAGCTTTGTTGTCATCCTTGAAGATAGAAGATGCTCTTGATAAGCATATGGAGACTTGCTATGTTTGCTCTAAGTTGTTGACGATTGATTTGGGTAGCTAATTCCTTATTGTTGATGTAGAAGGAATATATACAAGAAGTTGATGATGAGGGTTTCTAGATTAGGGTCTTAAAACCTGGATGACCAAAGGGAAAAACCAGTGCCTTTGGTAACGCTCTTATTGTAGTTGAGCATTTGGACTTGAAGTAACTGTCATGCAAGGTGAGTGCTTGGGAGAAACAAAGGAAGAGTGCCTAATGCAAGTGCTAATTTGTTGGAATTAGGGTTGCAAAGAAACACACACAGCTTGGAGAAGACGAAGGAAGCTCAAGGCACACAATAGAGAGTGTGTTACTTAGTGTGCAATGGAAAAATAGATAGCCCTAGAGTGATGGGCGTATATACAATGCACGGGGGAAAAAACCTCCTAAAGAAGGAAAAAATGCCCCGGCGGTCCTAGTGTGTTTACACACATTACTACCACATGTATATGGTAACAAATCCCCCCTGGAGTGATGCGGTGAACGAGAGCTGGCACATGAGTAAAGGGAAGTTCCATGCCCTGAGGACATGATCAGTCCACAAAGGGGAGTAAGCCCAAAGCTTTGCGGAAAGATTCAAGCTTCTCATGAGACAATGCCTTTGTGAAAAGATCTGCAAGGTTGTCCTGTGTTGGCACATAAACCAAGCTGATCTCTCCTGCTGAGAGCCTCTCCCTAACATAATGGTAATGCACCTCAATGTGCTTTGTGTGAGCATGAAAAACTGGGTTCCTCGCAACTGCCAATGCGCTCTGACTGTCTGTGTAGATAGTGTTGGCAATGTCCTATCCAACACCCAAATCATCCATAAGGCGTCTGAGCCATACACACTCAACCGTAGCTATGAAGACTGCCCTGTACTCAGCCTCACAACTCGAAGTGGCCACAGTAGGTTGCTTCTTGCTCAACCATGATATACATGAACTGCCAAGCATGAAACAAAAACCACTTGTGGACACTCTCATGTCAAAACAACCAGCCCAATCTGAGTCCGAAAAAGCATGTAAGTCTGGCGGCAATGATCCCCCCTTGGGATAAAACAAGCCAAGATGTAAAGTGCCACTAAGGTAGCGGAAAATCCTCTTGACAGCCTGCAAATGCTTAGACCCTGGGCTATGCATAAATCTGCTGACCTGTGAGACTGCAAACTGAATATCCGGCCTCGTATTGCATACATAAATGAGGCAGCCAACAACAGTTTGGTAAAGAGTGACATCAGCAGGATCGCCAGCATCATGTAGACTCAACTTCAAACCTGTTTCCATGGGAGTGGCAATAGGTTTGCAATCCTCAAGTCCAAACTTACATAGCAATGTCTCTATGCAACTTTTCTGACACAAGGCAATACCACCATCACACTGCTTAAACTGTATACCCAAGTAACGATGCAACAGCCCCAAATCTTTCATCTTGAAAGTAGCATTCAAATCGGCCTTAAATTCAGCAATATGTCTCTCATTTGGTCCAGTGATCAACAAATCATCAACATAAAGAACCACAATGAGAAGTACATCACCCTCACGCTCTACATACAATGTGCTTTCTGTTGGACTATTCACGAAAGCCTCTTTTAACCAAATGAGTGTCAGCTATCTCATACCAAGCACGAGGAGATTGCTTCAACCCATACAAAGCCTTCTTACATCTGCACACTTTGTCCTCTTGTCCTTTTATGACAAAACCGTGAGGCTGCGTTACATAAACTTCCTCAAATATGTCACCATTCAAGAAAGCAGTAACAATGTCTGATTGATGTACATCCCAACCAAAATGAGCTGCCAATGCACATAGAAAACGTACAATAGTCATACGACAAGTGGGAGCAAAAGTCTCTTCATAATCTATGCAACCCCCATAGGCTGTACATTTGCCTCATTGGAACTTACATTCGTATTTCCACCACTGAAAAGAGGCAACAAAGTGTCATAAATGTCTTGTGAGCTTACATTACTGTCTCTAGTACATGACAGCAAGGGCTGAACAGAATCTTCCACAAACACTACATCCCGAGAAACCAGAATACGTTTTGTTTGCAGATGATACAACCTATAACCTTTGCTTTCAGTACTATAATCAACAAAAATACATTTGACAGCCTTATCATCCAATTTTTTGCGTTGCACTTGTGGCACCAAAGCATATGCCAAACAACCAAAAACACGCATGTGCTCAATAGAAGGCTTTCTATCATGCCATGATTCATATGGAGTAATAGACTGCAAAGCTTTCGTAGGACACCTGTTAAGTACATAAGTGGCACACATGATGGCCTCAAGCCAAAAAGAATGCGACAAAGCTTGACTTTTGACCATACATCGTGCCATTTCCGTAAGTGACCTGTTTTTCCTCTCAGCAACACCATTTTGTTGAGGTGTATAAGACACTTTACATCGGTGTTTTATCCCACGACTAGCCAAAAATGCATTAAATTCATGAGACATATACTCCCCCCCTCGATCGGAATGGAGGGTGACCATAGCACATTTCGAGACATTTTCAACCATAGCCAGAAATTGTTTGAAGCTCATAAAAACTTCGGACTTCGCTTTAAGAGGAAATACCCATGCATGCCTGGAGTAATCATCAATGAAACTCACGAAGTACAGGTAATTGCCCAAGGACGGAGTTTGCATGGGCCCACAAACATCACTATGCACAAGCTGCAACCTGCATGTGGCCTGAATTGAACCATACTTTGGAAATTTAGAACATTTCATCTTACCCAAAATACAGCCTTCACAAACATGTTTGACAGGTGCTTCAAGAGGTGGCAAAGAAGCAACCATATTAGATTTCTGCAAACGCAGCAACTGGCAAAATTCAGATGACCAAAACGTGCATGCCAAAGTTTTGCATCTGAAATAGCCCTTGAATCTACAATAGCATTTGAAAAATTTTGTCCACACTTGTCATACAAAGTGAGCTTATACATCCCACGGCACAAAAGCCCAGATGCAACAATTTCATCACCAAAATTGAGATCATGAATTGTACATTTTTCATCCACAAATTTGACTACAAGTCCAAGTCTAGCAAGTGCGGATACAGACAAGAGATTCTTCTTGATCCTAGGTACATAAAGTGCATCAACAAGTGTGAAGGAACTGCCATTAGCAGCAGTGAGAACTGGATAAGAGGCGTTGTTGGCACAAGTGACTGAATTCCCATGAGGGACAGACTCGAGAGAGGTAAACAATTCACGATGTGAGATACTGTGCTTTGTAGCACCACTGTTGAAATACCACACATGTGAATCTGTAGCAATTGACAAGCATGAATCATGGACCTAAGTTTCATTATTCGTTATTCGGGAGACGTATAATACGCGAATAATGGGCGTATTATTTGTTTATCTAAATTATACGGCCGTATTATACGGCGCCACATCAACAGAAACGGCCAATCGTATAAATTCTTAATTTTTCGATCGAAAAACTTTTTGAACGAAAGTATTTTCGATCTAAAATTATAACGATCGAATATGTTAGTATATATAGCAACACACGAAAGGTCTCATACCAGCTTTCAAAGTCAGTGTTTTCCATGTGAGTACTCTCACCAAACGATCAAAAAATGTAATTTGTAAAAAAATAAAACAATTTGAATGCAATAAAAATTAAAATTCAATAGAATTTTAAGTTTTGTGATTCAAATATATGAATATGTTTTGAAAAACTTAGTAAATAGTTGAAAGTTTGTATTTTGTGAAGAGTTTAATCTCTCACCTGATACAAACTGTAATTATAAGAATCACTTGTCAATGTGTTCAATTAATTGACACTTGAAAGTGACTAATAAAAAAAAAGTAAGATATTATCGTTGTGTGTAGAGTGTACTCTCACATGAGATAATTAGTTTAAAAATATATTTACATAAAAATTAATTTTATGTAATTTAAAGTTCGATTTTGATGTGTAGAGATTTTCTCTCACTTCAAAATGAATATAATGAAACAAAATTATATTTTTACGTTTTGTGTAGAGCTATTCACACTGCTATGCTCTCACTAGAGTAAAAATTTAAGAAAAACATGTCCAAAAATAATGATATTCTGTTATCTTTATTTGGACTGCAAAATCTACCGTACTGTGTGAGAGCATACATATGCTCGCATTGTAGATAGATAATCGCTTAAAAATCTATGGTAAAGTGTAAGAACTTTTTGTTCGCACTTTACATAGATACGATAATTATCAAGTATTGTAAGTGATTATCGTTTTGACATTTAAAAATGTCACTTATAGCTCTTGTATGTATAGTAATTTATAATGATAATCATTTTAATACTTGATTTAATTGTAATTATTGATTATCGTAATGTGTTAAAGATACAAGCTTACACTTTAGATAAATCGATGCAATTTATATGTAATCCAATGGTATTGTTTTTTATTATTGTATTTTTGTTCAATCATTGTTTTTAATTATTTTAATTTCGTTCAATCATTGTTAGTTAAATTAATTTAATGTTTTAATTGATTTTGATTATGAAAATGATCATTGACTTTGTTTTTACTAGAAAACTATTTTTGTGCATCATGGTGAAAGGACAAGAGTGGAGTTATGTGCATGAGTTGAAAGCTGGGAGAAATACATCTCGACTTAAATGTAAATCTTGTGGCCACGAGTTCAGTGGTAATGCAACCAGAATTAAAGAGCATTTGTTTAAAGTCCCTGGCAATGTTGAAAAGTGCGGGGCACCACCAAAAGATATTCATGAAAAATTTGCCATGTATTCTCGCAAAGTAAAGTTGATTCTTGCAGCTAAACATAAAGGTGATGTTTCTAAAGATATTCATGCGAATATTGAACCACAGTGTATGCAATGAGGCAACAGAAGAGGTGTGTACCACTGAAGTAAATGATCAAAGTTCTCAATTGAACCCTCTTCATGGACATGCTTCTACATCAGGAGGAGTTCCTAGCACAAGCAAATCTGGCAGAGCGTCATCCAATGGACAGACAATGCCTGAAGCATTAGGTAAACAATGGTTGCTTGAGTTGCATTTAAAATGGACACAAGCATTTGTTGCGTGTGGCATATCGTTCAATGTTATGTGCAATC
Organism: Adiantum capillus-veneris; assembly: GCF_014529385.1. Classification (NCBI taxonomy): domain Eukaryota; kingdom Viridiplantae; phylum Streptophyta; class Polypodiopsida; order Polypodiales; family Pteridaceae; genus Adiantum; species Adiantum capillus-veneris. The sequence continues at coordinate 79,637,962 of NC_140949.1, forward strand.
CAATATTTCAAGATGCTTTGATGAGTATAGCCAAAAAAGGATTTGTGCTTCCTGACTATAACAAGATGGGAACTGAATATCTTGATAAAGTCAAAGACAGTACTGAAGCCATTCTCAAACGCACAGTCCTAGAGTTTGTTCTAGCATATGGATGCACCATAGCATTGGATGGATGGACTAACTGTAAAAAAAACCTTTAATCAATGTAATGCTTATTAACCCTAGAGGGGCTATGTTCGTGGAAGCAATTGACAGCTCATTGAAAGAGAAGACTATCACCTACCTAGCAGGGGTGTATGAGTGTGCAATTGCAAAGGCAGGTGGACCAAAGAATGTGACTGCTATTGTCACAGATAATTCGGCCAACTACAAAGGAGCAGGAAGATCTATTCAAGTCAAGTATCCGGAGATTTCTTGGGTACCATGTGTGTTGAAGATGATGAAACAGGAAACAAAAGGAAGACAGCAACTCAGATTAGGAAGAAGATGGAGAAGGAGAATACATAGAGCTTGTGTACGAGATCTCTGTAGTCTATCTCTCTGTATTAGAATAATAGAGTATATACAAACTCAGAGCTACAAAGCTTATATGAGACCCTAAGAGATAAGGTGTCCTTTCACACCAGATGTCCAGGGGGAAAAACCCAGTGGGAGAAAAGTGCCCCTGGTGAAGCGTGTATACATACTAACACTACTACATGTCTACAAATCCCCCCTCTAGTGATAGTGTGAATCCGTACAAGGTAGCAGATCATCATGTGTATGAGAGTAAGCCCAAATCTTTTCGGAAAGCTTCAATCTTTTCTCGTGATAACGCCTTTGTAAATAGATCTGCAATGTTATCCTGTGTAGGACAGTAAGTTAGTGTGATCTCCCCTGCATGTAGCCTTTCCCTGACATAGTGGTAGTGAACCTCTATGTGCTTTGTTCTTGCATGAAATACTGGATTCCTTGCAACTGCCATAGCACTCTGACTGTCAGTGAAAATGGTAGTGGGTGCCTATTGACACTCACAAAGATCTACCAATAACCTGCGTATCCATACACAATCAATTGTTGCCATGAAAGCTGCCCTGTACTCAGCTTCACAAGTTGATGTAGCCACTGTGGGTTGCTTCTTGCTTAGCCAAGATATACATGCATTTCCTAAGAAAAAACAATTGCCACTTGTTTCCGGAATGTCGTGTGTCAAAATCACCAGCCCAATCTGAATCGCTGTAACCAAGAAGCTGCATAGAACTGTGCTTTCCATACATATCCCCCCTTGGAAAGAACATGGCAAGATTAGGGGTACCTGAAAGGTAACGAAGTATGCGCTTCACAGCCTGCCAATGATGCATACCTGGACTGTGCATAAATCTGCTTGCTTGTGAAACCCCAAATTGAATGTCTGGACGAGTGTTGCCTGCCAAATATATCAAGCAACCAACTGCTGATGCATAAGTATGTACATCAAAAGGTTCTCCAGCATCGTGCATGCTCAACTTTGATCCAGTTTCTACGGGTGTAGAGATTGGTTTACAATTTTGCATACCAAACTTGTCCAAAATTTTATGCAAATATTTTGCCTGCAACATGTATATTCCATCCTCTGATTGCACAAACTGAATACCCAAGTAATAATGTAGCAAACCAAGATCAGACATCTCAAAGGTTTTTCTCAAAGCATCTTTAAACGCTTCAATTTCATTTGCATTATTGCCTGTAAGAAGCATATCATCCACATAAAGTGTTAGCATAATGAGAACTCCATCTCTCTTTTTGACATACAAAGTACTTTCTGTTGGACTATTCTGAAATCCCTGGCCAATCAAATAAGTATGTATCTTCTCATACCATGCTCTTGGAGCCTGTTTGAGACCATACAAAGCTTTACGCAATCTACATAACTTTTGCTCTTGACCTTTTACAACAAAACCACTTGGTTGACTTACATAAACTTCTTCCTGCAAATCACCATTCAAAAAAGCAGTTTTGATATCCAACTGATGCACTTTCCAACCATGATGAGCAGCAATTGCAACTAGTAATCTAACTGTGGACGCACGAGAAGTAGGAGGAAAGGTTTCATCATAATCTATGCCTTTCTATTGTGCATAGCCTTTTGCCACAAGCCTTGCTTTGTACCTGTCAATAGTACCATCTTGTTTCCTTTTTACCTTAAAAACCCACTTTGTACCAATAGTCTTTTTACCTGTAGGCAAGTCCACTAGATCCCATGTATGATTCTTATGAATAGAATCAATTTCTTGCTGCATAGCATCTTTCCACTGAACACACTCTAAAGCTTGTTCAAATGAATCAAGTTCATCTGCATCACAAAGAGTCCTAAAGCAAGCCAAATCTACTTGCTCTCTGCCAAAAGTAGTACCAGCACGTGTTTTTCGTGGCAACGGTGCATCCAACTTTCTATCCTGCAAAGTTTTCTGAACCCATTTAGGCAAGGTTCTTTCTTCCTTGAGAACTTCTTGCTCTTCACGCATAATTTCCTCTACATCATGAGGTGTCACATGATGATCAAAAGATTGATCAAGATTATCAACCTGTTGTGATTCTTGATTCTCCACAAAAGAAGGAAGCAAACCTTCAAATACATCATGTGTCTGCATATGAGGTACATCAAAAGCAACCATAGGTTGAGCAGTAGTTTCTGCAAAAATTACATCACGACTTTCAAAAATCTTGTTTGTAGCAGGATTGTAAAGTCTATAACCTTTACTTCCACTACTATACCCCACAAATATACATTTGATTGCCTTATCATCAAGGTTCCCACGTAACTGCTGAGGGATGTGAGCATAAGCAAGACAACCAAAAACACGAAGATAACTGACTGAAGGTTTTCTGTCATACCAAGCTTCATATGGAGTAATGGTCTTCAAGGCACGAGTAGGACACCTGTTCAAAACATGTGCTGCACAAGCAACTGCCTCCATCCATAGCTTATGAGGCAAACTCTTAGCCTTGAGCATACATCTAGCCGTCTCCATTAAGGACCTGTTCTTCCTTTCTGCAACACCATTCTGTTGTGGTGTGTATGGCATAGTGCATTGGTGTTTAATGCCTTTCTTTCCCAAAAAATCCTTAAATGCACCTGACATGTATTCACCTCCTCGATCGGTACAAAGAGTCTGTACTTTGCAACCTGTTTCATTTTCAACCATGGCGACATAATGTTGAAAAATTGCAAACACATCTGACTTTGCTTTGAGTGGATACACCCAACAAAACCTGGAAAAGTCATCAATGAAGGTCACAAAATAAAGGCTATTTCCTATAGATGACGTCCTCATAGGACCACATACATCATTGTGTACAAGCTGCAACTTTCGTGTCCCTCTAACTGAACCATCCTGCGAAAATGCAAATCTGTGCATCTTTCCAAGAACGCAACCTTCACATACATGTCTTGGTGGCATCTCCAATAAAGAAAAATCATGCACCATATTATGACGTTGTAAAGTCATCAAACTGCCATAACTAACATGCCCAAATCTAGCATGCCACAACTCAGCATCCTACATGGCCTGAGTCTTTGTTTCTGCAATACATACCTGAATCTGCTTTTCATAACGATCTAGCACAAATAGTCCATTTTCTAGCGTACCTATAGTGATAAGAGAATAACCATTCTCTCGATCTCGTACAACACATCTGTCATCCTCAAAAATGACCCGAAGACCATTTTTTGCAAGAGAGGATACAGACAACAAATTCTTCTTGATCCCTGGAACATATAAGACATCTGGCAAGCATAAATCTGAACCTTCTGAAATGGTAATCAAAATCTTACCAACGCCTTTGATTGGATAAGAAGCATTATTTGCACATGTCACCTTCTTTCCTGCTGGAGCTGCATCCAATGAACAAAACAAATCCTTCCTTGAAGTAATATGCCTGGATGCACCACTATCAAAGTACCAAATCATTTGTGTCTCGTCAACACTGTAAGCAGAAAAATCTGAACATACTACAAAAGCATAAGAATCCTGCACAAAGTTTGCAGACTCTTCTTTAGCTGTAGAAGAATCACCAGAAGCTGAAACAACCAAACTTGACTCTTTCTTCTTTTCTTTAGCAATTCGCTTTTTACACTCACTAATGTAGTGACCAGGTTTCTTGCAGTAGTGACATTTACCTTTCTTCTTGGACTTGTCGGAATCACCTTTAGACTTCTCTGAAGACTGTCCTGCACCAGACTTGGAGTAATGAGCACTCTCTTTACCCTTGTTTTTGTTATGTACAACAATAGCATGATTCATACCATCCACCTGTAAAGACTTGTTCTTACGTGATTGATCCTCCTGCAAAAGCAAAGCCACTAACTCTTCAAAATGAAGAGGCTCAGGATTAGCTCGCAAAGATAGAGTCAAAGAAGTCTGAAAAGTCAGATAAGATGGTGGTAGTGAATTTAGTGTTTTGGAAACCAAGTCCTTCTCTGGAATCACTTCATCAATGCTAAGCAATTGCTCTTTAAGATCCCTGATTTTTGTAAGATGCTCGACAATATCGTCACCTTCGTCCATCTGTATTTTGTCAAGTTGTTTCTTCAAAAACTCTATTCTGGAAGCGTTTCTTCCTCCAAACATAGCTTGCAGAGTGTTCCAAGAATTCTCAAAAATTTTGCAATATCTGATATGTGGTGTGATTGTCCTCTTTATGGTTAAGGCAATCACAGCCATAGCTTGTGCATCTTTAGTATCCCATCTCTTTTGCTCTGGAGTGACTTGTGAGGGTCCTGCACCAACAGCTGCACCACGACCAGGCGTGGCAGGTGCAATGCTACCTGGATGAACTTCATCTCCAGATACATAATCCCACAATCCTTTACCAACCAAAACATTTTTGGCCATAAAAGACCAAAGAGAATAGTTGGTACCATCCAATTTGTCTCCGGATGTAAACGCACCAAAAATCTCTTTCTCCGTAGATTGAGCCATACTGTGGATGCACACAAGAGAGCAAAAGAACCTCCAAGAGATTCAAAAATCTCCTCTCCAATGTAAGCAAAACCCTACACAAAATCTCAGCACAAAGCTAAGACAAGCTGCTTCCCAAAATAACTGTTTACCTGAAGAAAATCTATCAAAACGCACACCCTCTTGATCTAAACGCCTCCGAAAAGTAACTTCTGCTACGCTGCTCAGAAAAAAATTTTGAGGGCTCGAACGGCTTCGAAAGGGGGGTAAAACCTCAGGTCACCTATTCAGAATACTCCCGGAACGTCGAGGATGCTCTCACGAGCAAATTTTCCGAAAACTGCCTGAAAACTGATATTGCGCGCGCGGACGCGAAAACGCAAGTAGAGGCTCTGGAAATCACCAAGCTCTGATACCAATTGTTGAAGATGATGAAGCAGGAAACAGAAGGAAGACAGCAACTTAGAGTAGGAAGAAGATGGAGAAGGAGAAGACACAGAGCTTGTGTACGAGATCTCTGTAGTCTATCTCTCTGTATTAGAATAATAGAGTATATACAAACTCAGAGCTACAAAGCTTATATGAGACCCTAAGAGATAAGGTGTCCTTTCACACCAGATGTCCAGGGGGAAAAACCCAGTGGGAGAAAAGTGCCCCTGGTGAAGCGCGTATATACACTAACACTACTACATGTCTACAATGTGCAGCTCACACTTTAAATTTGCTTTTAAAAGATATTGGTAAAATGGCATGTGTGAAGCAAACTTTATTGGATGCAAATCATGTGGTGAAATTCATTAGAGAGCATCAATTTTCGTATGCTCTTTTTCGAACCAAGTCACCAAATAAAGCTCTGCAAATATTTTGCGCAACAAGGTTTGCTACGACATACTATGTTCTTGCTGCTTTGCAAGAGTTGAAGCCTGCATTGATGGAAACCTTAGCAGACAGAAGATGGGATGGATGGCTCAACAAGTATCCAAGTTATCAGGAAGCAGCTGGTTGATGTGCACAAATAGTAAACTCGCTAGTCTTTTGGCGTAATGTAGAAAGAATAGTAACTGTGTCTAAGCCATTTGTAGATCTTTTGAGAGCAGTTGACACAGATTCTTTTATTTTTGTTCGGGTCTACTGGTATATGTCAGAGGCTATACGCAAGCTAAGAGAAAATGTCAGTTTTGGTGCAAAGGATAAAGCTACCATGATTACAATTGTTAACAAGTGTTGGGTACAATTGCATACGCCATTGCATGGTGCATCTTTTGTATTGGATCCTAAGTTTCAAATGCATCAGCAATCTGCCAACAAAGAAGTTATGTCCGACTTCAAAACAGTGTGCTCCCAACTCTTAAGGCACGAAGATGGAAAAACAGCTTTTCATCAGCGAGTAGATTATGCCAACAGAACTGGTATGTTTCAGGATCCGTGGCATATAGATGCCATTGGCAAAACAAGTGCACCTTTATGGTGGAGAGAAAGTGGAGTTGCAACACATTGCAGTTAGAGTTTTATCAGTAGCTGCATCAAGTGGAAGTTGTGAACGAAATTGGTCAGCATTCGACTTTGTGCACACGAAAAAGCGAAACAGACCTCATACTAAACGGGCTGCTGATTTGGTGTATGTTTTTTGCAATATGAGACTTATTTATAAGCCTCAAAACATTGCAACTAGAGCCGCTCAAAAGCAATATGGAGTCTTTCAAACGCATGAAGCTATTTCTGCAAAAGTTGATGATGAAGATGATATGGAATGGGAGATAGTTTCAGAATGCTCAGATATGGACGAAGTAGATGATATGGTTGCAGTTTTTGAAGATGGAGATGATTTGTGAGAGTACCATTGTAATACTTAACAACTTTTTGCATATGATGAAAGAAAGTGGTATCTCGTTGTCGTTCACATCAAAACCTCTCTTTCTCTCTCTCATACGCACATATTTACTCACACACAAATATAAATTGCCGATAATATCTTGTCGAATAAAAACTACATAAAGTCGATGTAGGTTTGAAATTACAACAAGGTTCTGGGAAATTACTCAATCGACAAGAGTTTGATATAATTTTGAGATTACAAAAAGCTTGTGAGTGACTTATGAGTTTGATAGATTTGCTATAAGATGGTCTATGGTAAAATCTGTAATTCCTAGCTCAGGGGATGGTTGAGCACCATCTTTATGTGAAGTGGTAGTATCATCTGACAAAGGTCCATACAATGATTCATATCATTGAAGCTTTGCTTGTGCATCACTTAACTCTATTTCAAGCTCAAGAATACAGCCACGAAGCATGTCCGGTGTTTCTCCTTGGCTGGCAAGGTCTTGTCCTTGGCTGGCTAATTCAGTCAGTGTTTCTGACTCTTCAGGAAGTAAAACAATAGGACGCTTGCGAGGAGGCATTGGATTATTTGCATTGCGTACCACCTTTTCTGCAATGCGTCCACGTCCAACGCCAGCGGTGCCTGGACGATCTGACCAATCCACTCTCTTCAGCAAAACATATCGAACATAGCATTGTTGGATAAAGTAAATTGCTACTTGGTTGTTGTTTGGTAGGCATCTCTCTTGTCGTATAAACCTTTGCAGCAATACACGTGCCAATCCTTTATGTTGCAAATCAGAGAGCTTTAACGGAGCTGTATCTTTTGCATTGCCACTTATTTGAAATAGTTGATGGCGTACAAAGTGATTAGGGCAAAGCTTTTTGCACTCTTTAAGGGTTAGTGGTTCGCCCCGCAGCTCAGATTCATCTTCTTCAATGTTCTCAATAGTAGAAAGATCTGCTTGTCCACATCTAACTTGTTCTTCTTTAAAAATTTCCTGAGCTTCAGCGTGGTTGAGTTCTTCTTCCATATCTACATATTAGGTGAACATGTCATTACTTTTAAATACCCATTCAATTAATTTGACATTGGACAATATATCAAATGACAAACATAGATATTTTGTTCAATTAAACATACAATTAAATCTGACACCAAAAGTAAAACAATGATGAAATCATGACACTTGTGTTTTCATTAATCATCAGCTGGTCGTAAGCCAGATGTCATTACAATGTTGTAACCCACTCTATGGGCACCATTTAGACATAAGGAGAGGTCAAAAGCGTTAGGCCGGGTTTTGGGGTTTAGGCACTTGCCGGTTTCAAGATGAGCAAGTACATTACTCAAAAAATGTCTCTTGCTTTGTTCTTGGGGCTCTGGTAAGCACTTCAAAACACTACAAGAGGTTGTGTGCTCTTGTGACGCTGTTAGCGACAGAAATACACTGGGTTTTTATAACCCCCGGCGTCGCTAAAACCGTCGCTAATAGCGTTGCTACGAGAGCGTCGCTATATGCGTCGCTATAACTGTCACTATATAGCGACGGTCATAGCGACGGTTATAGCGACGTTTACACAGAAGTCTATAGCGACGCTTATAGCGACGCTCCAGAGCCATAAATAGCGACGGATATAGCGACGCCCGAGAGAATTTTTTTTGGTGACAGGGCATTGAATGCCCTGCCACCCATCAACCATATTGTACTTGATTCACTTTTTAAAAAAAGTGCAAGGGTAGATAATAGACCCAAAATAGTCACCCACAAGACGCATTGTTTGCAAAATTGACAAGCGTAAAATTGACAATTGTACACATCATAGGCAAAATGAATTGATTGGAAAATGTAATAATGACAATTGTACAACATCATAGGCATAAAGAATTGATTGGCAAAATGAACTGCGGTGACAAATGTAATAATATACATGGTTCAAAAAGACGTATAAAATTTATCTCATGATACATAAGCTATGAGAAACCCTAAACTAATGCTATCTAGCTACAGCTAAACTGACGTCGTCTAGTCAGACGTCTCATCGCGTCCAAGCGGCGTATCTGTCGGATTCTGCAAAAAAAGACAATAAGACAGCTTTCAGTAAGTATAAACATATAATGACATTTATAAAACAATACAAAAAATATAAAAGAGTAAACCCTAATACTAACCATGCCGCCGCGAGAACTGAGAATGTCCATCAGGGCATTTAAGCCCTTCCTGCCTGCGTACTCGCGCTCGTACGGTGTGGGATCACGTCCTGTCATCGACCACTGTCAAAACATACAAAGAATTCATTATGTTAGAATTAAAAAACTCATAAACCCTAAACTATCGAACATAAAGAGCAATGCGAAAACACTTACAAAATCGGCCTCAAATGATGCCCATCCACCGCTCCCCAAGTGGTGCGAGCTCCCTGCCTCTACTCGCGCTCTGGATGCATCCTTTTGTTGCTTCCACTTGTCGGGATTCTCGCGCGCTGCTTTCTTCGCATTCTTCCAATCTTCTTTGGCCAGCCAATCTGGCCTGCTCCACCCATGCTTGATTGCTTTTTGCACTTCGGAACACTTGTGTTTGCAGTATTCGTGCATTTGAATCTTCATCAGGTCTTCATTGAAGCGTTGATCCCGTGTTGGAATGGGAAACTCATCATGAAGTATGCTGAAGACTCTATTTTTTAAATCACTTGGTACTTCACTCCATTTGTTTAGTATGTAGTGTCTAAACAACTGAGAGCAAAGACCACGCATGCTCGAGATCACCTTCTTGCCGTCATCATCCATGATGATGCCGCCGCTGAAGTCGACGGAGTAAGGCAAGCCCTCTGGCCGGTGACGCGTGAACATGGGTGTCCCGGCAGGGGTCTCTAGCGGCGTGTCGATGGGGGTACGGACGTCAGGTGTCTCCACCGGCGTCTGGGTCCCAAAGCGAGGAGTGTCGAGTGGGGTGGCTCCTGGCGGAGTAGGTAGAGGTGTGTAGCTGCTAGGAACAGTCAGCCGTGAAAAACCTGGTGTATGGCGATGCTGTGGCTGGTGTGGGGGCGGGCAAAGAAGGGGAGGGTAAAGAGCCTCGTCGAACACGAGGCGGTGTGGAGGCATCAGTGGCGGAATCCCCACAACAACCGCCACCGATGGCGGAGTCCCATAGTAGATTACCCACATTCTTAAATATGTGCATTGGATCGAGCAAGTGATTGATCATGAGTCGGGGCCAGTATGGTAACTCGTACCATAGAGATAGTCTCTTCATCCCTGGAGGCAATCCGTCATCGCACATCTCCTTCTACTCTAACCATGCTTGTGCAGACATCCTTGGTGGCTCTCTTCCCAAAAAGCCGTCGCGTAACACATGATTCTCTGGAAGATACGCTTGATGACCTTAGTAGATTTTCTTCTTCAGTGAGGGCGCCCTACGTGCATTCAATCTAGGTCCACATGTGACACATGCTCTATATCCGCTTGTTTGAAGCCCTGCATGTATACACATGATAATAGATCAACTATGGGAAAAAACAAGATTTACAGTGTCTGAGTGAGGAGTGTCAATAGATCACCTGAGCATTCTGTTAGCCCGGGATAGTCATGCATGGTCCACATTAGAATGCCTCTTATCAAAGCATTCCGTCGTCCTGTGTGTCGGCTCATATCCACCACCTCTATGCCAATCCACAATTGTTGTAGCTCTTCCAATAGTGGACGAAGATACACATCCATATTCCCCACTTTATATCGCCCTGGCACAATCAAGCTTAGCCATAGGTGCCCCTTCTTCGCAGTCAACCACGGGGGAATGTTGTAGTTGACGATGACAACTGGCCATACACTGTAAGATGTTGATCTTTGACCAAATGGATTTACGCAATCCATAGCCAGGCCTAAGCGCAAATTTCGAGCTTCCCTGGCAAAATCCGACCATGTTCCATCGATATGTTTCCAGGCTGCGCAATCTGCAGGAATTCGTAGCACACCATCCGAAGATTTATTCTCCTCATGCCATGATGCTAGGGCGGCCATGGACTTACATTCGAAGAAATGCTTGATGCGAGGAAGCAGAGGAAAATGTCGCAAAACCTTTTGTGGAATTTTTGTCCCGTGGAGATCTACTCGATATCTTTCGGAATCACATTTCGGACACTTCTCCATGTCTATGTATTCCCCTCTGAAAAGAATGCAGTCATTAGGGCAAGCATGGATAGAATTGTAATCCATCCCCAAGTTTCGCAAAATCTTTCTTGCTTCATCTCGGGAATCTGGCATCACATTGTCAGCTGGTAGTATGTGCTCTTTAAGCAATCTACACAACATAAAAATACGATACAGTCGTGTAAAAATCTATCAGATCATTATACATTTAGAGTTTTATTAAAGTAAACTAATTGTAATAGATCACCTGAAAAGCGCTGTGACGCTAGTGTCACTCCATCCAAACTTTGCCTGCATGTTGAGAAGAACCAGGAGTGCTTTCAATCTAGACATACGTGATCCATTATACAATGGCGTATCGGCTTCACTTTTCATATCATCATAGATAAGCCTTTTTGAATCCATGATCGTCTCGATCATTTCATCAATCTCGGGATCAAACATTGCCTCGTTGGGAATGTGCTCTGCATGATCATCCCCCGAGCTGTCAGAGGCTACATCTTGTGGCCTCACATATGCTGCTTGACCAAAGCGCCTGCGAACACGTCTATTGGGTTGCAAGATTGCTGCTTGTTGGCCAGCGTCAGAGTCCGACGAGTTATAATTGGCAACAACTCGATCTATAATAGATGGATCGAACTCGCCAAATTCGCGAACGTGCTGCAAAGAAACACGTCTTGTCCGTCGCACAACATGCTTGCATTGATTACAAGGACATAAGACCCTCGTTGAGAGATAGGTGTTTCGGTTGGACGGTCCCACATCCTTGTCACTACTCATAATGAGGATAAAAATCTTATAACCTGGACAACAAATTTAATATTCTATTGGCATTCTTCGTCTTATCTCTCTCTCTCTCTCTCTCTCTCTCTCTCTCTCTCTCTCTCTCTCTCTCTCTCTCTCTCTCTCTCTCTCTTTACCTCACATTCTCTAGTCATGTCCAATCCCCGCACACCTCGGTCTAGAGGTGCACGGAGATCAGAACCACCGGGTTATAATCTCGTCTTTATTGGTCAATACCTATATTTGTGGGTACAAGAAATCTACAGACCCACGTCTACATGATACTGCATGTAGTGGACAAAACCCCTTTGCCTCTTCTCTAGCTGTAGCACTTCACAGCATCTTAACATCTTTTCACAGCAGATCTTTTCACTGTTCGTCTAACTCTAAACCCTAAACCGTAAGTAATTCTTGCGTGGACTCGATCTAACGTAAATAAGCGTAAATCTAAATAAACATAAATCTAACTAAAAATAAACCTAAATCTAATTTAACGTAAGTCTACATCTAACCTAATCTTTAACGTCTTTTGGGATAGTTTCCTACGACGTTAAAACTCTCTTCTTCTTTTGTGTGTGTGTGTGTGTGTGTGTGGGTAAACCTAAATAAACCTAAGTCTAATCTAATATAACATAAATCTAAATCTAACGTAAATTATGTTAGATTAAAAACAAAGAACTAAACTAACAGGGATTATATGAACCTTAAAACTGATTTAACACATAATTTTTCACATAACTCGGAAAGAGTTGGCATTCTCATCACTAAAGATGTGAGAGTTAACTTCCGGCGGTGACGCTACCTCATCTCCATCCACATCTGACGACAGCAATTGGCCCTTTAGACCGTTCTTGCTCTTGTTACTAACTTTGAAGTTGCTGTTGAATGACTAGAGGTTGTCTAGATGGTCATTGTGTCGGGGATGTAGTGACTCTTGCCGCCCTGAAGATCCACCTTCTTCCCTATCTTCTGAAGACATTTCACCAGTACTTTTGGATCGACGGGGCCCACCATGAGTGAAGGCAGCAATACCCTATATTCCATTGAGGGCTTTCTTCACCCGCTTCATGCAGGCATCGCAGTCTATGGAGACCTAAATCTAATCTAATATAACGTAAATCTAAATCTAGCGTAAATAAACGTAAATCTAATTAAAAATAAACCTAAATCTAATCTAATTTAAATTAAATAAACCTAAATCTAATTTAACATAAGTCTACATCTAACCTAATCTTTAACGTCTTTTAGGACAGTTTCCTACGACGTTATAACTCTCTTCTTCTTGTGTGTGTGCGTGTGTGTGGATGTGTGTGCGAATATAAAGAGATAAATGGTATAACCTTTCTATCACCCATGCCAAGTATGATAGATTGGTTATGCCATTTCCCTCTTGAATAATAGGTCTTGAGTTCAACTCCTCGTCGGCTAGATCTTTAGGTCTTTTAATTTTAATTAGTTTCCTACGACGTTAAATTAGTTTCTCTCTCTTTCTCTCTCAATGTGTGTGCGTTTTTTTGTTTATGCATGTTTTCTCTCTCTTTTCCTCTCTCAATGTGTGCGCTTTTTATTTATGCATGTTCTCTCTCTCTTTTCCTCTCTCAATGTGTGCGTTTTTTGTTTATGCATGCTCTCTCTCTCTCTCTTTTCCTCTCTCAATGTGTGTGTGCATTCTTTGTTTATGTATGTGTGTGTGCGTTTTTGTTTATGTTTGTACTCTCTCTCTCTCTCTCTCTCTCTCTCTCTCTCTCTCTCTCTCTCTCTCTCTCTCTCTCAAAAACACTATGTGTGTGTGTGTGTGTATGTGTGTGTGTGTGAGAGAGAGAGAGGGAGAGAGAAAGAGGGGAAGGGAACATGAGAGTGAGGAGAGGGAAGGAGCATACCTGGCTCTCCTTCCTCTCCTTGTGTGTGTGTGTGTGTGTGTGTGTGGAGAAGAAAGAGAGAGAGAGAGAGAGAGAGGGAGAGTGTTACCTGCTCCTTGCTTGAGGGCGCCGAAAAACTCAGATCTGAGATCTGAGTTTTTGGGCGCTCTCTGTTATTTTTTTAGCCCAATCGGCGTCGCTATGAGCGTCGCAAATTTACAAAGAAATTTGCGACGCTCATAGCGATGCCGGCAAATTTTTTTTTGAGCGTCGCTAATATGAATAGCCTCTTGTAGTGAAATGCGTTTACATGTATGACACATGGAATAAATATCCATAGCTTTGGTCCAGGAGGGAGGATTACTAGATATACATTCGGGGGCTACCCATGGATAATCTCTCTCATATTGTTTTCTAGTTTCTATCTGCATATCGCGTAGAGGAGGAAAACCGACTGTGGTATTTGTTTTGGTGCATGAACCCCAATCCACAATGCTGGCATAAACACCTTTTTCGCCAAAATGCAGTATCATATTCCGAGAGTGTAGATCATTGTGGAGGTAGTTATGCGAATGTATATACTTTAGAGTTTGGAGGAGAGCATTGATGATCTGCAAAATATTCTCCTGGAATAGCTCTATTGTTCCTGCAGTGAGTACATAATCACGGATGACAGGTTGGCTGCCGTCTGTAGTGCATTCTTTGATCCATTGCTCCACATGGCCGCCATTCCAAAATCGTGAAATGAGCATTGTCGCTCCACGTGGCGCACCATGGCAAGAGGGTAGATAATACCTCGATGTGAAATATCCAAAATTGTTGCTTCGTCTTTGACCTGTTGCTCCATGGTGGGCCCATGTAAGTGTACTTTGAACACTTTTGCAGCATACACTTGATCTTTGAAAGCGGGATGTGTGACACCCACACGCTTCACATGTGCCTATCTTCCCTCTCCTAGCTGTGGAGCTTGGATATTGAAGATGGCTGTGTCGGGTAAAAGGTGTAAAATAGGTGGTAGTTGAGAGAGGTCTAATGTAGCAACGGATGACGTTGCAGGCTCTGTTCTAAGAATGATTTCTGGTTCAACAGCAGCTTCAGAAGAGCTGGCTTCCACTCTTGCACGCTTTGCTACTCTTTCTAACTTTTCCTTGCTCTTGAACTCCGTGTAAAGCTGTTGCACAAGATGTATGCGCTCAGCTATGTTTGGCAAGGAAGTAATTGCAGGATTTTTCAGTTCTTGAAAGGTTTTCATGATCTGTCCAATGGTTTGTTTGACCATGTTTACTAAAGCACCTGATGTCAGGAGGGCTATGTCAAAAATAGCTGGTGCAAACTCTGCCTGGAGCTGCTCAAACACAGACTTGGTTAGAGTCTGTGTAAGCTGATAAAAATGCTCCGGACGACAGGGTTTAAACAACGCCTAATCTCTGCCTCTGACGAGTAATGGAAGTGTCTCACAATCACTTCGGAGACGAACTTTTGTTGATGTTTCGCTAGCTTCGTGTCTGCCATATCTGTATGACAAAATTATAAATTAAGAATCTTACGAAATGATTGTACACCATAGTAACATAGTTATTATATAATGAGTGTTAACCCTATATATATTAAATGATGATTCAAATTTATTAAACAATACTAAATTATTGCAAATTAAAGAGAAAATCTTATGATTACAAACCACATTGTGCGAATCGACCATGAAAATTAATTTAGAGAGAGAGAGAGAGAGAGAGAGAGAGAGAGAGAGAGAGAGAGAGAGAGAGAGAGAGAGAGAGAGAAACAGGCCAGGAGTGTGAGATGCTCTCAGCACAAGAACTGGACCCTGCTATGTGCAGAAGTGTGAGATGATGAAAGAAATTACATCTAAAGGGTTGGAAAATCGTATATGTGAACAGCTCAGCTAGTGTGAGATATTCTCAGCACAAGTCCTGGATGCTGTTGTAAAATAGATTAATAGTTTTTATCAATCTAATCCCTGATAAAGTGTGTGGAACTCACAACACAACTATCAGCGGATAAATTAACAATTGCAGATGTAAGTTACCTATCGTATGTGTTTACTTCCAAAACAACACCAAGTCATTTAATGATGAAAAATGATGTACTTTTGGAATATGAAACACACGAGTAACCAGTATGTCACATTAAGATGAAGAGGGCATGAAAATATGCATATCTTCACTCTTAATATAACGAGTGGTAACGCTTGTGTTTCTATGTAACACATATGACAGAAAAACTTAATCTAAAATTGTAAACTTTATAAGCTATTTCTAATGGAGTGTGTGGCACGCACAACACAACCATCAGCAAACAACTCAACAATCTCAAATGTAAATCAATTGTTGTATATATCTACGTTCAGAGTAACACCAAGTCATGTGCTGATGAACAATGATGTTACTACACAAATAGAAGCACAAAAATAATGAAAGTCTTATTAAGATGAAGAGGGCATAAAGTATGCATCTCTACACTCTTAAAATGACGAACGTTAATTTTTGTACTTCTATGTAGAATAATCAATAATGATTTACTTTAAGATTGTAAATTTTATAGGCCACTCTGAAGTGAGAGGTGTAGCATCATGCCTACTACACTCCACGAGTCAACCTCTAATCCTAACTCATCTCTATGGTGAGAGATATACTACTACACCATACGAAAATTTACCCTAAGCCTTCCCTGGAGTGAGTTATATAACTACACACCACGGGAAAGAAAACTATATTCTATACACCTCTGGAGTGAGCCATATGGGCCTATGGCTACACACCACGAAGTGGTCTACGACCTGCAAGCCAATTTTGTGGTGAGAGTCGAAACTACTGCACCACACAAGTCTGGCACAACACAAAAAAAAAAGTTAAGATTTATTGAAAATTTAAAAAATATACTTGAAAACCGCTGTAAATCAAAGTCGCTGTCTCTATCTGGCAAACTCTCAGAAGCTCCAAGCTCTCCAAACCCCAAGAAAGTCCACAATGCTTTTCGATCGAATACGGCGACGATTGTATATATATACTTTTTTTCGATCGAAAAATGTTTTATACAGCTATTCGGTAATTATTCGGAGATACGGCGTATATTGACGTTTTATACGTATAATTTTTGTTATACGGGCGTATAAATGCAATGCAGTCATGGACAACAAGATTGTAAGTGCACTCTACGCTAAAAGCCCATTCTGCATCAACATCAGCATCACAGTCTCCTTCCATAGAAGACTCAACAATGGTTGCATTTGTAGTGGAACCAGCATTTGCAATGGAACCACCCTCTTTCTTCTTAGCCTCTTTGGCCTTCAACTTAGGACATGACTTGATCAAGTGATCATTAGCTTTACAATAATGGCAACGCATCTTCTTTTTGCCCTTATCACCAGAATTTCCAAACGAATTGCTGCCTTTTGCCACTCGCAGCAGAACCATAAGAAGTGGCTGCATTGCTGTTACCACCCTTTCTTTGAGAAGCAATAAAAGCCTGTTCAACTGCACACTGCCTAGTCCTGTTTTTTCTGGAAAGTGACTCTTGCAACAGCAATGTGCATAATGCATCAAACTTGACAACTTCTGGATTTCCTTGGGTCATAAGTCTCCAAGTACTAGCAAAAGTCTGGTAGGAATCTGGTAAGGCATCAAGAACAGTCTGCACAAGGGAACTGTCTGAAATGACTTCACCTGCAAAAATAAGTTGCTCATTGATATCCTTGACACTAGCAAGGAAAGTGTCCATATCATCTTCCTCATGCATAATCTTCGACTCCAGTTGTTTACGCAGCAAAGCAATTTTAGCCTCATTGCGGCTTGCATAAAGACCTGCTAGAATATCCCAAGTCTGTTTTGCAGATTTTGTTGAACGGATGTGAGGAACAATGGTGCGCTTCACAGAAAACGCAACCAATGCATTATCCTGAACATCCCAATGAGCTTGTTCTGTCGTAGGCAAAACAACTCTACCAGATGCAATCCTTGCAGCAAGACCTGCAACATCCTCAACATCGCCTACATCCTCAGAACCAGGACGTACATCAATGCCCTGCACAATGTTCCAGAGACCCTTTGACACAAGAACATGTTGCATCATATAAGCCCACATAGGGTAGTTGTCACCATCCAACCTGTCCTCAGCAGCAAACATCTTGAACACATCTGTGTTGTTGTTGTCAGCCATGGTAAATGTTGCCTGATGTGAAAACTGCCCGAAAATAGGAGAAACGGAGCAGGAACAACCTGTGCTATATAGCACAAACCGTAGAAGACTGTAAGACACCTGTTATGCAGAAAACGGCACTGACAGAAATTCTGCACAAAATGACGAAATAGTCTGTGTAGTACTACCTGTAGTGGAAACGGAGGCCGAAATGAGCCCAAATCAAAATTCTGTGCAGACCAAGCTCTTCGAGCTTACCCAAAATATTTGTTGACCTGCGAACACTTACCAAAGCTCACTGAAATCGGACAAAGTGAGCAGGCGTGTGCTGGAGCAGCTGGCGACTAAGCCCGGGAGGACGTGACCTGTTCTGATACCAATTGTTGGAATTAGGGTTGCAGAGAAACACACACATCTTGGAGAAGATGAAGGAAGCTCAAGGCACACAATAGAGAGTGTGTTACTTAGTGTGCAATGGAAAAATAGATAGCCCTAGAGTGATGGGCGTATATACAATGCACGGGGGAAAAAACCTCCTAAAGAGCGAAAAAATGCCCCGGCGGTCCTAGTGTGTTCACACACATCACTGCCACATGTATATGGTAACATAATTATGGGACACTCTATATGCATATGAAAATTTTCAAACAAAAGCATGCAGTGTAAGAGATGAAGTTGATGGGTGCTTCAAGGAACAAATGTAGCACATGTGACATCAAAAGACGTCTCAATAGCTTCCACATTTGCAAGAAGGGTTTTAGATGTAGAAGCTTCTCCACTCATTCCTCACTGTGCTAAGTCCGTGAGTGTCTTTTGGACCTCCTCCTTCACTTACCACTATACTACGATGACTTTGACTCTTATGCTCACCTATACCAGCATGAGCGACACAACATAATTATACTCAACTCTTCCAGCTTGAGCAATACCTAAAATAACTAAGACGCTTAGACCACAGAGAATATTACATGAAGGTTTGGGACTAACGTCTCGCTCATTTAGTGGCTTATTAGCTGCCCAACTTTGACTTTTATGCCATGTATTTTTAATGGCGACTTGGACTTACCAATTCAAGGCCAGAAACTTAATTCCATAAGTTCTGGAAATTTAGGCCTCTTCCATTGTGTTGGTCTTTGGATGCCACCATTTTTCCGAGTAGGTTGGCATAATTTGGCTCCTCTTGACTTGCTTGTCGAGTGACTGATGTAGCCTTTGCTTTATCTTGCTTGAGAAGCGGTTGTCGAGATGTGTGGGTTTTTTGTGATTGAGTTTCTACTGGCAATTTTGGAACCCACCTTGTGTTTGGTCCTTGTGTAACAGTCTTTGGTATTTTCTTCTTTTTATCGATAACTTGATGGACACTAGAATTCGATATCCATAGTTGATTATTTCCTTTGTAGAAGCCTTGATTTTGGAGTTGATGATGAGGTATACATCTAGAGATTGTAGCAGCCTGGGTTGCAATTGGCTTCTGTTGAGTGACTGTTGGTTATCATCGCTTGCCTTTGGGTAGAAGCTTGTAGCTTAACTGGAATCATTTGCTGATTCACCTATTTGCGTTGGGTAATTTGACTAGAGAGTGACTTTGGTACCCAAACTTATCGCATTCCATGCTGCTTTGATTTTTACTTTTTCCTTTTGTGGTAGTTCTTTCTCCTGGTTGAGTTGTTTGTCTTGCATTTATAGCTCGTCTTGCTCTTTGTGGAACTCTTTGGTTGAGGCGAGTAGATCCAGGCTGTTACTTTAGGCTTTTTGGCCCAAACATTAGCGTTTCCTTGGAAGCAGCCCTGAGCAATGATTGACTCATTTGATGCTACCCACCCTGTCACCTTTTGTTGTTGTGGTTGAACTTGTGCTTCATGTATCCAAACTGGGTCTTTGACTTTAATGTGCTCTTTGGATACCAACACTTGGTTGACATTCTTCGGTTTCTTCTGTATTCTTTTTGTGATGGAAACTTTGGTTGATAGACTTTCTGCTTTGGTTTCCATTGCATTGTTGATGGTTTGGCTCTTGATGTAGAAGCCTCGCAGGAAGTTTGATGTAGGCTCGTTGAAGGTAAAATCGTCTTGCGAGGTTGGTATACTTCAATTTTTACCTTAGCTTTACCTTTTTCTACAATGCTTAATTGCTCCTTTTTTGCATTGACTTGAGGTGCTTTTGGGGTTTTTGATGGTGTTGTTGCTAAATATTTTCCTTCTGGTTGTTGAAAGAAGATGTTCCTCCAGCTTTCTGTCAGGATCAAACTCTCTTTGATATGATGGGAGTCGATTATGTGGAAAGTATCTTTATACTACCCGGTACTCAATTTGAGTATGGCTTGTGCCACTCCGAAGCTAGGAATTGGAATTTTTGAACTTGTGTACATGATCTCCGCTAGCTCCGTGATTAGATTCTTTGTTGCTTCTGGATCTATCATAGCTGAACATGTTAGAACTTGTGTACATGATCTCCGCTAGCTCCGTGATTAGATTCTTTGTTGCTTCTGGATCTATCACAGCTGAACATGTTATTTTGAGTCCTGTTTCTTCGCATATGCCAAATTTGATCGTCGTAGGAGACAATCGATCTTCTTCCTTGTCCCTGTTCTTCTTTTGATCTTGCCTTTGTTGAACATTTGACGTTGAACTTGAAAACTTTGCTCCTTCATCTGCTTTTCTTTGCACTTTTTTTGTAGTCGACTTCTTTGAAACAGCTTCTGGTGATTCTTCAGGTATGTCAGTGATGCTCTATTTTCTTCATGTGCACTTTGGCATCATGCTCCATAACTTAGCTATCTGTTTCACCTTTTCTGCTTTCACACTCACAAACTTCGTTAGCTTCCTTCAACACCTTTATCGTAAATAAGGGAGTTACATCATACCCATCTTCATCGCAAAACTTAGTAAGGGTCACCTCATTCACGCAGACATCAAGAGTCGCCAGTATTTGATCCCATCCAAAGGGTTCAAATAACTCCTCTAGAAATGGCTCTGTTACATACGCCTCATCTTCTACTGAATGCTCTAGGATGAAATCTTTCTTTCTAAGACTTCCACTCTCAGGATCTCCGTACATCCAAATATGCACTTTGCTTTCCAAATTGGTTGTGGAGTTTAAGTCTTCCCCCGGGGTTCATACTACATCTCTATAACTATGATTCATGACACTGATCTTCATAGTGACATCCTTGTGTCTCAAGTAGATATATTCATAGCCCCAATCTTGTACCATTTTGAGTTGACGGATGAATGGTCTTCCCAATATGATATCAAAGTTGATACTCTTGTCAAAATTCATTATGGCAAAGGTGTGCTCATACTCGATGCCACACGAGGATACAATGATTTGTTCTAATATTCCAATTGGTTTCTCCGTGTATCCATCCGCTAGTTGCAGTTTCATTCGAGTTTTCCTAAGACGAGGCTTCCCCATTTTTTCCATATCTCTTTGGTTGCAATGGCAGTTCCTACCCCACTATCTAATATAGCAACCATCTTTACGCCTTTGTACTCAAGTGGTAAGGTGGTGTTTCCTTCTTCTCCTTCATAGTAGTCACCCACCTTATTTACTGGTACTGGCTTTGTTTGTGGTTTCTTAGGCAAGGTTCCATCCATGTTTTTGTCCGCAAGTTGGTCATGTGACGGGATTTTCAGCCCCATGTTTTCCAGGTGTTTGCCCATTTGGCTCCATAGATGTGGTCTAATTTTTAGTAGCTCTGAGAGATAAAGTGTGCATTGTATAGGAGAAGACATCAATTCATGCAAGCTCTTGGTATCCATCATTTTTGGTGTGGCTTTCCACTCAGAAGGTACCATTTTAACCTCCAATTTTGTTTCAAGTTCTCCTATTAAAGATGGCAACGTCTTTAGGGAGCATGGTTTACTCTCTTTAGATGTGACAGACCCAACATCCCCATATAGAGATCTTATATCCCTTGGGAAAAGTTCGTGATCCATGTTTATCTCAGGGATGGGTGCTAATTGTAAAGTAGCACTACCATCTTTTTGGTTTCTGATTGATTCCCACAAGGATTGTGGCCATGGTTCTTCTACCTCCGGAATAGGCTCCGGAATAGGCATTACCACTTATGAACCCACCCCATCTATGGTATTGGCTACTTCCCTTGTATCTAAAGGTGCCTCAACTCTTGACTCTTCGTCTTTGTTTACAATACCCTGGCTTTCCATTTCCTGGACTTTTTCGCGGATTAGCACCTCCATTTTGGGAGCATCTGGAACTGGTTCCATAAGAGCTTGGGCCTTCTGGATCAGCTCCTTGCACATTTGCAACCTCTCTTTTTCATACCCCGGATGAGGATACGTCAGCCATCTATCCTCTTGGGTTTGGTTGGGTTTTAACCTAGCTTCATAAGCTTTCAAGATTGCATCCAAAGGTTCAAACACTTTGTCGACCAAGACTGAACCTCCCGAGTTAGTCTTTGACTCTTTAGGTCCCTTTGCATTTTTGTTCCTTTCTTGCTCTTTTCTAAGCTGCTCTCTTGTTTGATTCAGTTTAGTTTCCAAATCCGCTTTCTCCTTCAGCCTCTTCAATTTCATTTTGTCTCGTCTGCCTTTCCATGATCTTCTTTCAAAGGTTCTCACTGATTTGCTCTCAAATATTGTTTGAACAAGCAATGTGGCTTTTTCAGCTGGTTTGTTTTTGGCAGCTTCTTGAGCTTGAGCTCGAGTCATCAAGTTTAAAGGAATGGCGGGTTCTACCTCGGATCCGCTTAAAGAAGGCATCACGCCTACAACATTCATTGTTGCTTTCCCTTTGTAGTCTTGATTTTTAGCACAGTGTTGGCGTAGATGGTCTATACCACAACGTTCACAGAATACAAATAATTCAATTTGTGGACCCTTGTTTGGACAACTTTGTGTCCAATGGTCACCTCCACATTCATAGCATGAACCTTCTTGTTTCATAGCCGGTGATCCAGCCAATGGTTGTTCTTGCCTAGTAAGAATGTTCTTTGACCCATACTCATGATGATTGGATATGAACATGAGCGTATTCGTATCCATGGAGTACTGATTTCTCATGGGTTGTGGCACATACATTGGCTGAGTGTAGTTAACTATCACTCTACCATTATTCAGAAGAGGTGGTTGTTTCCCTACCACACGTTGTGGATTTGGTTGAGTCCTACACCATGGAGTGGGATGATCCCCTCCACAAGTATTACATATCCTCAATTGAGGTTGTCATACAATCGGGTTCTGTATGTAGCCTTGGTTTATTCTTCTAATCACTCCCTCGACCACTTGATCAATGATTGGTTCCCAAGAAGTTTGAACATCTCTATTTGTTGTTGATTTTCTCTTCGGAGATGAGACACTATTGTTCATGCTGTCTATATCTTCAGTCACCTCTTCGTAGTCCTTACAATTGTCAACTAGATATAGAGCTTCTCTAATGACTTGCTCAAACGCCGTGCATCCTTTCAAATGTAGGTCCTTTTTGAGAGTTTCATTACTCAAGCCCTCTACGAAGAGAACTGATAATCTCTCATCTTGTGGTAGCTCTCGTGTAAGACATCTCTTGATGTATTGTTTGAAGTGAAACAAATCTTCCTTCACTCTTTCATTCGCTTTTTGTTTGAAAGCATAGATATGGGACACTGTGTTGTGTTTGATTCCCCTTTTTGAGAACTCCTCTACAAATTCTTGTGAGAGTTGTGCTATGTTGGGAAAATCATCCCTATGCAATGGTTGGAACCAAGTCAAAGCTGTTCCTTCCAATGTCAACCTAAATCCCTCATATTGAGTATGAAAATCCGCAATCTGTTTAGCTCTCAAAACTTGTTTGAAGAGTGAGACATGAGCATATGGATCCCCTGACCCACTGCACTTTGTCTTGACACATTGAGCCACTTGATATGGTCTTAATTGTTGGTGTTTAGTCACTAATCTACCCAATTTTTTGTCTCTTGGAAAGACATCTCTCGTTTGATCCTCTCTTCTTGGAGAAAATCCTAGCGGAATCCTCTCTGATATGCGCTTTGGCATCATTTTTGGTTGAAAGTAAGTAGGAATCGGAGTACCCTTGTATGTGTATCTCTCTAAGTCAATTGGATCGACAAGTTTGTACTCTTGTCCATACTTATCTACCGTCAAAACTTGCACTTCGCTGACATCTGTATATGTGAAGGCATAGAGGTTCTTATGTGTGGTCAACTCTCTAGCATTGGGCTCTACACACCTGTAGAAGATGTATGGATCCTCGTTTGTGAATCTATATAAGTCATCATGAGAAGAATTTGTAAGCACTTTCAAGGATTCATTGGCTTTGATGAATCTCATGTTCGGTTTGTTGATCAGAGGATGTCTCTCCTTTATGTATTCTCTGAATCCCCCTGTTGTGCGCATTGCAATGTTTTTCATGTCTCTGAGTGGAGTAGAAAACCCTGGTGGTGAATGATTTGTCATGATTAAGGATCACTCAAAAGTCTCAAGATAGTCCTTGACAAGCTCACTTTGGCTTGATGTAACTTATCTCTTTTTGCCCTTGGTCAGGTCTCTCAAAAGTCAAGAATTTGTGACTTTTTTGGTTTCTGGAAACTAGTCTTGGGGTACCCTAAAAGTTTGGATTTAGAAAACCTGGGAAAATTCAGCTCTAAATTCAGGTCTAGGTGTGTGCTGTTGCCCGCAAGCTTTCTTCCTAGCTATACCTGACTCAATTTGGAGTTGTCTATCAAAAGTTAGAGCACTTTTAGTGAACTGCACTTGAAACAGCACTTAAAACAGTCTCAAGACCAAAACATAGGAACTTTGGCTTGTATCTTGGCCTCCCGAAGGTATTTTTAGCTCAAACTTGAGATTTGGGAGGTACTCAAGTATATCTACAAGATCACCAAGTCAAATACCCCCACTATGTTGAGAGGTACATGGATCGCAATCCATGTTCCTTGTCATATTTTTTTTTTTCCAAATTTTCCCAAATTTTGACTGTGTGTAGACAAGGTCATGTGCAAGCTATATACCAATTTTCAGCAAGTTTTGAGGTTGAGGGTACATGGATCGTGATCCATGTTCAGCCACATCTGGACTTGATCTCTTGGCAGCTTGTTACACTCTATGTCCACAAGCTAAATCTCAAATCTTTTTGGATTTGGACTTGGTTTGATAGGTCAAATAGTCAACTATGTCACCTGTTTTGTTCCCTTTTGACCCAAATTTGCTCCATTTTTTTCAAAACTGGACTTGCAGATATGTTTCCTATGTATGGACTACTGATCTGGAAAGTTTCAGGTCAAGCTGTTATTATGGGTACATGGATTGCGATCCATGTTTGGAGCCCAAATTGACTTCTCATGGTATCATCAAATTCACCATTCTTAGAAGGTCCTATGGTGTCACCTGTTTTGCTCCATTTTGACCTAGATTTTCTCCATTTTTTCAAAACTGGACTTGGGGATATGTTTTTTTATGTATGGACTACTGATCTAGAAAGTTTCAAGTCAAGCTGTCATTATGGGTACATGGATCGCGATCCATGTTTGGAGCCCAAATTGACTTCTCTTGGTATCAGCAAATTCACCATGATTAGAAGATCCTATGGTGTCAAATTTTTTGAATATTGACCTCTAGATTGAAAGTTAGGTCAGTTCTAGCACTTGCACAGAGTACTTGACAGTTCTATGCTTTTGGACAAGTTTTTGATATCCAAATTCACTTTTGAAAAGACCACTAGACTCCTTGTGATGTACTCTAGCTATGGTGCAAGTTTGGTATCAGTCTGTGACAAAGGAACATGGATTGCAAATCATGTACCTATGTGTCAGATTGCACTGAAACTTGGCACACAGCTTCCCCTTGGTCCATTGATCCCTACAACATGGTTTTTGTGTGATTTGAAATTGTTTAGGTCAGGCAAAAGTCAATCCCTGGTATGTTTTAGGGTCTTCCTCTTTGAATTGTTTTTGGCTCTTTTTACCCACTTTTTGGCTTTTTTGACAAAAATTCTTTGGGGACTTGCTCACAACAGTCTCCGCTATAGGCTGGAAAAGTTTATGTCCAAAATTTTCTGAGGGGTACATGGATCGCGATCCATGTTCCACCACTTTTGGATCTGAAAGTTTGGTGTGCTAATAGCTTGTGATGTTTGTAGCTTGCTCCAAAAAAAGTTTTGGATTTGGATCAGTTTTGCCCAACCATAACTGACTTCTACAGTCTGTTGTGACAGTTTAGAGAATGTTTTGTTTTTGGCTCTTTGGACCACTTTTCACAATTTTTTTGCATTTGGTTCTTTTGGGCAAAGTGTTTGTCTATGTCTCAGCTACCTACTGCTCAAATCTCAGCCAAAGAAATTTCAAAAATTTTCATGATGGTTTTTTGGGGTACATGGATCGCGATCCATGTTCCTCCACAGATTCTTGCCAAACTTTCCAGATTGATTCTAGAGAGTATGTTGATGCCCTTGATCCACAAATTTTTGAATTTGGATCACTTTTGAAGTCTCTACCATCAAATGTTCAGAATTTCAGAGCTTGTTATTTTGGCCAAAATATGGTTTTCACCCTTTTTACCCTCAATCTTTTAGCCCAAATTTGATGGTGGTAGTTTCTACTTACCCTACTCCTAAGTACTGAAATGAAACATGAAACAAAAACAAATAAAATGGTATAAAATAAAGTCAAAACGGAAAACGATACAGCACTCTGAAAGCATAGAGAAAATCGAAGAATGAAATGCTTTTGGCTACCTCACTCATAGCCCTCTTTATTTCTCAAGAATAGATCTAGCAAGTCCTCGACTTCTAGACTCTATCAACCACTAAACCCCGTGTCTAGCTGCTTCACTGCTAAAGTGTAAATGGAATGGAAGGACAGATATTTAGAAAAAGAACGCTCTAAATACGCACTAGGTCACTCACCATCTAAGGATCATATCCCCGGCAGCGGCGCCATTGTTAGCGGGTCACCGTGATGGACGTCTGCAGCATAGCTTTCTGGCACTAACATAATGTCAATACTCAGGGAAAGTGACTCGGATGGGGCACGGAGACTCTATGAGATCGTCAATCTCACTAAATGAACCTTAACAAGCAAACACACTAGCTCAACAAGCAAACCAACACTCAATGATTAGGGAAATCTGTCTATATCCTTTCTCACAGCTGTAGGTCATCACGCCATTTAGGCACTTGAACGAACTTGAAATGCAACGAAACTTTAGGAGGAGGTCTAGGACACCTAGGGGCACTATCCTAGCAAATCTTGACGCAATCCGACAAGGTACCAAAATCACGATCCATCATGAAAAAGGTCCTAAAAACTACAATAGAACATACCAAAAAGGTCGCCCTATGGTCTAGGAACACTCTCCTATGGCCAAAACGACTAAAAATAGTGATTTAAGCACTCAAATCTACACTTATAGCTCATAGACACGCAGTCACGAACCACAACAAAACTGACAATACTTACACTTAATTTAAAGAGCAAAGAGAGAGGAACACAATGCAAGTTTTGGATTTGAAAATGGATTACCCAATCATTAGAAAAGTCGATTACAAGTTTGGAGCAGCTCGTAGCTTGAGCGTACGTTTTTGAGCTCCCTTCTTCTTCTAAAGATAAGCCTGGCTAGCTCACACGGACCTTTACAATTGTCATGACAGAATTACAACTCAGGGAATTGACTGCTACTCTGGAATTAGGATTTACACAGAGTATTACTACACTAGCTCGGCAAAATAATAAACTACAAATGTGGCGTCCGGCTACGTGTCCGACCAATTGGGTGCCCGTTTGATCTGTCCTCAAACAGTTCCATGTTTCATTAGAAGTGAAAAGACCCATACTCCCTGATTTCAAAGTCATCAATTCCCAAGAAATATCTAGTCCTCATTAATCACACACACACACACACACACATCTCTTTATATAGTGGTTTTCCTATTACTAGATACGGGGTCGTTGCAACTTGAGTCCACCGTTCAACATAGGGCTAGGTCACGTGCACAATGCTCTCCTACCTTCCTCATGATAAAAAAATGGATCTATCATTGACCTAATAATCATCAAGTGCAATAAATGCATTGATTTGATGTTCCCAAGCAATTTTCTTACTACAAAATGGGAGGCTTTTGGTATGCAGCATAAACAATAAGTTTTTTGCGCTAAAATTTTTGCAAGAAGACAAAAGCGCACACTAGTTCATGTTGATGTAGACATTTAAAGAGACAGTGTTGGGCAAAAGGTGACCGTTTAGGAACATACATACATACATACATACATACATATATATATATATATAAGGACCATAGATTAGGTGTGTTTTCACCTTGATATGTATATGCAAACACACACACACACACACACACACACACACATGTGTGTGTGTGTGTTATGCATGCTATGCATGTATGTGTACATATTTATACATATATGTGTCTAAAATACATATGTAAATGTGCATAGCTGTAGAAATGAATGTGTTTTTGCATATGTGTGTGTATTTATTTATTTATATCTATATATTTATATAAATATCAATATTGTA
This sequence comes from Adiantum capillus-veneris, assembly GCF_014529385.1. Classification (NCBI taxonomy): domain Eukaryota; kingdom Viridiplantae; phylum Streptophyta; class Polypodiopsida; order Polypodiales; family Pteridaceae; genus Adiantum; species Adiantum capillus-veneris. The sequence goes on from NC_140949.1 coordinate 79,666,127, forward strand.
TAGTCTAGTATGATATGCATGAATGTATGTATGCGTATGCATACATATGTGCCAGTATGTCCGCATACATATACACACCTATATTTATTTACTTATTTATTTCAAAAAGATCCTTCCATTAGTCAATGCATATATGCCCATATATCTATATTTAATTACATGCCTATGTGTATATAAATTTCATATATTTATTTTGTGCTTACTGTACATAGAGGGATGTAGGTTTTGGTCTAACACTCCTTGGCCTGGACCTCAAGTTTTTGCCACACGTGGTCGAATCTTGAGGCTACTGGTACAACCCATGTTATCTTAACTGAGTAAACATACAGATTGAATAGCTTCAAACCCATAGCCTTGACATGGGCCTTGAATGTGTATGATGATCCTTAGCATGGACCTCAATTTTTTGTCACATGGTCAAATCTTGAGGCCACACTATGATGGTACACCCCAAGTTATATTGGCCAAGTAAACATAGGGTGTAATAGGAGTGGGGTTTGGTAGATTGAATAATTGCAAACCCATAGCCTTGAAATTCCTTGAATGCGTACCCTTGGCGTAGGCCTAGAGTTTCTGTCACTTGGCCAACTCTTGAGTCTACTCTGAAGGTATACTTAAAGTAATATTAGCTGACTAAACATAAGGTATATAAAAGTGGGATCCGGTTCATCGAATGACTAGGAACCCATACCCTTGACATGGCCCTTTAACGTGTGTACTACGCTTTGGCATGGACCTCAAGTTTTTTCCATGTGGTCAAATATTGAGGCTACTATGAGGGTCCATCTCAATATATATTTACTAACTATTTACATGCTTATGTGTATATAAATTTCATACATCTCTTTTGTGCTTACTGTACATAGAGAAATGTAGGTTTTGATCTAATACTCCTTGGCATGGCCCTCAAGTTTTTTCCACGTGATCAAATCTTGAGGCTACTGGTACAACCCATGTTATCTTAACTAAGTAAACATACAGATTGAATCGCTTCAAACCCATAGCCTTGATATAGGCCTTGAATGTGTATGATGATCCTTAGAATGGACCTCATGTTTTTGTCACGTGGTCAAAGCTTGAGGCCACACTATATTGATGGTACACCCCAAGCTATATTAGCCAAGTAAATACCGGGTGTAATAGAAGTGGGGTTTGGTAGATTGAATAATTGCAAACCCATAGCCTTGAAATCCCTTGAATGTGTCTAATAACCCTTGGTGTAGGCCTAAAGTTTTCTTCACGTGGTCAACTCGTGAGTCTACTCTGAAGGTATACATGAAGTGATATTAGCTGACTAAATATAAGGTATATAGAAGTGGGGTCCGGTCCATTGAATGACTAGGAACCCATACCCATGACATGGCCCTTTAACGTGTCTAATACGCTTTGGCATGGACCTGAAGTTTTTTCCACATGGTCAAATCTTGAGGCTACTATGAGGTTACATATTAGCTGAGTAATAGCGTGTAATATAAGTGGAGGGTGGTAAATTCCATGATTGCAAACCCATAGCTTTCACATGGTCCTTTAATATTTCTAATAATCCTCAACATGAGCTTCAAGTTTGTATTGCATGGTCAAATCTTGAGACTACTCTTGCTTTGAAATTGTTTTTCAGGTTTCTTTACAAAATTCATTCAAAGTGGAGACCTTGTAGACCTCCTCATTGGAGACAAGGTGGATGCAAATGGGAGTGTATTTTCAACCAAACCTAGTGTTTTATGCCATGGTGAATTACTTGGATATGGTAACTTGTCAATGTCTATTGATAATTGCCATGACTCTTTTGCTTGCTTGCTCTTTCCAACAATTCATGCATCGACAGCTGGTGAAATGGTTGGTGGGTTTGCAAAATGGGAGAGACAAAATGTCAAGCTTACAGGGGAATGTGGCCTGGTTAGTATGCCACATGATGAAGTGGATATGGCCCTTGAAGGAGAACATATGGAGGAATTCGACTACGAAGATCAAGTACGAGAGAGTTGGAAAGAGCGTGTTGTCTTGCTTTGGTCAGAGGGGATGAAATATTGCATTGGAACAGAAGCTATACTTCTATCTTTTCCATATGAAGCAATTGACTATGAGGTTTTAGGAGAAGAAGACCTTGGTGTGGTGGTGAACAAAGCTTACAATGAAGGAACAAGGACAAGTGCAAGTGGCAGCTTAGATTGCATCACTTTAGTACGATGGCCTATTGAGAGGCTTACTTTCCAAGATGGATCACCATTTCTTTCCAAACCATTGGGCAAAGAATTTGTGGATGAAGACACAGGCAAGGATATGGACAATGTGGATTACGCGGCTACAAATTTTGTTGCAGGTACAAGGTCACTTTTTGTACACAAGCAAAGTTATTGTATGGCTTATAGAAAGCCTAGGATTCTTGCTCTTAAAGCTTCAAACGCCAGGATGTCTGTGGGAGTTGTCTCACAAATTGCAACCATTGATTGTTGTCTAGATAAACGTTTCCAAATCTCAAATAGAGAAGCGTTGCTCAACTTGCAAAAATATTTTTGGGTTTGCAATTGGAGGAACGTACAAATATGTGTATGACACACTTGATTCGTCTTGCCAAGTTGATGGTGTCGGCACAAGGAAGTACATCTTTGTGCTCAGTGGGAAGGTTGTATGTGAAAGAGCATGGTACAAGATGCATGGTATACCAAGAACATATTTTTATAGGTATAGAGCTCAATTTGAGCAAGGTGTGAGGAGGGCAATGCATGGAAACAAAGTGACAATAAGAGCGGGTCAAGATCACACAGAGATGGGAAGAGAAATTCTTAGAGACTTTGTTGAGAATAATGAAGAGAAAATGCCACATAAAAGCCACACAATGCACGATGGAACATGTGAAACACAATTAGTCATCCCTGACATCTACAAACAAATAGACATATGGACATAAGTGAATAAGACCTCGGGATAGGTTGGAAGTAAGAAAGTGTCAATATCTTCATTTAATCGGATATGGAACACAGAGTTCAAGCATGTTAGTCTTGCAACAACAAGCGCCTTCTCCAAATGCACAATTTGCTCAGAAATAAAGGAAAAAATGGCATCAACAAAGTGTCTACAAGAGTGTAATGAGCTTTTAAGGAAGCGTCGAGTTCACATGCTACAACAGAAAAGTTGTAGAAATTTTTACTATGGTTGGCGCTTGGCATCTTAGTTGGAACCGCAAACAAACTTGTGCATCATACATGACAAGATGGACCAAGCAAAGGCTGCAATTCCAAGGCTAAGGTCAAAGTTAAAGCAAACATTAGGGTCGCCTCAGCTTCCAGTCTCTTTGACTGGCATGATTACACATGGACATGGGCAGGGAAGATATGGTCACTTTGCAGTTGATTTGTGGCCACAAGACCCAAACTTCACAATTGGCTCTTTATCTCTATGCTTACAAAATCTAGAGAGATTGGATAGTCATGAAAAGGGTGACCTTGAGCTAGATGGAATGCCAAGGTCTTCTTCTATAGTGCTTCAATCTCTAAATTCCAAGAAAGCACTAGATCATCATCAAGGGATCACACAAGGATCAAGATGTGAAAATGAAGATGTAGGGCATGGTGATGTCTATGGCTTCAAAAAGCTGCTTGATAACTTAAGTTACTATTGCAATTGGATAATTGTGGGTCAGAAAACAAAAATTGCTATCTATTTGCATTTTTGTCATTGCTTGTTGCATGAGGGACATTCAAGATGCATGATCCACTTGGGTTTTTTAATGGTGGGTCATACACATGAAGATGTTGATGCAATGTTTAGCAATTTTTTAGAGAAGCTAAGGACAAGCATGACTTTTACATTTCCGCATCTCATGGAACATTTCCAATCATGTGAGAGCGCAAAGCCTACTCCATTTTTTAGAGAAGCTAAGGACAAGCATGACTTTTACATTTCCGCATCTCATGGAACATTTCCAATCATGTGAGAGTGCAAAGCCTACTACATTTCTTTTAACACTAGAATGGTAACCTAATAGAACATAAAAGTGTCCTTTCAGGTAATAACTACTACATATGGAAAAAATGAGAAACTTGTAATTTTTCTCATCCCTTGGTCACTACAAGCCTCCAAAGTTGATGGACCAGTGAATTTTGCCCAAAACAACAATTTCTTACGGTTGATTGCATATAAATAAGAGTGGAGATTTTTGTAGGACATGAGATAAAATGCCCGGTTAACTTCAATGGGTTGGTGACCAAAACATATGGTTGCTTTTACCTCACTAAATTTTTTTTGGGCAAAAAAAATAGGTACAAAAAAGTTGCATTTTTGCTATTCTACGGACCTATCATCAAAGTTTCTATAGTCACGTTCAATACAGATACTATATACATGTTTTCTTAGTTTACTTTGGGCCTCTGGATTCAAAAGGAGCCATGCAGCATGTCAAAAGGATAATGGATCTCTTACAATTGGAACCTTGGGGACAATGATAAAGTGCTAAATACAGCAAACATGAAAAAAGTGGGTTTAGCATTATGACCTCTAGAAACCCATAGAAACTACTCAATATCTAGCCAAGTTTGTAGTCTATGATTAGATATGGTCACTACCTACAAAATACGCACAATTGGCCTTAGAAACTAGCAATATTGAGAAAGTTATACTTGCTACTCTAAAATGTATCGTATTCTTCAACAATCAAAAAACTCAACCATCATCATATACTATGCTATATAGCATATTAGGTCCCCCAAAACTCAAGGAAGATTAGCTTTATGTTATACATTACACTTACACAATCAAAATTGAATTTGGATATCAAGAAAGCCACCAAAAAAATCATAAAAGTGCTAATTTTGGCCAACAGGATTATGCAATTCTTGTAAATTGGTCATAACTTTCAATTTTTACACTTAGCTCTCCCTACAAGCATCAAAACATGTTGAGAACTATGAAGGCCTAACCTCTAGCCATCTAAACCTCACAAACATGAAGTTTAGAGTGGTATAGTTGCCAAAATTTGAAAAAAGGCCAAAAACAGGACCCGTTTTTTCACACAGTCTAGGTTCAAAAATGTTGTGCAAGAGTAAGGTTAATGGTGAGATCGATACTCAAAAAAAAATGCTAAGTTTTTTTCAGCTCCCAAGGCAATTTTGTGGATATATAGCACCTAGAAATTCATTTTCATACTCTTCAAATAATTCAAGCAAAATGGTCACTTAACAGGACACAAAAGTGTCCAAGGACATAAAAGTGTCTTGTTACCATTCTAGTGTTAACGCATGTGCCAGATTTTAAAAGCTATATTGAGGACCCCTTGTGTGATTCAAAGGAAGCTCTTATGGGGCACTCAAAACCTCTTCAATTTTGAGACATGGAAAAGTGTTCAAATAGCTTCAAGAAACTTCTTATACAATATTGGGCCCTAGTTTGTTCTCGTCAAAATGCATGGGATTCCCATTGAAATTCGTGGACTTTTTGGCCAAATACTTTCTATCACTTCCCATCGTAAAGGACAAGGCATGGGATTCCAACAAACCAAATGATGGTGTTTTTAAACACCACCTAAAGAACATTTTTATCAACTCCCTTATACCAACAATTCTCACAATCATCTCTTTAACTAATATGAACCATTCAATAGCTTGCAACCAAAGGTATTTTTCAATAATTTTAGTGCACTTTGTGTACTAATCTCAATTCCAAATTAACAAAATTCTCAGTCTTATGCGATCTGTATTGATTTCAAATTCCCAAACTGTTTCAAAAGTCCCATACTCTCTAATAAGGTGTTAAAGAGTCGTTGTCGACTATTCGCAAAAGATCTACAAATGGTTTGGCTAGGGTAAAAATTCTCTCTACATTGCACCTTGCGTTGCATTTATATGCCCGTACCAAAATAATTATACGTATAAAACACTATTATACGATAAAATCCCGTATAATCACCGTATTGCCGTTTTCTTTTTTTGATCGAAAGTCTTTTTGAACAAAAGATCTTCGAAAGATCTTTTGATCGAAAAGACTTTCGATCAAAAAATATCTTATATAAGAAACCATCGTTGGTTTCGATCGAGAGATTCAGGAGATTGGTGAGATAGACAAAGCTTGAGATTGCCAGAGTTTGAGGAGGATTTTGGGACAGTCAGAGCTTGAGGTAAAATTTTCAACTTGTATTTCTCTTTTCTAACTTGTTTTTGTGTGTTGTGCCAGACTCGTGTGGTGCAATTGTTCTACTCTCACCACAGAGTTGGCTTACAGGTTATAGGCCACTTTGTGGTGTGTAGCCATCCGGCTCACTCCAGAAGTGTTTATAAATTAATCACTTTTCTCGTGTTATGCAGCCACTTGGCTCACTGCAGAGAAGGGTTTTAGGACAAACTTAGATTCTCACTCGTGTGGTGCGGTTGTCTATCTCTCACCACAGGGCTGAGTTTAGGTTTAGTGGTTGACTCGTGGTGTGTAGTAGGCATGATGCTACACCTCTCACTCCAGAGTAGCCTATAGGTTGCTCAATTTTAGATCAACTCAAATTATCACTTGTTTCACGTACACACAAGAGTGTCGATTCGTCAAACAGAGAGTGGAGAGATGCATAGTTTATGCCCTCTTCATCTTTGTGTGACACACTGGTTACTCTTGTGTTTCGAACTCCAAAGGCATGTCATTGTTCATCACTAGATGACTTGGTGTTGTCTTGGATGTAAATACATACGATATTTGGCCTGCATCTAAGACTGGTAAGTTGTCCGCTGATGTTATGTTGTGAGTTCCACACACTTCATCAGGGATTGGAGTGAGTAACATCATTGTTCTTACTACATAGAAACATGAGGGATACGTTTTGTCTACCTAAGAGTGAAGAGATGCATACCTATGCCCTCTTCATCTTAGCATGACATGCCTTGCATTTTTTGATCCGTAGATACGCCACTTATTAGTAGATGAATTGGTGTTGTCTTGGATGTAAATACGTACTATGATGTTTGACCACAATCCGAGATTTTTAAATTATCCCCGCTGATGGTTGTGTTGTGTGTTCCACACATTTCATCAAGGATTAGATTGATTAAACTATCAATCAACATTACAACAACGTCCAAGTCTTGTGTTGAGTGTACCTCATACCAGCTGGCTTGTTCACAATCACGCTCCAATTGTTTATGTGTATTATGTTGCACACATAACAGGGTCCAGTTATTGTGATGAGCATACCTCACACTCCTGGCATGTTCACCTCTCTCCATTTCTCTCTTTGTGTATTCTCCTCTCTATTGTACAATGTATGTATTGCAATCATAATGTATTGTCGTTTGCTATGAATTAAGTCAAATTGTGTATGAAATCTGGATTAACAAACATGACACAAATTTGATAGTTTTTCTTCTTCTCTGAGAAAATTTATGTTATAAAATTATATCTTGTAGATATGGCGAATATTAAACTGGCAAAGCATCATCAAAAATTTTTCTTCAAAGTGATAATACGTCACTTTCATCGCATGTTAGAGCTTGAGCTTCTTTGTTGCCTAACTCCCTCGGCTCTAGAACAGTATTACCAATTCACACAGGCTTTATTGTCTGTCTTTGAGCAGTTTCAACATGCATTTACACCCTAGAATGCATTTGACATATCTTTAATGATATCAGGTTCATTATCAAACATGGTCAAGCAGTCTATTGGACATATTGCGAAGATTTTTTAGAATCTAAAAACCCCTGAAATAATTACTTTGCTAGGGGTAGCTACTCATATACAACTTGTGCAATAGTTGTATACTGAGTTCAAGAGTGTTGAACCAGAGGGAGAGAACACTAGCAGACGAGCAAAGAGAGAGACGACTCCAGATCTGCAAACCCCAAAGTGTATGTAGAGCACACACTGAGTACACATATATAGTGGGGACTCCTAGCTATATATAGCATAGGGGTTGGTATATATAGCTCCAGCACCCCCACTCAAATAGGAGTCCCTAAATGTGGATGAAAAAACCCTTGGGGGTACAAGGGAAAAACCCATAGCACCATATACATGCACTGTTATATTAACAATTATCAAAATTTACAAAAATCATTTTTGAGGAGCTACATCACTCCATAATATACAATGTGCGCTTTTAAGAGTCTTTGAAATTTTAAAAGCCCTACATATGCAATTGAATTGATGCAAATTCTTCAATATCTTTGAGCAACTTTAGCATCATTGATCCCTCGTCACATATGCTCCTTGATGTGATTTTAATCATGTAAACAACAAAAACTCAAGAAAACATATCGAGATGTGAAGGTTAGAAATAATCACATCACATTGTCTTTAGAGACGGTTCGCGCTGCCACTCTAGAGACAACAGAGAAACAAACATAATGATGATGTAATGAGGAACAAACATAATATTGATGCAATCACATGTGCGCACATAAACACAAATCTAATACCTAAAAAACATATCAAGATTTCCATAATCTCAATTAGTAGTAATCATCATCATGGTTTCACGCACACCATGGCATTAGAGACACTTTCAACAAATTTAACAAAAACCATGGAACATCAATCATCATCATGGCTTCATGCACCATGGCATCATGATCCTCACCATGGCATTAGAGGTGCTTTCACCAAATGAACGAATTTGCAGTAATCATCATCATGGCTTCATGCACCATGGCATCATTGTCTTCACTATGGCATTAGAGACACTTTCAACAAGTTTAGTAAAAACTATGGAACAACAATCATCATCATGGCTTCACGCACCATGGCATCATGATCCTCACCATGGCATTAAAGACGCTTTCAAAAAATGAAAAAATTAGCAGTAATCATCATGCCATGACATCATGGTCCTCACCATGGCATTAGAGACGCTTTCACCAAATGAACGAATTAGCATCAATCATCATCATGGCTTCATGCACCATGGCATCATGGTCCTCACTATGGCATTAGAGACACTTTCAACAAATGAACGAATTAGTAGTAATCATCATCATGGCTTCACACACCATGGCATTAGAGACGCAAATCAAAGAAGAATTTTGGAAGAACAATATGAGATGTCAATACCCATGACAATATGGATCCATGTCATCACCATGTAGCTCAAAATACCATGGGTTAAAGAGCCACCAAGTAATAACCTCCCTGCATGAACTTTATCACTTGCATCATTAGGAACCATGAATACCTGTAACCACTGATAAAAAGAGTAGTTGACATTTATACTAAAATCTATAACAAAATAACACAAACATAAGTTGTAAATTTCTTTTGTCATAGAAATGAAGAAAAAGGAATCAAAATCGACTCTATAATAGTCGGGTTTCACCTGCCATAGGATGAAGCGTCCAATTTGACATCACGTGGAATGCAAGGCAAGGGTCATGTCCCCATATTTTTAGTAGTATGGAAATCACCCCTTATAAGTATCCTATCCCAATAGAGGGCAGCATAGGAACAATTGCAAGTAACCTCTGAGAGATGGCAAGCACAAGAAAGGATTGTACCAAAAATTGTTGCAGGGAAACTATCATGGCTCGTAGTGCCTAGTTTCTAGCAGGCTAGCGATAAACGTCACAGTAGGTGAATGTTTTTCCACAAGCACAACCTCTTGAGTCTTCCTCAGTCACCGAGACTCAGATCTTCTTCAATCACCGAGATTTAGACCTAGAGTAGAAACAATATGAAAAAGCTTGCAGGCCTTGTAAATAGCGATGGTGCTAGTCATGCGTATTACTTTACCTATAATAGCATCAAAAAATATATTTTGAACGTAGCAACTAATAAAAGCACTAATGCAGACGCTACTACGAGGAGGTGATGTGCATGAAAAACGATGTGGTTGATCTGCCTTTCTTGCAGCGCTAGACACTATAGGTAATTGAAAAGGTCAACATGATATCATAGCAAAACCAACAGTCATCAGCTTTTGTGGCTTGAACGCGGACTGCCTTGGCTTCTCTGGTTATATATTGCCCCTCGTAACTCTAATGGTGGCAGATGGTGACTCTCTAGTAGAGTGATATAGTGGACAAAGGCATGCGTACCCACAACCCTACGAGTCTGCAAAGAGTGAAGGGTCTACTCTGATCAAGCCTCTAGCTAGTCATATTATCTTATTTAGAGGTTTTCTCAAGATTGGTGGTTACCATCACCCGCAGTTCTGCTGTGGCTTTGACTAATTGATGACTTGCGGCTATGGTGGTTGCTCCATGCCCACTATAATAGCTCTTTGTCATCAGCAAATGATTGCAAGCTGGAGCCCCGTACATTAGCAGACATACCTCCTTGGGATTGCTCTCATCCATCCTACATAAGGCCATAGGACAAAGGCCTTCCATTATTCACACAATCAGTACACATATATAGTGGGGACTCCTAGCTATATATAGCATAGGGGTTGGTATATATAGCTCCAACAAAGAGAAAGGGAAAGTTGGAAAGAGCAGCAAATCGCACGAGAGTGGAAGTCAGCTCTTACGATGCTACTACAGAGTGAGAGACTATGGTTAGAGTAGAGACTCCTGCTAGTGCCACTCTCGCACTCGATCAGTCTCAGCTCCCCCCTGTGTTATATCTTTTGCCAGAAACTGCACTCTTCAACATACAGGCTCTGCAGCTAGGAGAAGGGAGATGGGCAAACGTGAAACGTGTAGGTGTCACACACCCTGCCTTTAAAGAGCCAATATATGCGGCGAAAATATTCAAAGTCCACTTGTATGGACCCACAGTGGATCAATAAGTCAAGGACGAAGCCACAGCTTTGGACATCGCTCATCGTGGCATCATTTATCCACTTTCCATGGTTCGCCATATAGAGATTCCAATGCTCATTTCACGTTTTAGGAATCGCGGCCATACAGAGCAATGGATAAGAGAGTGCACTGCAGATGGCAGTCAGCCTGCCATTCACAATTATGTAACCACAGAAGGAACAGTAGAGTTGTTACAAAAAAACATTTTGAAGATAATAAATGATCTTCTTTAGACCTTGAAGTATCTACATGTGCACGACTATCTCCACAATGACCTTCACTCCCGCAACATGATGCTTCACTTTGGACAGAAGGGGTCTATGCAGGCATTGTGGATTGGGGGTCATATACAAAGACCCCCACAACGGCATGCTTTCCTCCTCTCTGCAACTTGAAAATAGAAACTAGAAGGCAGAGCGAGAGAGATTTTCCATGGGCTGCCCCAGAATGAAAATCTACTAATCCCCCTCCCTAGAATAAATCCATGGATATTTACTGCATGTGCCATACTTGTAAACGGCTCTTGAAGTGCATGGAAGTGCCACAAGAGCAAAACAAAAGGGATTTTTAAGGCAATGTACTTACCCATCTTGAGAGTGGCAAGCAAAACAATTCCTTATCTTGACCTAACTCTTTTTGATGTTTCCCTGTGTCTAAACGGTGCCCATAGAGTGGGCTATGACATTTTAAGGATTTTTGGTCTACGACCAAGTGATGATTGAAGTGATGAATTGTTTATGGTCCTCTTTAGTTGCGCTTCTAAATTATATAATTGATCAAATAATCTTGTCTCTTTCTAATGACATGGTAATAAATATTATATCTCTTTATTGCTGCAAGATTAAGATATCCTATCTATTTCTTTGAAGATTTGAAAGTGATAACATGTTAACTTTATGACAAATCTTTCTCATGATGACATGTTCGCTTGATTGACAGATATGGAAGAAGAACTTAACCACGCCGAAGCACAGGCCATCTACAAAGAGGAGAGAGAGCGTTATGGTTAGGAGAAAGATCTCAAAGCTATTGCCCGAATCGAAGAGGATGAGTCCGGGCTACAAGGCAAACCTCTCAGCCTTAATGAGTACAGGAAACTATGTCCAAGCCACTTTGTGCATCAACATTTATTTTGAATCAGTGGCAATGCCAAGGAATCGGTGCATGTAAAGCTATCAGATTTGCAGCACAAAGGACTCGCACGAGTGTTGCTACGAAGATTTATATGTCAAGAGAGAGTTATGCCAAACAATAATCAAATGGCACTCTACTTTATACAGCAAAATGTTATGTTCATGACATCCTTGGGAGACGCGTGGATTGGTCAGACCGCCCCAAGAACTTTGGCGTTGTGCATGGTAGGATTGCAGAGAAAGTTGTTGCAAGTCATGCCAATAATCCAATGCCTCCACACAAATGTCCCATAGTTCTACTTCCCGAAGAATCAGACACACTCATTGCAATAGCAAGCCAAGGGCAAGATCTTGCAAGTCAAGGAGAGACACCTGATATTTTTTGTGAAAAATTCTTGAGCTTGAGATAGAGCTATAAGAGGCCCAAGCCAAGCTGTAACAATATGCATAACTCTATGGTCCATTGCCAGATCAGGCTGGTTCTTCACAGCAAGGGCCTCTAGGCCCTTCTCCTACGCCTGAGAATGCTGAGTTTGACATTTGGGTTGAGCACTTCGCTCACTTTACCTTTGTCTATTTAGGAGAAGGGCTACAATTTTTTGTAATCACGGCTCGTCATTTATCCCCTCAACTGCCAGTTTTGTATTCTCGATCGGCTAAAATTGTATCCTATTGTATGTAATTGTAATTATCACTCTTATTGCAAAAGTAACTTGAGAGAGAGAGAGAGAGAGAGAGAGAGAGAGAGAGAGAGAGAGAGAGAGAGAGAGAGATAAGTGAACATGTTGTAGTGCCATAATTTTCACACTCACATCGAGCAAAACTTATAGACCTTAAGTCATACATCTTCATCTCCATCAAACACACCAACCATATCATCTATTTCATCCATATTAGAGCATTCTGAAGCTATCTCCCATTCCATATCATCGTCATCGTCTACTTCCGCAGCTATAGCTTCATGGGTTTGAAAAACACCATAGTGCTTTTGTGTTGCTCTTGTCGCAATGTTCACCGGATTGTGAATGAGTCTCATGCTGCAAAAAACATACACCAAATCAGCAGCATGTTGAGGATGAAGCCGGTTTTGTTTCTTAGTATGCATAAATTCAAAAGACAACTAGTTCATCTCACAGCTTCCACTTGATGCTGCAATATATAGAACCCTCATAGCAATGTGTTGTAGCTCCACTTTCTCCCCACCATACTCCTTCCACCATAGAGGCACACTTGTGTGTGCAATGGCACCTATATGTCATGGATCCTGGAACATGCTAGTTCTATTAGCATAATCAACTCGCTGATGAAAAGCAGTCTTTCCATCCTCTTGGCCTAATAGTTGTGAGCACATTGTTTTGAAGTCACTCATGAATTCTTTATTTGCTGATTGTTGGTGCATTTGAAATTTAGGATCTAATACAAATGCAGCACCATGCAATGGTGTATGCAATTGCACCTATCGCTTGTTGGCATCTGTGATCATGGAGGCTTTGTCCTTTGCACCAAAGCCAGCATGCTCTCTTACTTTATGCAATGCCTCTGACATATTAGAAAGAGTAATCTAAGTGCCTCACTCGGATTCAACATCATCCATAGTCACTTCGATTTTCATTATAAGGGGATCATTCTTATTATAATTGTAGCTGCTAAGCCCACTGAACCTATTGTAGCTAGTGTCTCTAGGGATGATCTTGTTAAAGTTATGACATCTCAAGTAAATAGCCCTATGTCTTTAGGTATTTACTTTACTTATTTGACAAGATTCTAGGTAGGGAAATTCTATGGGTACTTATGGATGGATCCCAAAGCACTATATAAGAAGCCCAGTCCCTTGTATCATAATCTAATTCATTGCCCAATTCGTTGGTTTATCAAAATCTCTCTCTCTCTCTCTCTCTCTCTCTCTCTCTCTCTCTCTCTCTCTCTCTCTCTCTCTCTCTCTCTCTCTCTCTCTCTCTCTCTCTCGTGCATTTCTCTCTTAGCTCTATGCTTTCATATCATCGACTTTGACATGATATCAAAGACATTGGCTTCATGACTGTGAGGGGAGATTAGTGCAAGGCAAAGACAAGGAGGTGTTTTCTATCCGGCAAGGAGAAGACTCCGTTTCTTGCATTTTGAAAGGCTCTCAAATTGGTTTCATTTTGGCCACCCACAACATTTTTCAATGGCTCTAGGACTTCAATTTCTGTAGCATTTTGAAACACCCACTGGTGCAACCAATTTTGAAGGCGTTTTCCCAACAACATTTTGAAATGTTGAAACCAATGGATTAACTTTTTTGCACCATTTTGAAATGTAGCTAGGAGCAGGCAGTGAAGGGACGTCATTGAGTTTGGGTTGTGGAGGCTTTCTAAGGGTGCGTTTTGAAATGCCTTTGCAAGCCATTGAGTTCTGGGGCAATTCTTGGAAAAGACTTGCCTTGGCCTCCATTATGAGGACTCTCAAGTCTTATTCTGGCAAAGGATCGGCTTTATTAATCAGCTTTTGGCTATGGAAAGTGCTTGGACTGGCACTCAGATAGTTGCCTCGGCTCACACATAGCCTTCAAGGGCGGTGTAAATCCATTGGTCTTGGAATTGGGAAGACAAAGGAAAATGCAAGAGCACGGTAAAGGATAGAGGCAAAGGCAAGCTTAAGGGGGATGGTAGAGACAATAATCCCACCTATGAAGATGGCATGGCTCACATGGCAGTGGCCACATTGGCCCTTCCTTCAATTTTCTACCCAAGTCCTGGTTGGCACAACATGCTTAAGCTAGAGAGAGGCTTGTGATATGCAAAAAGGGGCAAAAGGAACTCCTTATAAATGAGTTGGACACGTGAGTTCAAGTTATCAATGGTCAATGTGAGTTGAAGTTTTTGGTGTTTGAACCCATGAGTCAGAGTTCAAGGCACTTGTAGCTAGCAAGAAACCATCGGGACATATACAAAGCACTTACGGATGTGCACAAAATGCATTGTTTTTGGTCGTTTTATGGACAAGATGTGTTCCAAAACTTCATTGTTTAGGATATTTTGGACGTGATGTGTCATGGTTCATGAATGGGGATTCTTGGATGTAGTATGGTCTTCATTTCATTTTTTTATGAGGAAACAGATGCTCAAGAAGGAGTTCTTCTCAAGTAAATGGTTGGTGTAGAAAATCCAAAGTGTATCCAGCAGTCTGCAATTGTTGGGGTGTCCATGGTAGCTTCTTTATCAACTTAGTCTTTTTACATATGTCCACTATGAGCTACGGAGAGGGTGTTAATGTTATAGCATCTCAAGTAAATAGCCCAATGTGTCCCTAGTATCTATTTTAAGATATCTATTTTTCTTAGTTGACAAAGTTCTGGGTAGGGCAATTCTCTGAGGGGTAACCTATAGACCCCAAAGCAGTATATAAGAAGCACACAATCCCCATTGTATCATAATCTAATTCACTGCCCAGTTGGTTGGTTCAACAAAATCTCTCTCTCTCTCTCTCTCTCTCTCTCTCATCAATTGTCTCTTGGCGCTATGCTTCCACATCATCCACTTTGATAGGTAATTCCTAGAGCACATCATAAATATGGAGATGTATGCCTTATTATATGCAAGTCTAATTTTTGAATTGTATTTTCCAATAGTTGAAACCCATCAAAATCAATTGGAAATTTTCCTTTGCCAACAAATTAGGATTTCTTGAAGAAGATGCTTGGTTAAATGCCTGGTTTCCTACATGCTTGGGAGGGGCTCTATTACCCCCAGGTGGATTAGCATATGATGCCTCTCTAATTCACTGCCCAGTTGGTTGGTTCAACAAAATCTCTCTCTCTCTCTCTCTCTCTCTCTCTCTCTCTCTCTCTCTCTCTCTCTCTCTCTCTCTCTCTATCTATCTATCATGAATTGTCTCTTGGCTAAATGCTTCCACATCGTCGAGTTTGATAGGTATTTCCTAGAGCACATCATAAATATGGAGATGTGTGATAGAGTATACCAAGTCTAATTTTTGAATGTATTTTCCAATAGTTGAAACCCATCAAAATCAATTGGAAATTTCCCTTTGCCAACAAATTAGGATTTTTTGAAGAAGATGCTTGGTTAAATGCCTGGTTTCTTGCATGCTTGGGAGGGGCTCTATTACCCCAAGGTGGTTTAGCATATGATGCCTCGCAAGTAATTATAGGAGCAGCTAGAGCAATAAGGCTTTTCTTGTGGCATTAGAAGGGGATATTACAGATTTGCCAAAAAAAAAAATCTCCTGACACCATGTGTTTACTCCCTGGATACGAGGGAATGGTGTCTATAGTGGCAATGGAAAGTGTAGGACAATATTTTGAAAAGTTGCTTAAATCGCCACAATGATAGTAGACCCTAGATAAATCCCCCCAGACGATAATTCCCTCAAGGCTCAATGTCTTGAAGCTCAATTTCCAAGGTTTCTTGCATCACTTTATCTACCTACTGCATCACACAAACCCTATTGGTGTTGGGACAACTAGTAGGCTATGGGTAAAGAAAACCTTTCCAAGAGAGGCAGCAAGCTCCCCGACGGATGACCACAGGAAGGCCGAGAGTTCCAACCCATACTTGACATTTTTACATGAGGTCCAAGGGGCAATTCCATGGCTAGGGCCTAAAGCCATGATCTTAAAAACATAGCAATTTCATGGCTAGGGGCAATTTACCTTAAAGACTTGAACTTGTTCCAACATTTAACCTTTGGATCATTGGCGATTTTTGATCTCTGACTCCGAAACGCGGTCAGGAATATTGCGCGTCTGGCAAAAAGCGAAAGCAGCGTTGAGCAGTGTCAATATAAAGGCCAAAAAATGTAGGTATTTTTAAGGATTTGCAGGCTCTACAACGCAACGCAGGCAAACAATGGCGCATTCAGCAGCTCCGGCCTGCACCCTGATCATCACAGCATTTCCTGTTTTCGCTTCTGCTTCTTGCATTTTGCAGCAAAATATCGACATTCACGATCGTCCAGATCGAGCTCGGGAATATGGCTCCCTCAATCATCTTCTTCCTGCAGATCACCATTCCAGTACTGCTTGCAAATATGGACCTTGCAGCGCCCCCCCTGGTCCTGTCGTCTGCTTCGGCGAGATGTTGATAGATTTCGTCCCCACCATCTCTGGCATCTCCCTTGCCGCTGCCCCTTCCTTCAAAAAAGCCGCAGGCGGTGCCCCTGCTAATGTCGCTGTCTGCATCGCTCGCCTCGGTGGGCACTCTGCCTTTGTGGGCAAGGTTGGTGATGATGAATTTGGTCACATGCTTGTGGATATCCTCCATGAAAACGGTGTTGATAATAGGGGGGTTGTGTTTGATGCACCCTCCGGTGCACGCACTGGTCTCTCCTTTGTTACGCTTCGAGGCGATGGTGAGCATGAGTTCATGTTCTTTCGCAACCCATGTTCTTTCGCAACCCAAGTGCCGACATGATGCTACGGGAGAGCGAACTTGACATGGGTTTGATCCGAAGGGCATCCATTTTCCACTATGGATCGATTAGTCTGATTGGAGGGTTGCAAAAGAGGCAGGTGTGCTGTTGTCATATGACGCTAATTTGCGGCTACCACTGTGGGAGTCGGCAGAGGTGGCACGGAATGGCATCTTGAGCATTTGGAGGGAGGCAGACATAATAAAGGTGAGTGAGGAGGAGGTGGAATTTCTCACAAATGGACAAGGCAATTCTTCCACAGATCAGTTGGGCTCCAACGGCAATCTTCATGTAGATCAGCGTGTTCGCAAGCTTCTGCATGCAAACCTTAAGCTTCTTTTTTAACAGAAGGGAAAGACGGCTGCCGATACTACACACAGCGTTTCAAAGGAAGAGTGAAGGGTTTGAAGGTCACAAGCGTGGACACAACAGGTGCCGGTGATGCGTTTGTTGGCGGCCTCCTCTCGCAGGTTGCCAAGGAGGGTTTGTCTCTAATCCTACAAGATGAGGGTAGATTAAGGTCTGCTCTTCTCTTTGCAAATGCATGTGGGGCTATAACGACCACGGAGAGAGGTGCCATCCCGGCCCTACCAAACAAGGAGGCAGTGCTCAAATTGGTTGCAAGCATTCTTAATTCCTGATAGGTGGAGCTGGAAGTGCATGCAAGGCAGCATATGTGAAAAAATGCCTTTTTGTGATCCTCAACCAGCTGAAAAGTGTATATGGTGTGCATAAACGCCCTTAGATCGGTGGATGAATCTAGAACGTTAACAGTTGAAATTCCTTATGAGAATAATATATACTCAGAGTTTAGGAATGACAGGGAAATCACTGTCTGACTACATTGCATATACTTTACATATATGGTTCTACCTTTGATTGGCTGGCAAGGTCCCGCAGAAAAGATGTAATCGGCAGAAAAGATTGTATACCAATTACTGCTAATTAATACCCAATTAGTCATAATGAAGTGTCTATGAAATAGAGCAGTGCATGCAGGGTAATTCATGTTATAAGTCGTTTTGCAATATTGTAGATCTTATCAAGATTGGTAATTCGTTATTGTCTTGATGGCCACGAGCATGATTTTTGGTTGGTCTCTAACTAAATATCATGCTCGTGTACATGCTACTTGTAAACTTGGGTTGTCCAGCCTTCTCTCTCTCTCTCTCTCTCTCTCTCACACACACACATACACTTACTCACACACAGAAGACAAGATGCATTAATAGCTCCATCAAAAGGACCAACTTACATTAAATTCCTTTGAGCTTAGCACCCCAAGAGAGTGCGTGAATTTAAACTAGTCTCCCTTGGTTGGCCTTGTCAAAGAATTGTTTTTGGGAAAACTACCCAAATACCCCTCTAATTTGTGGCAATTCCCAAAATACCCCTCAAATTTCAAAATTTCTCAAAATACCCTTGTATTTGTTTTGCTAATTTTTATTCCTTTTTAACAATTGAGATCCGTTTTTGAGTGCTTAGCATGTAATTTGTCACAAATTACCTCACAAAAAAAGGCAATTATGTCCAAAAACAATGAAGCAATTCATCTCCAAAGCCTACATAACCAACTCAAAATTCTAGTTTTAGCATCTTGTATTGAGAGACAATATGTCTTCTTATGAAAAGCTACAAAAAACTTTATCTTTGGAGAAATATACTCTCACATCTAGGGGTATTTTGGGAGTTTCGCGGAATTTGAAGGGCATTTTGATAAAATATTGGGGGTAGTTTGGGGATTTTCACAAATCAGCGGGGTATTTCGGTAATTTTTTCATTTTTTAATATGGTTTTGTATTGATGTCTTGATGGGGTTTAGTATCCACGTGTTGTTGCAAGTCTTGAACAATTTGTTTACGTATAGACGTAGATTTGTAGTGTAGAGAAATGCAAAAATTAACTTGGGCTACTCACTTGGTCATTGAGAAGCATTTTATTTTTTGTCCGAGTGTGCAAGGCAGAAAACGTTGTTTTTATCAAGCTACAAGAAAACCATGTGAGTAGTTTAACTTTTCATCATGCAATGAGGAAATGCCACAAACTAAAGACCATATACAGTGCACATTATACAAAAGTGCCATACAAAAGTATGGTGGAGAGTTGGCACTATGTTTTTTAAGAAATTATAAGGAACAGAAGTTGTGCTTTGCTCCATAGTCTAGTTGCATGGGCCAAGCAAAAACATAGGTATAGGGAGTTGAGTGCAAATGACGAACCTTGACAATCTATTGACATAGAGTTTTGTCCATGGGTTTGTAGATGCTCCCATTGTTGATTTGCTCCTTTCTTATGGATTGCTCTAACCCACTCATTTCTCATCTTATAAAAACAAGGAATTTATCTTTGCTCTTGTATTGATAAATTTGATCGCTGGTCAAATATGGTCACCTTAGCGAATAAATCCTTCTTCCACTTTCACATGTCATATGCAAAGTGTTCTAAACCACGAAGTTCTTGATGGAGATGTTGCTCTCCTTTTTTGGCATGGGATCTTTCTATTACATCCATTTTCTCAAGATTTAAATCATGAGCAGTCACAAGGTTTAAGACAAGCCTGATTGAATTCATTTTTACAACAAGAGTTCAAATATTTCATTGAAGTCAATACCTTTCTTTTGAGAGAACCCACTATAATAGACCGAGGTCTTTGCTGTGCATGACAGCCGCGTCACGATGAGAAAGAGTAGAGAGAAGAGGTGTTGGGGAAGAGAGAGACTTCACATGCTTTTTTGTTGTGTATATTGCCTTGTTGATTGCCATGCAGATTGCCTACTTGATTGCCCCACAGATAGCTTCAGTATTTGTCACTAATATAGCCTCTTAGATACCCTAACATGAATATAATATACCCCTTATGATTCCTGGCCACATCTCTCCTTTATATAATACAAAATATATAATAAAAATACTTTCATTTTGTATCCTCTCTAGATACTGTACTTACTTATTGGCTCTCCTCAAAAGAAATCCATTAAATTTTAGGATTCCCTTTGAATATTATATCCCCCCTCCCTCCCTCCCACCCCAAAATTTCGCATCAACAGAGACCGATCGCCTTGCTGCCCCCCGGTGCCATCCTCACTAGTTTTCTACCATGCATTCCCTTCCAACCCTCTACGGTAGCTTAGTCCTCTGTGATGAGCGCCACCCCCCCTCCCCCTTTATGTGCATGCCTTTTCCATCCACATCCTCCCTCATCTCGGCCACACGTACGTTGTCGTGTTGTGGCATGTACATAATGTGAAATAAAAACATTCACCTCATTTTCGACACTTCTTGATGCATGGAAAGAAAAGCAATAATATACATATTGTGATATATGCTAAAGTGGCTATTGCAATCACTATCATGTGCATACCTATCCGAGGAATCGTGGCCCTAGATGTGGCGCCTTTGCATGCTTTCTCACTTGATAATATTGCTAATTTGGTTTGAAAATTTACATATTCCATGTGTTTCATGGTGGCACACTCATCTCGCCTATAAAGACTGATGCGGCCAAAAACTGTCGAAAATAGCACCTAACAGGTGTCATTGCAGAATTGCATGGAAAGTGACTCAAATGGTATATTGATAAAAAATTATGCATATCTATGCCTTGTATGCTTATGCAAGTGATCCCATAAGTTTAGGGATTTTTATGACCGTTTGGGATTTTTCGCATCAAAAATGGCATTTTTTGTTTCAAAAATGAGCTGAAAATGGCCTAGTTTTGGTCCAAAGTGGAAAAATGGCCTTAAAATTGACACATCAGCTGAGAATTCCGTGGGGAATAGGGAGAGGGCTTCTTTTTACAGAAAAAACCTGCATTTTATCAGTACTGAGAAATAGCTTCCATGGTTGCCCAATCTATGTGTGTTGCAGTCCCGGCTCTTTGCAATCTTGTATCTGAGCTTGTGAGGGAGTGAATTAGGGTTTCCCCTTATCAAAATAGTGTGTGTACTTCACTTAGAAGCTCTTGAATCTCTGCAAATTCAGAAAATGGATGCCATGAAGGTGGAAGCTCGTATATTCCTTTCAGTTGTTTGATGCTACGCCTATGTAATTGGGGGCGAGGCTACATGATACCATGAAAGAGGTTTGGATTTTGATTGAAATTTGTGCTTCCATGCAAGTTGAATTTTCATGGCTGAAAATTTAGATTTCTTAATTGCTCTTTTTAAGTAAAACTGGATGTGAATTGTTGAACCTTTCATCGTGAACTCGCCTATGAAAACAAGTAAATCCCAAGCATAATAGGGGAGAAGGTTTGTGACTGTCCTATCACAAACGCTCTTAGTTTTTGTTTCACTTTAGAAAGAGAATTGGTGATTCTCCACAAACTCTTTTTCATAAAGTGTTTGTAACTCTCATCACGAACTCTCACAGCCAGAGGTTTTGCACCTTCCCAGCTAGACCACACACATTCCGACATTTCTGGTGAACCTGATGTGAAGTTTGTGGGGTGGGAGTTTGTGAATTGATATACACACTTTGTTAGCCATGGATAAAAATCCAAAGACACATGGGATTCGCTTTGATCCTACAGTCATGTAGATGTTTCAAGCATTTGCCATGTATATGTAGCAACAACAAGCAGAGGAAAGAAGCTTGATTTCAACCACCAAAGCACTGCATTATATTGTGAAGAGAATTGACCAATTTGATGGCAAGGACATCACAAAGTATCTATGAGATTATATAAAGGAAATGGAGCTGAACGAAGTGTGTGATGAAGACATGGTCCGATGTTTTGAGCTAGTTTGTGTCCCAGAGATCAGAGACCGTATTAGGGGAATTCAAAATGCTCATTGAAGAAATTGGGAGGAATTCAAGCTTGCTCTAAAAGAAGACTACTTTATGGAGGACTCTGAGAGGGCCACCAAAAGAACTTTCTTAGACTGGGTTACAAAGCCTAAGGAAGGGATTTTTGCTACAGATCTTCTTAGAGAGTTTGAGCGACACTATGCTCAACTATCACAAACTGAACAAGCTTTCTAGAAGGTAGAACTTTTCCTACAAGCAGCAAGCAAAGAAATCAAAGAAAAATTAGAGCTTCTCTTGGAAGACAAAGATACAGAGCAAGGTTTGAAGACAAGGTGGAATGATGTACAAGATGCAGTCTCCCTTTTGGCAAAAAGACAACGCAGAAGAGACAAGATGGTGGTGAACAATGGTGCTCCATTTTTTGTTATTATGAAGAAGCAGCCAAAACCTGCTATTGTAGCTTCTAAGGATGATGAATCTACGCTTGAAGAATTTATGAAGGGCATACGCAAGCTAAAATTAAAGCTAGCAAGGCTTGAAGAAAAGGGGCAAACATCTGGACAGTCATCAAGTCAAAGACCTCAAAACAGAGAGGGGTTTTTGTAAATAGTTGCAAATGGTGTGAGATCCCAGACCATCCAAGAAGGGACTGTGAAAGCTTCAAAGATGCCTTGGGTAAAGATCTTTTCTTCTTCAAAGAAGGAAAGATACATCTTAGTGAAACAAGGAAGCCCTTGGCAACCAGTCATGCTATCTCAATGGTTAAAGCAGCAACATTTGGCTTAAAGGTTGGTCAAGTCATGCTCAAAGGGTGAAAATCTATTGAAGACGTGAGTGAGGATGGTGAAGATGTCTAGCCATCTACGATGGAGTTGGCTATGAAGGGAAAATTGACTAAAGAAGTCTTACATGAAGCAAGAGATTGTATCGCTCTTGAGACTGGATGAAATGAACCTGTAGATTCCTTGTCAGTGCATGCTTACATTGCAAAGTGCTTAGGCAACAAGGCACTTGTTGAAGAAAAATACATGAGAGAAAATGGGGATGAAGGTCCCTCAAAGAGGGCTACTAGACATGGAGGAAGAAAGGATATGGGTCCCTCTCAAGAGCCCATGGCAAGGGAACCTCCATCACAAGAAGTACCAATGAGAGTTGTTGCACCAAAGGAAAAGCAAGATAAGGAAAAGAGAAAAGAAAAAATCCCATCATACAAGCTACACTCAAATATATTGAGGTTGCCACATATTTAAAGAGATTTTTATAGAAAAGGATCTTAAATAGCAAGGTGGAGTTTACATTGAGAGAAGTCCTTGGCATTGCAAAGAGAGTGTTCCACAAGGAAATCATTGATGTCATAAGAAAAAAGCGACAAGCTTTAATGGAGTCTATACAATCAATGGCTGAAGAGAGTGCTTCAAAGACACATGTGATACAAGTACAACAAAGAGATGAAGATGAGAATGTTGAAAGCTTCTACCAGTCTTCGGGAGGCTAAAATAGGCATGTTAAATTTGAAGATGAAGCCACTCATAAGAGCCAATATTCTAGAAACCATTGGGCAAGGGCTACAACAAAAACCTTGGTTAAGGTTGGAGATCTTGAGGAGCCTTATGTGGCCTTGATAGACCATGGTTTGGAGATCCAACTATGGCAAATATTGGTGTTTTGGAATTGTAACCAGAGCGTTAGAATTTTTCAGAACAGAATTCCGATAAAATCTGGAAAAGTTGCGGGCTCTGAAAGCTTACACTATGAATTTAATTAGTTAAGTAAAATTGAATGGTTTCAGTAATTATTACTGCTAAAGACTTTTTATCCTAAGGTTCTAGAAATTATAGATATTTCCAAAATTAATTGTTAACCCTCACGGCACACGGACACGCTATGATCTATAAACGTTGTATTATTTAGAGTCAGGTACCGGGCTTGTCGGACCAATAGGAACAGGGTAAGGGTGATCGCCGATGACAGGCGCACTCTAACTGGAATATTCAAGGAGTTAGTTGGCTAAGTATGGGCGCCCAAGTGTGAATGGGGTGAGCTCATATAAAAGCCACTAAACCTAATTTTTACTCATTCTCTCATTGTGCAATAGAAGCCGCTCTTGCTCCATCTCCACCATCTCCTTGTGTGTGTGTGTACGTGTGAGAGAGAGTGTGAGAGTGTGTGTGTGATCGAGCGTTGCGGCGGCACGACGGCGGCGAGGCGGTTGAGCGTGGCATAGCGGCGTCTCCCTCTTCTTCGCGGCACGTGAATCCTTCATTCGCAACTACGCAGGAAGGTGAGTGACACACCATTCTTCCTTGTGAGCTTGTCTGTTGTATGACTGTGTGCTAGGAGCCTTTGTGGCTCGCACACGGCGCGTAGCAAGTCCCTAGCCTTGACATTTTTGGCGCCGCTGCCGGGGAGCTGCTGCGCGTGAAGCTCCAATGGCGACCTGTAAATTGTATTGAAGCTATTTTTTATGTAGGAAAGGCGCGGCTTAAGTTTGATTATTGTTGTTATGCAAAAACAGTAGAGAAAGACACAATGTTGTTGACTGCATTCAAGTTTTCTGTGTTCTGTTAAGCTCTGATTTCAGCTTACACAATTAGCATTTCTTGCGTTTCTGCGTGTTCTGCATTTTTGGTTTGCACTGCACAGTTCTGTCAAGTTTCAATTTTTTGCATTTTCTGTGTTTTCTGGTTTGTGCACAGTTAGGCGCACAGTTAGTTAATTAAGTAGGTTAGTAATTAGGTGAACCACTGATTAGCAGGTCAGTAGGTAGGTGAGACAGTAAATAGTTAGGTGAGGTCAACGCGCACCAAAACGCGTACCAAATAATTTAAAAAAATAATTAATTTTATTTTTTTTTTAATTTCAAAAAATAAAAACGTGAGAGAGGGGGAGGTTATAAAAACGGACGGGTTGGTTTGTATAAAAGTGAGATCGGGATCATTTGACCCAAGCCCAAGCCCAGGCTCAAGCTCTGTCTTATGATATAGGGTAGTCTCACTCCTATATATATAGGCTAGACACAAGGAGGAAGTGAGGAATGTGGGATAAGTCCTACACTCTCCTCTCCTTCATTACACACTAGGACTTGCTATTTGGAGCCTAGTTCCCCAGCTAGGAAAAGACTGTTTCGGACTTTTCTGGAGCAAAATAGAACCAAACGGTGGGCTGTAAAGCACAGCGCGTCCCTCCTAGCGATACGCTCGTTTTGAGCTATCACAGGGCCCATTCCACGACACGCTCTAAAAAATCTATCAAAAAAACAAACAAAAAACTCGCAAAAAACTAGTCACAAGGACTCCTAGAGCAGCTTTTTGACACCTTAGGGTATCAAAAGCACATGCACTTACGCTCTGGGCGGGTGCTAGAACACGAGCATATTTAGGGTGCCTCTTTTCATACGGACACCCATTACCCATCCACGATAGGCTCTAGACCCTCAGCGGGGACACAAGGTAGCACCACCCAAGACCCTAAAATAGCCGCTAGTGATTCCTCCTCCGACTCAGAAATCATGGAAGCATACCCTACCCAAAACACTGAGAGAGAAGGCCATGCACCTCCCGAAGCTCCACAGCCTAGTACTAGTATGTTTAGCCGTTTCATGGAAACATTAGGTAGAGCTACTCGCTCGGAACCTGATGAAAATGAAGCACACGAAGGGGGTGGGGAAGTGGACACTCCTTTCACATCGCACGTGGACCCCACACCACTAAAGAGTGTCCATGTGGATATCCTGCCAACTTCTTACCAAGAAGGCCCTGTTGAGCTGCCTCCTTCAGAAGTCCCCTCTAGAGTACCGTTGGTGACAAGTAAAACCACGGGGAGCAACATTGCTTCTACCTCACAAGAAACCATTAACACGTCGACTCTAGAAGGATTGTTCATTAATGATCATTAGACATACGACCTCCACACTGAGGTGTTGAAGGATCTACACTCTGGCCACGCCTACCATGTAGGATGGATAGAGATTGTACAATCCACCTCTAGTGCCATGAGCATCGAAGATCAACAGAAAATGATCTGTAATGTTATCCATGGCATTATTCAATCAGAAAGGCAAAACCGAGGGGTAAATATACTCTCAACTGGCCCCATGAGATTTCTGGATACGAGCAAGGCTCAACAGCCTACTCTATCACAAATGGAGACTCCTCTAATGAGTCCCATGGACCCATCTTACGTCATTTCATCTGGGGTCTCTATGCAATTTGAGCCTCCGAGCGACAACTTTAGCTTCCCTAACTTGGCTCAACCCTCTATTAAGGAAAACACAGTGCTCACTCCAGGGATAGGCCTGACAGAGAATTTACCGATGACAACTACGGTTAGCGCAGTGCTACTACCTAGTGTCGTAGTACCTAATATGGGGCCTCGACCGTATGTGCCTCTAGCCCCTTATGCACACATGGCCCCCACACCTCCAATTGTACCACTTGTTTATGATCCTCGAGTGCCGCTCCCTAGCCCTTATCCGAGTGGACCTATGCCCGGTTATGTTCCATATCCTGCATCATCCACACATATACCAAGACCGGTACCCGTCCCTCTCCGACATATGATTCCAAGAGTACCTCCACCGGCCTTGCCTCCTCACATAGGTGACTTGGCAGTGTTTGCTCAAACCATAGGACGATCTATCGCGGAAAATATGCGTCATGCATCTGATAGAGAGCCTAGAAGTAAGGCAGTACAAATTGCCAAACTCACTCAAAAATTCAATGGGGACGAAGATGCTAGAAAACACATTGAAGTGTTTGAACAAGTATGTGATTCCTTAGGGGAACGCAATGAACTACATAAGTGCAATGCCTTAAGCTTGACATTAAGTGGGAAGGCTGGAGATTGGTATAGAACCCTAAGGGTGGACGAGAAAACAATTTACCCTACCCTTCGAAGGTTGTTTCTAAAGGAGTACATACGAGAAGGTGTGCTTTGGGGTGTAGCATTCCAGCTACAGAAGGCCGAACGTAAGGAAGGAGAGTCAGTAAGGGACTTCATTAGTCGTCTAAAGCACTTAAACTCTCGTTGCCCTGTAAATGAGCGCTTCAACAATAACCAACTGCTTGATCGATTCATTTGAGGGTTGAGGAATGAAGGAATCTATAATGGACTAGTGATTAGAGGTATCACAACCTGGGAAGATGTCACTGCCAATGCAATCCAATTAGAGGACAACTTGATGATAGCAGGCATGAGGGTGTCTACTGACACGAGATCCACTAGCTCACAAGCCATTGAGTATGAACCCATGACTGCAAAGCCCATTGCCAATGAGCCAAAGGTATTTGAGACATTCTTGACAGACCTCACCAAGGCAATCTAAGAGTCTCTTAAGGATAATCGACCCCCTCAAAATAGTCACATGTATCCAAGAAGGGAGCAACAATGGTGTTCCATTTGCTTAGGTCCACATAGCACTAGTGAGTGCCCTACGTTTAGAGTAAAATTTAATGGAACTTGAAACGCATGTGGTAGGTATGGTCACCAAGCTAAGGATTGTTTAATGATCAAACGTATGATGGCAAATAGACCACCTGTAGCCTGTACGGATGCGCCTCGAGCTCCTGTATTGATGCCTGCTCCACCTGTTGAGCAACTACCGCAACACATGGTCCCTAGATCTCAAAATGTTGTACAAGCTACACCGCTACCACCTACTGTGCTAGGACCGCAGCCCCCGCATCCAAGAGTCACCCCTATGAACCAAGTGGGTTGCGAGCCATCTAATGCTTATGCAGATGGCTCTGAGGAGGAAATAGACACTAGTATTGCCTACGGACTTGATACATTGGAAGAGTGTCCTATATACTACATGGAAGATTGTTGGGGGCAAGTCAAGCCGGTTTATCAAGCTGCTGCTCTCGCATCCAGAGGTCAAAATATCAACACCCAGGCTAGGAGGCCACCTCTTCAATGCTACGAGTGTGGTGGACCACATCGGGCAGCAGAGTGCCCTATTAGGCTGCAAAAGAATGCTGCACAGATGCAAATGAATCAAAGGAGCACGTCTACAATGCCAATACTCACATGTAATCATTGTGGCATAGATCACTTGATTGCCCAATGCCCCTATAACCCAAATGCGCCTAAAATCACACCCCTAAATTTGGTCAAAATTGCTAGTGTGACATCGCCAATACCACCTGTCGCACCCGCTTATGCGATTACACGGTCCATGCTTCAAGGGCCAGGCCATATCCTCGAAGAGAGAGATACCGCGTCAGTTATCCAAGCAAAGAAAAAGAAGACACAAAGGAAGAGGTCGCAGAATACGGGAAATTCAAAACCAAGTTCCAAAACAAACATAGGAACAGGAGATGACCCCGTGTATATGAATGATCTCGAGGATGATTCAGATTCAATCGAGACAATGGAGACTAGAACCAATACCACAAAGGGAAAGACTGACAAAGAAAACCGTAACATGGAACCAAATGAAAACCGAATAAAAGAAAACCATAAAGAGCCTCTAAAAACACCACAAGTGTTTCCAAATCCAATCCAAGACCCCCAAGATAAACCGCAGGGGCAAAAAGGGAAGAATCGTAAAAAGAAGATTGGGACGTACCCAAACCCAGTAGACGAGATTGAGCAGGTGAAACATCTAAGAGGTTTAGTGGAGGAGACTCAAAGGAAACTAGAACCAGAACCCATGCATGTCAGAATTCATGACACAGTGTTTCCCACGCAAGTTCATCCACCCCACATGAACCATAGACCGTTAGCCATATCTAGTATCGTCCAAGAAGGGAGTGAGGACGGGACATCAGAAAGTGAGCATACACCTTTCTTGTTGGAAAGGATGTTTAACGAAGGAATACCTGATCCCATTGAGGAATATGAGATTTCATCCTCACCAGTTCCTAGTCAAGGACCTACACCTTGCAAAATGCCAATGAATGTTTCCAAACTAGTGGACTTCATGTCTTCTGAGGTCCGAACCACAATCATAGCAAAGCTGTATGGAGATCCTGAGTTATTCTTTGCACTTCGAGCATTCCTTAACGGAGAGCTACAAACGGGATTACTGCAGTTTGCGCAACCAAATAGGCCTGACTCGATTATGATTGATGAGGAAAATTATGTGCAATCACTTGACTTAGATGGACACGAGTCTGTGATCGAGGTACCCATTAACGAATTAGGGCAGTATTTTGAAGGCGACGAGTCTAATGCGACCCTACCCATCACTACCAATGGATTAACTATAAAGGGAATTCTTGATGGTGGTGCGGGAGTTAGCATCGTTACCAAAGATTGTTGGGAATCCATGGGAAAACCCCGCCTCAGTGTTACTAACATTGTGGTAAAGATGACAAATGGTACCATAGCCAAACCTATGGGGATGCTCTCAAGGATCTTAAGATCAAAGTTCTAGGACACAAGGTACGACATACGTTCATTGTAATGGATTTCTCTAAACACCTTATGTCAAATGAAATGATTTTAGGACGACCATTCATGAGGGAAGCACAAATGGTTCATGATTGGTCTAAAAATCATGTCTATTTGCAATTCCAAGACTCTGTCCTTAGAGTGGATTTGGTGACTGGTAAGGTACACCCCTTAGGGAGTAAAACCATTATGGATCATCGCTCTGACACCACAGTTCACTCGGCCCCACTACAATATTGTTACACTTGTAAGAAGGATACATACATTGTTCAAGATTCTCCTTACATGGATGTGTTACCGGGTATGACGGAATCAGACAACGTAGACTGGGTACACCTAGCTGCAACCATAGATACTTGGGGAAATAGAGGAACCACTTGGGTCACACCAGAGGGGGAAGAGGTACCACAAATTGCACCTCTGAACATGATAAGTGCCATACATGCATCTTCTAAGGGCAAGGCAATTGTAGACCAATCTGACAGTGACACCGATAGCTCAATAAAAGACTTTGACCAACACGACTCAGACACTGACTCCCAGAGTGAGACGGATTCTGAATCTCATGAATTAGAGAGTGGAGCAAGTTCAGAGTCAAAACATTCGGAAGGACCGAGCACATCAACCGATGATAGCTCCTCCGAGAGTGAAGAGGACACCAACGAGGACTCCTTTAGTGAGCCAGATCTAAATGCAAATCAAAAGCAGGTCTCAAATAAGAAAAAGAAAAACTTTAAGAGGCGTGGATATCGAGCCAATGTACGTGCTAGGATAAAAAAGAAGAGATCCTCAGCAGAATGGCTCAGTTATATAGGAGCATGTGATGCTCATCGAAAATTGGTAGACGATTGGGGTGAATATCTCCAAAATGTTATGTGGTGTAGACCACGACCCTATAAAATAGCCCAATTGGAGATCATAGACAAGCCAAAGTTGAGCCGCACTGCAAGGAGGCGTCAAAACCAAGAGTTAGCTCGACAACACAAGAAAGCAGAAATAGAAGCACAGACCAAAGCACAACCAGAATCCACAGACTTGCATCCTTCACCAGAACATTTCAAATCTTACACCATAGGGGAAGCAAAGGTTGTGTACACAAAAGCCCAAAGAATACCTATCGATGGGAATAATGGAATCTATGATGGTCCGGCAATAGTTAAAGAAATAGAATTAGCCGACCCCGGTGAAGAATCAAAACCTGTTTTTATTGCCCAAGACCTCACAGAAATTGAAGAGGCGGTCCTCAAAGAGCTTCTCAAGGAATTCAAGGAAATATTCGCTTGGACATACCATGATATGAAAGGTGTTCCACCTTCTGTGGTCCAACATACGATCCCTATGATTAGCACTGCGAAGCCCGTACAACAAAGACCCTACCCGATGAATCCTAAGTACGCAAAGATCATTCAAGAAGAACTAGAAAAGCTTATCAAATGTGGGTTCATATATCCTATTGAACACTCTGAATGGGTGTCTCCAATAGTTATCGTGCCAAAAAAGAATGGGAAACTTAGGGTGTGCGTGGACCTCAAAAAATTTAATGCAGCTACTAGAAGAGACCATTACCCCCTACCATATTCCGAACATGTACTCGAAAGAGTTGCAGGCAAGGAAGCTTATAGCTTTCTAGATGGGTACTCAGGCTACAACCAAATCACGATAGCGCTAGAGGACCAAGCTAAAACTGCCTTCATCACAGAATTTGGCGTGTTTGCATTTCGTGTGATGGCTTTTGGCTTAACAAATGCCCCGGATACATTCCAACGATTAATAAACACTGCTTTTAAAGAATATTTGAGAGAGTTTTGTGAAGCTTTCTTAGACGACCTTTGTGTTTACTCTTCTTGGAAAGAACATCTATCATGTTTACGGAAGGTGTTTGAAAAGTGTAGGTTATATCGTATCTCATTGAACCCGTTCAAATGCCAATTTTGGGTCAAGCATGGAGTTATTTTAGGGCATATAGTATCTAAGAATAGTATCTCAACCGATGAGAGCAAAATTAAAGTGATTCTAGAGTTACCACCACCAACCAATTACAGGGGAGTTCAAAGGTTCATGGGACACGTGGGTTATTATCGACGGTTTATTTTATTTTTCGCTGAGATAGCACGTCCTTTGTACAAGCTTCTCATTGAATTTAAATGGACTGAAGAGTGTGACCAGGCCTATGAACAATTGAAGAAAACACTAGCAAGTGCTCCGATTTTAAGGACACCTAACTGGGATGTCATTTTCCATGTGCATATTGATGCATCAAACTTTGCTATTGGGTGTGTTCTCACTCAACCAGGAGAACATAAATTGGACTATCCCATTAGCTTTGCAAGCCGTCAATTGAACGATGCTGAAAGGAACTACACCACTACAGAGCGAGAAGGTTTAGCAATGGTTTATGCAGTAAAGAAATTTTGCTACTACCTTCTGGCAAACAAGTTTGTATTTTATGTGGATCATCAAGCGTTGCTGTATCTGGTAAACAAGCCATGCTCCATAGGAAGAATCACACGATGGTTGTTAATTCTTCTGGAGTTTGATTTCACGATTGTAGTGAGACCCGGTAAAAGGCACGTCATGGCTGATCATTTGGCTCGCATACCCAATGGTGAAGCCCCTACAGGAGTTGATGATGAATTACCCGATACTTCCCTAATCATAGTTGAGACTATGCCTGAATGGAGTGAGAACATTGTTAACTTTTTAGTTAATGGTTTTCCACCCAAGGAACTTCGTAAGGATATCGCTCGAAGGCTAGTAAAAGAATGTGAACCCTATTGTTTGATTGCCGGAACTCTGTATAGACTAGGCAAGGACGATATTCTTAGGCGTTGTGCCCGCGAGGATGAATATTTGTATCTTGCAAGAAGCACATATGGTCATAGCAGGAGGACATTTTTCAGGAGACCTGACTGCTAGAAAGGTGCTGCAATCAGGCTATTGGTGGCCAACTTTATTTAAGGATGCATCACTTTTTACAAAAGGGTGTGATGAGTGCCAACGTTACAAGACCACACAGCGCAAAGACAGAATGCCCTTACATCCTATTAAAGTAACCCAACCATTTGAAAAATGGGGCTTAGACTTTGTAGGTCCAATTAGTCCCGCAGCTCGCAACACTCAATCTCGATATATTCTAGTTGCTACGGACTATGTAACAAAGTGGGCTGAAGCTAAGGCTTCACAAAAAGCTGACGCGAGGACAACAGCTAAGTTTCTTTTTGAGAACATTATCACAAGATTTGGTTTCCCTTTGGAAATTGTTAGTGATAATGGTACCCATTTTATAAATGAGGTAATAAGAGAGCTTACCACGACCTTTATGATATCCCACTATAAGTCTACACCTTATTACCCGCAAGCTAATGGACAAGCCGAGAGCACCAACAAGACTCTAATCTCTATTTTAACCAAGACGGTAGAAGCTCATCGCACTGATTGGGATTTGAAGTTGACATCTTCTCTATGGGCTTATCGTACTGCTTATAAAGTGGCTATTAATTGTACACCATTCAAAATGGTATACGGCCAAGAAGCGGTTATGCCTTGGGAGTTTGTCATTCCTAGTCTTAGGGTAGCTTCGCAAGAAGGATGGAATGGTAACCACTTAACCGAGCGTTTGTATATCTTAGAAAAACTAGACGAAGAGAGACAGTTGGCTGTGCAAAATGCTCTTGTGGAAAAGGAAAGGAGAAAGAAGTGGTTTGATCGCCATGTGAAGGACAAGGACATCAAAGTTGGTGATAAAGTCCTTATGTATGGAGTACGTAAAGAGAAGAAAAAGTTGAAATATGCTGGTAAAGGACCATATAGAGTATGTGAAATTACCCCACAAGGTACCCTTCGTGTGGAAACTCTTGATGGAGTTGAAACCATTGGATTCCTCAATGGGAGTAAATTCAAAAGATATTATGATCCTTTAAGCCAAGAAGAACTACGAGCCATTCATCAAAAGAAGGCCGCCAAAGCACAAACCGAGTTAAAGAAGATACAAGCTCAAGCTGAGGCTAAGGAGCGACAACAACGTATAAGACAAAAACGAGAGGCTAACCTTGGAGTCACAAATGCATTCCACGTGGAAATCGAAGAGGATTGGTTGGACTCTGACACACCTCTACGATACCCTATTGAGTTAAATAGTGCCTATGGAAAAGTGCTATATAACGCCTTATTGGACACGGGTGCTAAATATAATCTGCTATCCTATGGGGTGTGGTGTCAGTTAGGGAAGCCACCTCTATCTGAGAGAATTATCCAAGTCAAGGGTGTCAACAAGAAAAAAACTACGGTTTTTGGAATCTAGCACACTTCTGTCAGTTATGACAATGGAATTGTAGCTCAAGACTTTTTGGTCATGCCTACTGGAACTATGGAGGGTAATATAAACCTAGGACGCATGTGGATGATAGCCACCAAATGCACTATTGATTGGGGGACTGGGGGTGTCACAACGCAAAAACCAACTCTTATCCCTACCACTCAAGCCATAGTCCCTGAGATATTGCCTAACAAAATAAAACGCAAGACATTGCATGTCCAGAAGGTTGAACCATACGTCCCCATAGCCCAACTCTCTAGATCTTCAACTGATGTAGTTGAAAGAAAGCTTGAGAGACACAAGAACCATCCTAATATAGCAAAGGAAGCATACAAGTGGGTCCCTAAAGCTTCTTTAGTAACCATGGCTGATGCTAAAAAACGGAAGCCTCGTAAGAAACGTCCCACTCGCTCCAAGACATGTAAGAAAACGTAGCGCTGGATTCCTAAACGACTATTAAAAGCCCAAGGATACTATAAAGGAAATGATCAAATCTGGGTGCCCAAACGTAAATTGTACTCTTACTTGTCACCTGACCCATGTAAACCCAATCCTGTGGCTCCAAAACAAATTGAAAATCGTGGAAAGGAAAAAATCACGGAATGCGACACACCTGCTCCAAAGCTATTTTAGGTAGCAAAGAAAGAACGATTTGTTCCACCTAGCTCAGGAACAGGAAAAGCAAATGAAGCTTCTTGCTCTTCATGTAGTTCCTATACGGAAATAGAAGCTTCAACACAACCTCCACCTACCATTGTACATATCCATACAAGCAAGAAAGAGTTTGCACCTCACGTTGTAGATTTACCACCTCCAACAATGTTGCAAATAAAATCATGGGAGAGTACCTTACCACCCTTGCAACTAGATGAAACACATAGGGTGATCGAAAACTATTGGTTAAAGCCTTTACCCATAACAACTTGGAACAATTGGTTTCAAAAGGTGACGACATCATTCCAAAAAGTATGATCTACCCAAGGAAGGGGGGAGTGTTTGCTGACATCCGTCATTCACTTGCTTCCCTCTCAACCTTCCTCCCTGACCTCTCAATCTCCAATCTTAGGGAATGTATATATAAAGCCTTATACTCACAAAAACAAGATAAAAAAGTAAAAGAGTAAGAGCCATAACACAAAATAATAAAAACAAATTATGCACAAGAACACGACCCTTGTAATATTTGCACTCTAACCATCATCTATTTGCATGTACAGATATGGCTAGTACACTAGAGTCATCCACTCCTGCCTTGGGTGAGAGGTACCCTCGTTACTTTTCACAAATATTTCACATGGTCTTTCCAGTGCTTGCATGTGAATGGGATTTGATAGGTACGCTAGCATGTGAGAGGAATTTTGAGGAGTTAGAATGGTTGATACGTCTCTTGACCATGTCTGATCCATACTTAGTAGAGAGCGTTTCTCCCATTGCACAAGCCTACCCTTTTGACCAAGATGACTATAGGCGTCTAGTGACCTTCTTAGTAAACATGGGCACCTATGATGAAGAAGAAAATTTACATGACTACACGGATGGCACATATGGTCTCATGGATGATGACTTTGTTTATCTCGACGACGAGGATAGGGGTTTAGCCTTAGGGTTTCCCCCCAACCTCTACAATATCCTATTCCCTTGACTCTTTAGGGGGAGTGCAAATAATTAGGTTAGGGTTCCTTATGTTTTTTGTTGTGTTCAATAAGTGTTGGTACCTTTTCCCACTAATGTGCCTCCTGGAGGTATTCCTTTTGTTTCCTAGTGTGTACAGGAGCGTGTTGCTATTGATAGGATTTGGACCTTCATGGAACCTTTCTCTAGTTCACACTTCAAATCAAGCGCGACCATCAACACAAACAGGTGTTTTATGTCCATTAGCATTGCCCTTATCTTTTTGCATCCATGTTTGTCTACTTTGATTGTGATTGGTAGCATAATATTCAGCGCATTTGCTTAGTATCAAACATTTAATTCAATGTAATGTTTTGTCATAATCACTTGTCTAGGTTTAAAAATCAAGCAGTCCGACTAAGCTAGTTTGACCAAGCTAGGTATTATAAATCTTCTCTTAATACCATGGGGAATGCCTTCCTAATAAGCAATGGTTACTTAGGTTCTTAATCCGATTTAGGCAGCATTGTGTGAAATGTACTAGGGCTTTCTAGTGGGCTTAACCCTATTGACCTTTAGCTTAAGTATTATAAAGGGAGTTTACTAATGTGATGAGCCTGGGGAGGGTAACAGTGTTATATGACCCCCCAAAGTTACAAAATTAAAATGCTGAAAATGAACAAACAAAAAATCAAAGTGCCACAATGTAAAATTTTAAGCTGGAAGAGAAATCCCTGCTTAAATTGGTACTTCACTCACATGTATCGCCTATGGTACTAGAGCCCTAGAGGCTCCCAATGTGGGCGCTTTTCCTTGAAAAGCAAAAAACCCAAGGCATACAAAATAAGCACACACATCAAAATTGAATCAATGTGAAAAGACTTTGGGGGGTCAAAGAAAAGGTAATCAGTCAGGCGATGATTTCATGAGAAATTCCTTTTATCGTAGCTTAACTACAAGGTCTTCTAGGTATAGCCTCTAGTCAGCCCTCGAACATCAAATACTTGGCTCTCGCGATTAAACAACTTAATTGACCAGAGAAAATTGAGAAGTTACCCATGGTATTAATAGTCGAGCTCTAGTGCCTTTTGACCGTTAAATTAACGACCCCGGACTTGTTTAATTTTTTACCTTTACATCTGTTTATGCATTTGATTATATTGCAATTTAATGTTTATTGCTGACAAATTGTCTAAAATTCTATTACTAATCAATTTGTCTGTCTAAAATTGCATATGATTTTTAATTGTATATGAGAATGCAATTACTGTGGCAATGTTGTTTGATTTTGCAGTGATTGAAGAAGGCTACGCACATCCATGTCGACTGCTCTTCCATCTAGACGAATGAGCTTCAACTGGATAGCTTCCGAGGACGGAATCTACATCAGGAAGGGGGGCATGTTAACCCTCACGGCACACGGACACCCTATGATCTATAAACGTTGTATTATTTAGAGTCAGGTACCGGGCTTGTCGGACCAATAGGAACAGGGTAAGGGTGATCGCCGATGACAGGCGCACTCTAACTGGAATATTCAAGGAGTTAGTTGGCTAAGTATGGGTGCCCAAGTGTGAATGGGGTGAGCTCATATAAAAGCCACTAAACCTAATTTTTACTCATTCTCTCATTGTGCAATAGAAGCCGCTCTTGCTCCATCTCCACCTTCTCCTTCACCATCTCCTTGTGTGTGTGTGTGTGTGTGTACGTGTGAGAGAGAGTGTGAGAGTGTGTGTGTGATCGAGCGTTGCGGCGGCACGACGGCGGCGAGGCGGTTGAGCACGGCGTAGCGGCGTCTCCCTCTTCTTTGCGGCACGTGAATCCTTCATTCGCAACTACGCAGGAAGGTGAGTGACACACCATTCTTCCTTGTGATCTTGTCTGTTGTATGACTGTGTGCTAGGAGCCTTTGTGGCTCGCACACGGCGCGTAGCAAGTCCCTAGCCTTGACATTAATCATTAAAAGTCAACAAACAAATTAAACATCAACAAACTAGCAGAAAATCGATTCTGTGTATTTGGGGGACTGTGTGGGGTAATGATGAACTTTCCCATACTAGATTTAGCAGCAGGGGGCATTTTTGGACCTGGAGGGCTTCTTGGGATGCAAGTTACTACCATTTCCAGCCTGTGAGTGCCCAGAAACCTATAAATACGACCCCTTGCTTCACAATTTTGGAATGACTCGGAGTCTTGGTACATTCTCTCTCATCTAGAGGGACCTCTACGCAGAAATCGCTAGAGAGCAAAGCTCTAGTTGGTTAATCAACAATAATTAGCACTAACCTTTTGAAATTAGTAAAACGAGGTTAACCTATTTACAATTTTCTTAATTAATTGAAGATTAAACCTATGTACACTCTAAAATTCTCTCTTAATTCAAAATTCTCTACTAATTATTGAGATTAAGCTTAGGGACACTAAGCTTATTAATTATTACATTATATTAGGACTGAAATTACTCATTTTAATCATAAATTAATGATAATTATACTAATTATATTTAGATTAAGATGAGATAATTCTCAGAGCTGTGTTAGACTGTCATTATGCTAGAAAACTTATTTGTAATTTTTTTAGTAATTTTTGTAATTATTTAAGCAGAATTACACTGTTTTTGAAAAGTAAAGGGGGAATTAATCAAATTAATCCAAAATGCTTTGAGATAATTATCAGAGAAAAAATTACATCTTATGCAACCCGTGGTAATTATCTTAACCTCAGATAATTAGTTTAACTAATTATCTCAGATAAATTACACTGTTTTTAGGAAAAAATAAAAGAGAGAAAATAGCAAACTAATCCAAAATGCTTTGAGATAATTATCAGAGGTAAATCACATCTTATCTTAACCTTAGATAATTAGTTTAACACTAGAATGGTAACCTAACAGGACATAAAAGTGTCCTTTCAGGGTTTTGGGAAAAATTTCCAAAACCATATTAGATCCACTCATTTTGAAAAATCCTTTCATGAGCTTATAGTTCAATAACTACTACATATGGAAAAAATGATAAACTTGTAATTTTTCTCATCCCTTGGTCACTACAAGCCTCCAAAGTTGATGGACCAGTGCATTTTGCCCAAAACAACAATTTCTTATGGTTGATTGCATGTAAATAAGAGTGGGGATTTTTGTAGGACATGAGATAAAATGCCCCGTTAACTTCAATGGGTTGGTGACCAAAACATATGGTTGCTTTTACCTCTAATTTTTTT
Organism: Adiantum capillus-veneris; assembly: GCF_014529385.1. Classification (NCBI taxonomy): domain Eukaryota; kingdom Viridiplantae; phylum Streptophyta; class Polypodiopsida; order Polypodiales; family Pteridaceae; genus Adiantum; species Adiantum capillus-veneris. Next base: position 79,704,664 of record NC_140949.1, read on the forward strand.
TTGGGCAAAAAAAATAGATACAAAAAAGTTGCATTTTTGCCATTCTGCGGACCTATCATCAAAGTTTCTATAGTCACGCTCAATATAGATACTATATACATGTTTTCTTAGTTCCCTTTGGGCCTTTGGATTCAAAAGGAGCCATGGATCATGTCAAAAGGATAATGGATCTCTTACAATTGGAACCTTGGGGGCAATGATAAAGTTCTAAATACAGCAAACATGAAAAAACTGGGTGTAGCATTATGACCTCTAGAAACCCATAGAAACTACTCAATATCTAGCCAAGTTTGTAGTCTATGATTAGATATGGTCACTACCTACAAAATACACACAATTGGCCTAAGAAACTAGCAATATTGAGAAAGTTATACTTGCTACTCTAAAATGTATCGTATTCTTCAGCAATCAAAAAACTCAACCATCATCATATACTATGCTATATAGAATATTAGGTCCCCCAAAACTCAAGGAAGATTAGCTTACACTTACACAAGCAAAATTGAATTTGGATATCAAGAAAGCCCCCAAAAAAATCATAAAAGTGCTAATTTTGGCCAAAAAACAGGATTATGCAATTCTTGTAAATTGGTCATAACTTTCAATTTTAACACTTAGCTCTCCCTACAAGCATCAAAGCATGTTGAGAACTATGAAGGCCTAACCTCTATCCATCTAAACCTCACAAACATGAAGTTTAGAGTGGTATAGTTGCCAAAAATTGAAAAAAAGCCAAAAACAGGACCCATTTTTTCACACAGTTTAGGTTCACAAATGTTGTGCAAGAGTAAGGTTAATGGTGAGATCGATACTCCAAAAAAAATGCTTAGTTTTTTTCAGCTCATAAGGCAACTTTTTGGATATATAGCACCTAGAAATCCATTCTCATACTCTTTAAATAATTCAAGCAAAATGGTCACTTAACAGAACACAAAAGTGTCCAAGGACATAAAAGTGTCATGTTACCATTCTAGTGTTAACTAATTATCTCAGTAGAATTACACTATTTCTAAAGAAAAATACATTGGGGGAAATAGCAAACTAGTCCAAAATGCTTTGAGATAATTATCAGTGGTAAAACACATTTTGATAAACTTGTGATATTTATCTTATCCTCAGATAATTAGTTTAACTAACTATCTCATCAGAGAAACACTATTTTTAAGGGAAAATACAAGGGGAAAAATAGCAAACTAATCTAAAAAGCTTTGAGGTAATTATCATAGGAAAAACACATCTTTTGAAACCCGTGATCTTAGCCTCAGATAATTAGTTTAACTAATTATCTCATCAGAGAAACATTGTTTTTAAGGAAAAATACAAGGAGGGAAATAGCAAACTAATCTAAAAAGCTTTGAGGTAATTATTATAGAAAAAATATAACTTTTCAAACTCGTGATAATTATCTTAACCTCAGATAATTATTTAAACAGATAATTAGTTTAACTAATTATCTCATCACAGAAACACTATTTTTAAGGAAAAATACAAGGGGAAAAATAGCAAACTAATCTAAAAAGCTTTGAGGTAATTATCACAAGAAAAACACATCTTTTGAAACCCGTGATAATTATCTTAGCCTTAGATAATTAGTTTAACTAATTATCTCATCAGAGAAACATTATTTTTAAGGGAAAATACAAGGGGGAAAATAGCAAACTAATCTGAAAAGATTTGAGGTAATTATCAGAGGAAAAACACATCTTATGGAACCGGTGATAACCTCAGATAATTAGTTTAACTAATTATCTCATCAGAGAAACACTGGTTTTGAGAGAAAATACAATGGGGGAAATAGCAAATTAATCTAAAAATCTTTGAGATAATTATCATAGAAAAAATTATCTTTTGAAACCTGTGATAATTATCTTAACCTAAGATAGTAAGTTTAACTAATCATCTCAATAGAAAAACGTTATTTTCAAGGAAAACTAACAAGGGGAAAATAGTAAACTAATCCAAAAAGCTTTGAGATAAGTATCAAAGATAAAATACATCTTAAGAAACCAGTGATAATTATCTTAATCTCAGATAATTAGTTTAACAAATTATCTCAGTAGAAAAACACTGTTTTCATGAGAAAAAAAATAGTAAAATAATTTAAAAATCTTTGAGATAATTATCAAAGGTAAAACACATCTTAAAAAATTTGTGATAATTATTTTAATGACAGATAATTAGTTTAGCTAAATATCCTAGTTGAAAAATACTATTTTTAAGGATAAATTGAAGGAGAAAATTATAAAATCTTGATATATGATTACATACTATTGATCAGAGATAGATTACATGATAAAAAGACCGTGATAATTAAGTCAAGGTTAGAAACTTAGTATAGATATTTATCTAAGTCAATTTATACTAATTTTAGCTGAAAACTAAAGAGCAAAATTAATAAATCATGCTATATGATTACATGCTATTTATCAAAGTTAGAATACGTGATGAAAAGGCCGTGATAATTATGTCAAGGTTAGAAACTTAGTATAGATATTTATCTAAGTCAAAATATACCAATTCTGGTTGAAATTTAAAGGGAAAAATTGGTAAATCATATTATATGATTACATCCTATTTATCAGAGTTGAATTACATAATAAAGAGGTAGTGATAATTATTTCAAGGCTAGAAAAGTAGTATAGAAATTTATTTAAGTCAAATTATACTAACTTTAGCTGAAAATTAAAAACAAAAATTATATAAGTAAGTTGGAAAATAATAAGATAATTACAAGAGGTCAAAAATCCTTATCTACTTGTGATAATTATACCATAATTAATTAGTGAGTTAGGAAATTATAATTGACCAAAAGTCCTATTTTTAGCAAAAGATTAATTAAAATAAATAGACTTTGTGGTCAAAAAATTTTAGGAAAATTATAGTAAGTGTAAAGCTATGATATAAATTGAGGAAATAAAATCTTTGAGAGAAATAAATAGAATAAATATTAAGCTCAAAATAAGCAGATTCCAAGCTTAAAATTCGATGGAAAAATTAGGAAAAAGATATACAAAACTATAACAAAATTAGAATAGCTTAGAAAACCCTTAGAAAAATTGTGCAAAAAGTTATCATGTCTATATAGAAAAATAAGAAATTATCAGGTCAAGAATTTACCAATTGAGACTATAAATTTAACCTAGATGTGGGTAAAATTGGATACAAAGATTAAGTCTAGCTTTCGGATTATTTACCTAATGATTAGACATCCTTTTTATAAGGATAAGAAGGTATGACACCTAAAAGGACCCAAGCCAATCCTACATCTGATGATGAGGGCAGAGCTCTAAAAAGAACTAGAGCGTCGCACGACGATGACGATGGGCCTAGTAGTAAGCCTACGGAGGAGAGTCTTCATGTGCTAGCGCAGCAGCAGATGGCCGATCAGTTCCAGGTGGGTTTCCCATTATTCAACTAAGTCTTTAAATAGTTTAAGCTCTTTTATAAGTTAGCATTGCATACGTAAGGAGTGAGAGAATCAAAAAAGGAATAATTGATCAAAAATGGAAGGTAAATTCCAACGTGCATTTGTTTATAATGTAGGAAAGAATTATTTGGGTTAAAACTGGTTGAATTAGGAAAGATATGATTGATCATCCTTAATACAGCTTGTCTCAAGACACCTCAGACTCCTTGGTATGAATTGATGATAATGATGGCTTTCCAGCCACGAATAAGTCGGTTACCCCCATGAACGATGAGTTTCCACTCTGTGTCATGTCTTGATGTTTCTACATAAGTTAGGATACCGTTTTTATCCTAGGGGAGCCGCCTGGTTGTATGGGCAACTGGTTTTGTGTATGGGAACCCGGAACCTTGGGTGGAGGTTTATCCACTCCGGATTGTGAATAAGGAATGGGTGCCGTTTTTTCACCCTTAGGTAATCTTGAGACAAGAAGAGTACTGGTCATGGTTATTATGGACAATGTTTTGATTGACAGTACCCTGTCTTAAGTTTTAAGATGTCTATTTTGTAAATGAATGCTTTCAATACTGTCTTCAATAATTGATTGAAGGAATTACTATGATGAAAGTTTAAAAAAATCATTGTTTTAATTGTGACAAGAATGTGATAATAATGAGAAAACAAAAGAATAATCACGTGTGAGTGCGGGGTGGTAAGTGGGGATTGACTAAGGTTGTCAATCATGGACGGGTGGACCTGATTAGTCAGGTAACTATCCATGTCTACGTACTAAAACATTTAGAAAAATTCTTCACCTAGAAGAGGAGTCCACCAGCGGCTGTGCCCTCACATCTTTTAGGGGGGGAAAAGCATTGATTGAGGATACCTTAACCCAATTTGTGGAAGTTATAGGGCCAAAATAGTTTTTTGGACTTTTAATACGTTGTCCCGTTTCCGCTGCGAGACAGGACTAGGTCTTCTTCTAAGGCTATATACCCAAGCCATTGTCAATGGTAAAGGTTTATTCCTTGGATTTTTCTTATTTAGAGACTTTGATTTTTATCATACCTAGAGACCTGTCAAGGATCCCATCCCGATCTTGGTATTGGCGGTTTGGGATCCTCACAAGTAGTATTCTCTAGGTCTGATAAAAATCAGAGTCTCTAAACAAAAAAAATCCAAGGAATAGACCTTTACCATTGACAATGGCTTGGGTTTGTAGCCTTAGAAGAAGACCTAGTCCTGTCTCGCAGCGGAAACGAGACAATGTATTAAAAGTCCAAAAAACTATTTCGGCCCTATAAGTTGCACAATTTGGGCTAAGGTATCCTCAACCAACGTTTTTTTCCCCTAACATATGTGAGGGTACAGCTGCTAGTGGACTCCTCTTCCAAGTGAAGAAGTTTTTGAACGTTTTTAATGTGCAGGGATAGATAGTTACCTGACTAATCAGGTCCACCCGTCCATGATTGACAACCTTAGTCAATCCCCACTTACCACCCCTCACTCACACATGATTTTGTATTGTTTAATTACTACCACATTCTTATCACAATTAAAACAATGATTTCTTTTAACTTTCATAGCTGAATTTCATTAAAACAATATTGAAAACATTCTTTTTGGAAAGAGACATCTTTAAACTTAAGACAGGGTACTGTCAATCAAAACATTGTCCATAAAAACCATGACCAGTACTCTTCTTGTCTCAAGATCACCTAAGGGTGAAAAAACGGCACCCATTCCTTATTCACAATCCGGAGTGGATAAAACCCCACTCAAGGTTTTGGGTGGCCATACACCAAACCAGTTGCCCATACAACCGGGTGGCTCCCCTAGGATAAAAAAGGTGTCCTAACTTATGTAGAAACATCAAGACATAACACGGAGTAGAAACTCATCGTTCATGGGGGTAACCAACTTATCCGTGGCTGGAAAGCCATCATTATTAATCAAAATTTATCAAGGAGTCGGAGGTGTCTTGAGACAAGCTGTCTTAAGGATGATCAATCAAATCTTTCCTAATTCAATTAGTTTTAACCCAAACAATTCTTTCCTACTTTATAAACAAATGCACGATGGTTTCTTGGAAGTTACCTTCCATTTTTGACCAACTATTCCTTTTCTGATTCTTACTCACTCCTTACGTATGCAATGTTAACTTATAAAAGAACTTAAACTATTTAAAGAATTAATTGAATAATGGGAAACCCACCTGGGATTGATCGGCCATCTGCTACTGCACTGGCGCCTGAAGACTCTCCTCTGTAGGCCTACTACTAGGCCCAGCTTCATTGTCGTGCAACGTTCTAGTTCTTTTTAGATCTCTGTCCTCATCATTAGATGTAGGATTGGCTTGGGTCCTTTTAGGTGCCATAACTTCTTACCTTATAAAAAGGACGTCTAATCATTAGGTAAATAATTCAAAAAGCTAGACTTAACCTTTGAAAGGAAAGTGGCCAGTTGATACTGACCATGGGTGGATGATTAGGACTGTCAACGACTCATCTAGGGATTGAAGGAGTACGAGCGGAAGTGCGACGCGAGAGAGAGTGCGAGAAGAAGAGCACAACGATATGGTGAACTCGCTCTACTATAATGTGTAGAGCATAGTGAGTTCTTATTAGGTTTTTACAAAAGAATATGTGTACATACCTGGCGGCCCGCCCACTTACCTGGGCGACCACATTGGGCTTTATACCCCAACAACCTCCCACTTAAAGTCCAATGTGGTACTTTAAGTGTGAGAGAAGCTACTATACAAGCTAATATACAAGAGATGTAGAGAAGTGATGTACTACCCTACACCTAACTGCTTGCGAAAATACGCAAAGCTCTCTGAGGGAAGTCCTTTTGTAAGTAGATCAGCAGGATTTTTTGTGGTGTGAACTTTGACAAGCTGAAGTTGCTTATCCTCGAGCATTTCCCTGATGAAATGATACTTCACATCCACATGCTTTGTCTTTGAGTGATAAACTGGATTGCGAGCTAATTGTATAGCACTTTGACTATCACAATATAACACAGGCATCTCTTCTTTGATTCCCAAATCTGTTACTAGTCGATTAAGCCAAATTGATTCTTTGCATGCCTCTGATGCTGCAACATATTCAGCCTCTGTAGTAGACTGAGTAACACAATCTTGTAATCTAGAATGCCATGATACTGCTCCACCAGCCAATGTAAAGACATACCCTGACGTAGACCTTCGGTTGTCTAAGTCACCTGCATAATCTGACTCTATAAAACCCTTTACACTTAGCTCCTGACTCCCATAGCATATACGCATACTCTTTGTAGCTTTCAGGTATCTCAATATTCCTTTCACTGCCTCCCAATGTTTCTTGCCTAGGTTTGACATGTATCGACTTACTACTCCCACTGCAAATGCAATGTCTGGGTGAGTAGCAATCATTGCATACATCAAACTACCCACTGCAGACGCATATGGAATCTTATCCATTTCAGCCTGTTCTTCCTCAGACACAGGACAATCTTGTTTGCTAAGTTTCACATATGGTGGCAATGGAACACTCAATGCCTTTCCCTTCTCCATATTGAAACGTTGCAAAACCTTGTCAATATACTCTATTTGAGATAACCAAATCAACTTCTTTGATCTGTCTCTCTCAATGCGCATACCAAGTATATGACTTGCCTCACCCATGTCTTTCATGTCAAACGATTTTTCCATCTTTGACTTCAAAGCTGAAATTTCTTCCAAGTGCTTGCCAGCAATCAACATGTCATTCACATACAAAATAAGGATCAGCCAACTGCCATCCTTAGCCTTCTTTGTATATAGACAGTGATCGAACTCACTACGTTTGTAGCCTTGAGAAAGCATAAATTTGTGGAATTTATGGTACCATGCCCTCGGTGATTGTTTTAAGCCATAAAGACTCTTTAACAACTGGCATACCCAATCTTCCTTGCCTTTCTCAACAAACCCTTCTGGCTGCATGTAAATTTCCACATCTAAATCACCATGCAAGAACGTTGTCTTGACATCCATTTGGTGCAACACCAAATCTAATATGGCAACCAATGCAAGAAAGAATCTCAATGTAGTCATCTTGACCACCGGAGAGAAGACTTCATCAAAGTCAATGCCTTGTTCTTGCTTAAAGCCCTTGGCAACAAGCCTTGCTTTGTACTTTGGCTGACTATCATGAGTGGTGATCTTATACCTGTAAACCCATTTACAAGGTAGAGCCTTTTTAGCCTGTGGAAATTTAACTAGCTTCCATGTCTTGTTTTTATGCAGAGCTGTCATCTCTGACTGCATGGCCAATTGCCAATTCCCGGAGTCCTTCATTTGCACTGCTTCCTTGTAACATGAAGGCTCATTGCAATCAGTCAACATGACATAGTTCATAGATGGAACAAACCTATCAGGAGGTCGCGTGACACGTCCAGATCTACGCACAATAGGTGGCTCAGGCTCAGCCACAACCGGTGGTTCCACTCTATCCTATCCTTGCTCCTCTTGAGCCCTGACATTTTGTCTTGCACGTGCAAGTCCATCTTCTTGGAAGACAACTCTTCTAATCTCCTCAACCCTCTCTGGTTTAGAATGATATTTTGATTCATTAAAGTGAACATCATTGCTGCGGACAACCTTTCTGGATTCGGGATCCCAAAGTCTGTACCCCATCTCACCAGAATTACCATAGCCTAGAAAGATGCACTTTCTACTCTTCGGCTCAAGTTTGTTCCTAAATTCCTTTGGAACGTGAGTATATGCCTCACAGCCAAAGACTCTGAGATGCTTGTATAAGGGCATTTTGCCTGACCATACCATCTCTGGCACTGAATCCTTCTGCAAAACCTTGCTAGGAGATCTATTTACAAGATGAACAGCTGTTGATAGAGCTTCAGCCCAAAACCCATTTGGCAGTTGTGCATTAGACAACATACTTCTGACCTTCTCTTGTATGGTCCTATTCATCCTCTCAGCAACACCATTTTGAGGAGGATTGTAAGGAGCAGTAAGTTCACGTTTTTTACCTTTTGACTCACAAAAGTCCTGAATGGCCTTTGAAACATACTCTCCACCATTGTCAATGCGTAAGCATTTAAGCTTCTTGCCACTCTGATTCTCCACAAGTGTCACAAACATTTTGAAAACACTAAACGCTTCATCCTTGTGCTTGAGAAAGTAAACCCATACTTTCCTCGAGTAATCATCTATAAATGTCATAAAGTAAGAAGCTCCCCCTAGAGATAGGTTAGGCATAAGTCCACACAAATCACTATGAACAAGTGCCAACTGTGTATCTCTTCTACTGTTTCTATGCTTATGTGGCTGCTGTGTTTGCTTACCATACACACAATGTTCACAGAATTCAAAATCATTAAATGAAAATCCAGGCAAATAACCAAAACGAGACAAGATTTCCATTCCCTTCTTGGACATATGTCCTAACCGGCTATGCCACAAAGAAACGTTCGGCTGCTCGGTTACATTGATTACATTTTTAGAGACATTTGATACATAAATCATGTAAAGTCCTCCAGACTTTACTCCATGTGCTACTGTCATAGAACCCTTGGATATCTTCCACATGTTCTGTCCAAAAGGGGTGACGTAGCCAGCATCATCAAGTAAACCTGTGCTAATCAAGCTCTTTGTAATTGCGGGAACATGTCTCACATTCTTCAGCGTGAAAGAAGAGCCATTTTGAAACTTCAATTGAACATCTCCAACACCTAAGATCTCACATGTCTGCCCATTGCCTAGCCGAACATGATCTTTAGTGGTCACATAAGAAGTAAACCACTCCTTATTTGGAGACACATGAAGTGATGCCCCTGAGTCTATAATCCAGTCACTCAGTGCATTTCCATCAGATACTGTAAGAAGAGCTGAGTCCATTGTATTCTTCAAGAAGTAGATGTCTCCTGACACTAGAATGTCATCCTCTGCAACAGTGTTTGTCACATTTATTTCTTGAATCTTCACTGAGGACTTGTTCTTCTCACCATGGTCTTCAGCTTTCTCTTTGCCTTTTTTTGCTTTCCATTCTCTGCAGTCTCTTTTCATGTGACCCTTCTTGCCACAATGGTAGCATTCTATGTCACTCTTGCCTTTAACACTGCGGGACTTGCTACAAGACTGATTCCTCTTTCCACCTTTGTACTTTTCTTTGGTCCTTCCCCTGACAACTAAGGCTGTTCCTTTGCCTTTGTCCATTGTCTTTCTATTGGTTTCTTCAGTAAGCAGACTTCCTTCTACACCTGCTATGTTCAAACCATCTGGAGGTGCAGAATTACTCAAAGCTGTGCGAAAAGTGTCCCAACTTTCCGGCAATGTGATCAACAGGAACATAGCTCTAACAGGTTCATCAAACTTGACACCTTGAGCTGACAACTGACTATAGATTGTGTTGAATTCATTCAGATGATTGGACATAGGTGTCCCTTCTTTCATCTTCAAGTCAACAAGCTTCTTAAGCCAGTATACCTGTGAAGCTGCACTCTACTTCTCATAAAGATCACTCAGCTTTAACCATGCTTGATAAGCCGAAATCTCGTCTGCTACATTGAAGTAAACGCTTTCTGCCAAAGTCAGCATAATGGTAGAAAGTGCCAATTCATCCATTTCTCTCCACTCATCTTCGTCCATATCTTCTGGTTTTATCCCCTTGAGCTTTATAGGTTTTATCTGCTTCTTTTGTACCAACACGTGCCAAATCTGCTTCTTCCACAATGGGAAATTGGTTCCATCCAGCTTCTTGATATTGTAAAGAGCACTGTCCTGTGATCCAGCCATAGCTACGCTTCACAGTAGTTTACTTTCCTGGGAAAAATTCGGCAGAGTTTCCCCTGTAAACTGACCTCTGAACCAATATCAACCTGTCAAATGAACCAAGAAAGCTTCAGATTCTGCAGAAATTTTGGCAGAGTCTCCTTTGTAAAATGGCTCTGGTGTACTAAAAACAGACCAAAAAACAGCTCAAAAAACACTGTCTCTCTGACACTGTAAGCTGTGGGTAAACCTGTCCTGTCTCTGACTATCCTGTAAGCATAGACTGCGACAATGCCTCAACGGCAGTAAAGCAAAGATGCAATCCCAACTATCTAACTCACAGTCAATACATCCTAGCTGCCTATCTAAGGGTGCTCGAGGGATCGCTCCAAGACCTGTATCACCGAAAGGATCTCAACATTCGAAGAAATCCCCCAGCTCAATAAAACCTCACTCGACCCTCAACAAAGGCTGCAGTAAATCTGACAATACATAGACTTCCCACAAAGCCATACATCCACAAATTTCCCACTGTATGCTGTAACCGTTGCGGCAGTTGTTTGCTGTGTGACTCACGGCCAGCAAACCCTCAACAGACATACATCATCTCTAACAATACATCCCATGTGGAAGTACCTGCAATGTCAGGATGAAATCTGGAATATCAAGCAGCAAACACAAGCTACCTGATGAACTAGTGGATGTCGCCTACAGTCTGTGTGTAGATGCGCCCGTGTCGTATGTGACACGCCTCCAAGAACTGTGAGCCGTCCTTCGATGTGTAGACAACCACAAATCAACACTCTGGGAGTGTCGATATCCTCAGCACCTGCAGTCGCAGGCCGAAAACCCCAAATTTGCACAGTCGGATCTGCACCCGTCGAGACCACGTAGTCGAAAATGGCCTACGCAGACCTTTGTCGAAGCCGAACGGTGGCCGAGATGACCTCAGAATGAAATTCAGACAACACCAAGCCCTTCAGGCTTGCCCACAGGATTTGCGGCCGTGTCTTTCCCTATCAAATTTCACTCCAATCTGAGCTGGTGACTCTAGCCTCCTGCAGTGCTGCCCCGAGCCTCGATCTGAGCTCTGATACCAGTTGAAGGAGTACGAGCAGAAGTGCGAGGCGAGAGAGAGTGCGAGAAGAAGAGCACGATGATATGGTGAACTCGCTCTACTGTAATGTGTAGAGCATAGTGAGTTCTTATTAGGTTTTTACAAAAGAATATGTGTACATACCTGGCGGCCCGCCCACTTAACTAGGCGACCACATTGGGCTTTATACCCCAACAGGGATCTCTATGGTTCTTTTCCAAATGTTAATGTAACCATAGGGGATGTGAAAGGCGAGCAAAATTTCTTTGTTCAAGAGATGTCAAGCTATCCTCTAATCCTTGGACAACCATACATCACCGTAGTGCGAATGGAGACAAAAGTATTGGATGATGGATCTGCCTATGCCAGGGTCAAAAGCAAAGATGGAAAACGAGCTGTTCAATTCTTGACAGTTTGCATTGACCATGAGAGAAATCATGACAGCTCAAGGGACCGTTCTCTACCAAGCAAGGAGTTTCGAGATCAAAGGGAGATGAGGGGTTTTGGCCAAGTACCACTGTAAAGTGGGAGTGCAGTGGTATAGGAATAAAAAGGTTTTTGCCTAATCCAAAAGGGAGACAAAGTGGTATAGGAATAAAAAGGTTTTTGCCTAATCCAAAGGGAGACAAAGCTTTTTCTATAGGTTCCCTACTAGCAAAGGATGGATCAATATCTTTTACAATGCTTGGATATTTAAAGAAAGGACAAAAAAAATATGTAAATAGTGTACAGAGAAAAAAAGACCATGAATGGCTAGATGAAGACGAGTACATTTCAGGTGTTTTTGAAGAGGTTTCTTTTATAGATACTATGGGTGATCTCAATGCTATAACAGATTCTAGTTTTCAACAAGGAAATGACGTGGTAAAAGTAGCTTCTATGGACATGTATAGGCTCATTGAGTCTTTGAAAGATGAGGAGTGCTTCAATGTGCAAAAAGATCTAGAAGTGCAAGGGGAGACGAAGGACAAGACTATAGCAAAGAAGGTGAAACTAATGGAATTGCCTTTGCCTACAGATTGCAAGGAAAAGATGGATCAGGCTTCTTTGCAACCTAGTCTCCAAGATCCAAAAAGAATCAGACACAAGTTTATGCAAGAGTCATTGAAGATGTTAAAAGTTGGAAGCAATGACTCCTTGACAGAGATTGGAAGAAAATGCTTTGAGTAGACACTCTCCAAACATGGAAAAGCTTTTGCATTTGAGCCACATGAGATAGGGTGTGTGCATCCAGCAAACCAATGGTAATATTCATTGTACCTCATGTGCCTTGGAACCTACGGCCAATTCCAGTGCCAAAAGCACTCTTGCCAAAGCTTATAGATTTACTCAATGAAAAGATAAAGATGGGGATTTTGGAGCCTTCATGTGCCCCCTACTCAAGGAGATGGTTCACTATACCAAAGAAAAATGGTCAACAAAGTCACAATCAAAAATATGGGTACATGGCCAATTGTAGATGAGTTTGCAGAAGCATTTGCAGGAAGGGCAATCTATTATATGGGGGATTTTTACTCAGGGTATGATCAGTTCCAACTAGCAATGGAAAGTAGGGACTTGACTACCATGAGAATACCCTTGGGTTTGGTAAGGATGTGCACCTTACTATATGGAGTAACCAACTTGGTTGCGCACATGATGAATGGTATGAACAAAGTCCTACGTGACTTCATACCTCAAATTACAATGCCTTTTCTTGATGACATGCCAATCAAAGGATGCAACTTAGCTAAAAAAGATGAGGCTCTAGATTCGAGGGGGTGCCATAAATATATGGCAAACCACATCAATGATTGTGATAGAATTTTAATAAGGCTAGAAGAAGTGGACCTTACATTATCTGGGCAAAAGTCAGTGTTTGGGGTTGAAGAAATATTGATAGTGGACATCTTTGTAATCCTCATGGCCGCCGACCTTGTCCAACTAAAGTGGATGCAATACAGAGGATGAATGAATTATGTGTAAATATCACGGAGGTGAGAAGGTTTCTAGGAGCATGTGTCTTCTATATCATATGGATTCCACATTATGCACATGCCCTAGATCCTCTTTATCAATTGCTAAGGAAGAACCAAAGAATTTAATGGAATGATGTACATGTAAAAGCTATGAGAAAGTTGAAGCAATTGTTGTTGTCTTCACCAACTTTGAGGAGGTTGACTATGAGTGTGGAAGACCGGTGATTATGACACTGGACACTAGTCCAACGGGGATCGGATGGGCAGTAGGACAAGACGATGAAGATAAACACGGGTATGTGGTGAGGTTTGGGGGCAAGGTTCTAAGCTCTCACCAAAGAGCATATCCACAGGTAAAAAGGGAGTTATGGGGGGTGGTTACAGCATTAAAGTGTGACAAAGAGTACTTCATTGGAGCATCCGTAGTAGAGACTGATTGCTTACCACTTCTAGGGATGATTGCAAGATGCACTACTCCTGACATTGCTATGCTTAGGTGGATTGCTTATATAAAGTCCTTGAACCCAGAATTGAATCACATTATTGCAGGAAAAGATAATTCAATGGTAGTTATGCTTTCAAGGGCAAGGTATGAAGATGAGGATGATATGATTGATGAGGAAGAAGATTTGGGCACAAAATTCTACACAATTTCTTATGCAAAGTGTGATGATATATGCATTGTATCTTCACTGGAGTCCTTTTCAGAGGAGTTTTATGAGGATGAATGGTTGCTCATAGGTTGCTACTTGAGTATTTTACAAAAGCAAGATGATTGGACTTGTAAGGTTTCCAGTTTTTGTAACCTTAAAGATTGTATAAAGCTTAATCAAACTGATATGATTATTGAAAAAGAAATGTAGAATTGTCTGACCGTGGCAAATATTCGTATTTTTGGAACCGTAATCATGACTTTACTATGGTTAGAAATTTTCAAAACTGAATTCCGATAAAAACTGACATAGTTATGGCCATTGAAAGTCTATATTGTTGATTAAATTAATTAAATTAATTATAAGGTTTTGCTAATCATTGCTGTAAAAGACTTTTATCTTGAAATCCCTAGATATTTACACATATTTATAGATATTTTAAAAATTAATCATGAAAAGGGTCAGAACAATAGCATGGTCAATTTGGTGCATGTGGGGGCTGTGTGGAGCAGTGATGAGCCTGTCCAGGCCAGATAAAGCATCAGGTGGCACTAGGGGGAGGCTGGGGGCTGCCTTGAAGTGCAAGGAACTGCCAAACACAGCCTATGAGGCCTAAAAAGCTAAAAAAAACCCCCCCTTCTTCACAAGTGAGACAGACTCGGAGTCTTGGCCATTTCTCTCTCACATAGAGAGAAACTCTACCCAAAAATCACTAGAGAGCAAACCTCTATCTGATTATCCACGGTAATTAGCCTAACCCCTTTTTAATTAATAAAATTATGCTAATTTATCTATATTTTTATAATTAATCTAATTAATCAAGAAGATTAAACTTCTTTACACTCTAAATTACTCTCTTAATTCTTAATATCCTGTTGATTACTTAGATTAAGATTAGGGATAATAATTGAATTAATTATTAAGCCATATTAGGATTGAAATTAATCTTTTTGGTCTTAAATTAAGGGTAATTATATTAACTAAACTTAGATTAGTATAGGATAATTATCAGATCTAGATTAGTATAGGATAATTATCAGATCTAGATTAGACTATCAAGAAACTAGAAAAATTATCTCTTAATTTTTTGATTAGTTTTTGTAATTAATTAGATAAAAATTAACTATTTTTAATCATAAAATGAATGGAAAATTAGTTCACACACTAACATAATTACACTGTAATTACCAAAACTAGAAAACCTTGTTAGAAAGCCAAGGTAATTAGGCCATGAACATAAAATTATTTTATCTAATTAATTACGTCAAAATTGTCTGTTTTTTAGTAAAAATTGAAGGGAGAAATTAGCTAAATCACTTGTATAATTACAAAGTAATTATCAGATCTAGAAAACACTGTTAGAAAGTTGAGATGATTAGTTCATGCAAATTAGTTTAGCAAATTGTTTGTTTTTAGGCATAAATTGAAGGTGGAAATTAGCTAAATCACTTAGATAACTACAAAGTAATAATCAAAGCTAGAAAACACTGTTAAAAAGCCAAGATAATTAGGCCATGCCCAGAAAATTAGTTTAACTAATTAATTAGGCCAAGTTTTTTGACTATAAATTGGAAAGGAAAATTAATAAATTAATTTATATAATTACATAGTATTAACAGAGATAGAAAACAACATTAAGAAGTTGGTATAATTATCTTAAGCATAGATAATCAGTTTAACTAATTATCTTAACTAATGTTATCTGATTTTGATTGTAAATTAGAAAGGAAAATTAGTAAATTATTTTATATAATTACATAGTAGTTACCAAAGATTAAAAAGAGCATTAGAAAGTTAGAAAATTATGTTAAGTGTAGATAATCAATTTAGCTAATTACCTTAGCTAATATTAGTTGATTTTGACTATAATTTGAAAAGGAAAATTAGCTAAATAAGTTAGAAAACTATGTGTTAATTATCAGAGTTAGTTTACATGATAGAAAAGTCTTGATGATTATCTTAAGGTTAGAAAATTAGTATAGATATTTATCTAAGTCAAATTATACTAGTTCTAGTTGAAAATTAAAGGGGTAAAATTAATAAATCATGTTATATGACTACGTGTTATTTATCAGAGTTAGACTACATAATAAAGAAGTCATGATAATTATCTTAAGGTTATAAAATTAATATAGATATTTATTTAAGTCAAATTATACTAGTTCTAGCTGAAAATTAAGGGGGGAAATTAGTAAATCATGTTAGATGATTACATGCTATTTATGAGAGTTAAAGTATATGATAAAAAAACCATGATAATTATCTAAAGGTTAGAAAATTAGTATAAATATTTATCTAAGTCAAAGTATACTAAATCTACCTGAAAAGCAAAGGGAGAAATTAGTAAATCATGTTAGATGATTACATGCTATTTATCAAAGTTAGATTACGTAATAACAAAATCATGAGGATTATCTTAAGGTTAGAAAACTAATATAGATATTTATCTAGGTCAAATTATACTAATTCTAACTAAAATTTAAAGATAAAAATTAGATAAGTAAGTTAAAAAATTAAAATATAATTACCAAAGGTCAGAAATATCATTGTCTACTTGTGATAATTATACCATAGTTAATTAGTTAGTTTAGAAAATTACAATTGACCAAAATTTCTATTTTTAGCAAAAGATTAATTAAAATAAATAGACTTTGTTGTCAAACATTTTGAGGAAAATTAGAGTAAGTGTAAACCAATGATATAAAGTTAAGTAAATGAAATCTTTAAAGAAAATAAATAGAATAAATATTAAGCTCAAAATAAGCAAATTTCAAGCTTAAAATTCGATAGGGAAATTAGGAAAAAGATATAGGAAATTATAAGAAAATTAGGAGAGCTTAGAAAACCCTTAGAAAAGCTTTGGAAAAAGTTATCATATCTATATAGGTAAATAAGAAATTATTAGGTCAAGAATTTATCAATTAAGACTACAAATTTAACCTTGATTGGGTTACGATTGAATACAAAGGTTAAGTTTAGCTTTCAGATAATTTACCTAATGATTATACGTCTTTTTTTATTAGGATAAGAAGTTATGGCACCCAAAAGGACCCGAGAAAATCCTACATTTGATGATGAGAACGAAGCTCCAAAACGAACTAGAGCGTCGCACAACAACAAAGCTGGGCCTAGTAGTAGGCCCACTGACGAGAGCGTTCGGGCCTCGGTGCTAGAATAAATGCTTGATCAGTCCCAGGTGGGTCTTCGTTATAATTAAGTTTAAATAATTCAATTTTTTCTTAAGTATTAACATTGCATACAAAAAAGAGCAGTAAGGAATTAGGAAAGGTAAAACTGGCTTAAAAAAGGAAGGCATCTTCCAAGAACCCAACGTGCATTTGTTTATAAAGTAGAAGACTGGTTGAATTAGGAAAGATATGATTGATCATCCTTAAGATAGATTGTCTCAAGACACCTCCGACTCCTTGGTATATTTTGATGAATAATGATGGCTTTCCAGCCCACGGATAAGTCGGTTACCCCCCATGAACAATGAGTTTTTACTCCATGTCATGTCTTGATATTTTTACATAAGTTAGGATACCGTTTTTATCCTAGGGGAGCCGCCCGGTTGTATGGGTAACTAGTTTGTTGTATAGGCACCCCGAACCTTGGGTTGGGGTTTATCCACCCCAGATTGTGAATAAGAAATGGGTGTCGTTTTTTCACCCTTAGGTAGTCTTGAGAAAAGAAGAGTTCTGATCATGATTATTATGGACAATGTTTTGATTGACAGTACCATGTCTTTACTTTAAAGATGTTTGGTTGCTAAAAGATTGCTTTCCAATGTTGTCTGTAACACTTGATTGAAGGAGTCACTGTGACGGAAAGTTAAAAGAAACCATTATTTTAAATTTCAAAAAAATGTGATAGTAATTAGAAAACAAAACAATCATGTGTGAGTGCGGGGTGGTATGTGGGGATTGACCAAGGTTGTCAATCACGGACGGGTGGACATGATTGGTCAAGTAACTATCCATCCCTACGCACTAAAAACATTTAGAAAACTTCTTCACTTGAAAGAGGAGTTCACCAGCGGATGTGCCATTACATCTATTAGGGGGGAAAAAGTGTTGGTTGAGAATACCTTAGCCCAACTTGAAGAAGTTATAGGGCCGGAATAGTTTTGGACTTTTAATATGTTGTCCTGGTTTCGCTAGGAGACAGGACTAAGTCTTCTTCTAGGGCTATAGACCCAAGCCTTTGTCAATGATAAAGCTCTATTCCTTGGATTTTTTCTTGTTTAGAGACTCGGATCTTTATTAGGCCTAGAGACCTGTCAAGGACCCCATCCCGATTTTTGGTGTTGGCGAGTTGGGGACCTCACAAGTGGTATCAGAGCGTGTGTTAATTAAAATCTTGGACCTAGGGAAAAGTTTAAAGTGTTGGGTTGAAATAAGTGATCTTTGACAAATTCAATTAAAGAGGTATTTAAATAAAAAGAGGGAGAGAAAGAAAGAGATAAAATTATCCCCATCTTTGCAGGAAGATTTCCATCAGGCCTACCGCAAATTCATGGATTTCAACATTAGGTTTATGAGGGCTTGCCTATCCCAACACTGTTCAATGCGAAAAAGTGTGATGAAATGGCTAGACATGAGATTTTCTCCTCCTACTTGGAGGATCAAGTGGTCAGGATCTGGTGGATTTTTCTTCATTGATGTGGGAGAGTTAGAAGGTTTAGAACTAAATATGAAGAGACTCAAATGGGCCAAAGATCTTAAAGTCATTGAAGTGTACTTTTTCATTCCGACGAAGAATCTAGAGGAAACCTTTGTAGTGGATGGTGCCCAAGTATCACACAATCAGTGGGTGTTCGATCAGGTATCTAAAGTAACCTACCCAGGTAGAATTAGACCCATAGGTGTAGACCCTAGTTTTAGTGGACCAAAAGATGTTTCATATTTTGATCCTATATCTGATCCACCCAAAGTCCACAAGATTATAGTATAGGATTGTCGTCACCCTTATACATAGTAGGATCTTCATGGATTGTATTAACTCTTGTACATACTATGGTTCTCATGGGTATGCTATAAGCAGTATTGTTTATGGTTTGGCAATTGTCTTGATCCTGTGTGCAAAAGTTTTGAGTGTGAGATAAGTTAAAAGCATAAATAGAGATATTTTCATCTAGTACTAAATTTCACTAATTCAATCCCAGAGTAATATTCACGTAAATAGCCTTTACATTGTTACTCAAGAGAAAAAATTACTACTAAGCAAGTTCAACTCCCTACTTTCAAGGGAGAGGGACCCAATTTAGAGCGAGATGCCGAAGCATAGTTAGATGCTATGGACGGCTATTTCAAAGCCACAGGAACTGCTCAAGAAAACCAAACAATGTTGGGTATGTTCTGTCTCATTGGAGATGCCAAACTTTGGTGGAAGCAACACTGCAGAGATAATCCCACAAGTAGTCCATCTTGGGAGAAAATGAAGCACGCAATCAAAGAACGCTATCTCCCTCCTGCACATCAGGCTATCAAGATGAACAAATTCTTTGGTATACGCCAGCTAGGATTTTCTCTGAGGAGTACTACACAAAATTTGTGTCCTTACGATGCTATGCTCCTCAAATGACAATGGAGAAACAAATTGCTCGCTTCTGTCAAGGACTCAACAAACCCCTAAGTGCACGTCTTGAAGCCATGAGGCCTACATCAATTCAGGATACCCTTCTCAGGGCCAAGCCTCTTGCAGTTGAAGGAACCAACTCTACAAGGAACTATAATGGATTTAATAACTTTAGGGGAAGAGCTAGGGGAAGTTTCAACCAAGGATATCAACAATGTGGAGTAGCTACAGCAGTGAACTTGGAACAGACCTTCCCAAATGTTAGGTGCTATGGATGCAATCAAATGGGGCACTATAGAAATAATTGTCCAGAAGAGCAAAACCCTTGAACCATTGCTAGAGACATTCCTCAAAATCAAGGAGACAATCTAAGAGGAGGTAGAAATGGAGGACGAGGTAGAGGAAGAGCAAGAGGAGCTAGATCTTATGCAATCATGGAAGAACCAACCTTAATGAATGAGGAAGATGAAAGAGCCACTTGCTTGGCCACAATTAACAATCCTAGAGCTTAGCAACAATAGACAGTTTTGTAAACCACTATAAATCAATAATGTAAAAGTTTGAGTTACTTGTATATTATAATGGTATACATTATTTTCTTTCCCAAAATTACTTAAGGAATCTAAAGTCAAATTAGTATTCAATCCAAAAATTAGGGGATGACCTAGCAAATGAGAAAGAGGTTCTCGATAGTAAGACAAGAATTTGAATCTTGAGAATGAGATAGTTATCAAAAAACCAACTCGCATTCCTTTTACACAAAATAGCCTTCCTTAAAAAATGACCTAGATATGTAAGTATTAATGCACAAGAATAATAGGAAACCAAAAGAACTCTTGGTATGATACTTCTTAAAACCCTTTACATATTAATGTGGTCAACCAGGCTAGAGCACAGAGGGAGTACCTCTGGTGTGATAATGGGAGCTTCTGCCAAATGTAGATTTCTCAAGATGGCAAGAACACGCCGAGCGCATTCAGATTGGTAAAACTGGAATACATGATACTTGTCAAACACTGATTTTTCTAAATGGTCAATTACATCGAGCGCATTCATGTTGACAAGGTGGATATATGGATCTTTTATGGAATAGACTCAACCTAGTTTTTGAGATGATACAAATGGTTTGTAAAGGTTTTTAAGATGATCTCAACACTGAGAGTTTCTTGGGGAAAAATTGAGTAGCAAGTAATTAGTAAGGAATTGTAGAAACTCCAACCAAATTGTATCCTTGAAACTAGAAAGAACTCTTAGATTAAACTAACACTTGGTAAAGTTGAAAGATTATCCCACCAAAGATGCCACTTAGGAAGATGAATCTTCTCTTCTCAAGGACTTTCCCAATTTCGGTTGAGATGAGGACATCTCAATTCCTTAAGTTGGGGTGATTGTAAGGTTTCCACTTTTTGAAACCTCAAAGATTGTATAAAGCCTAATCAAACTGATATGATCATTGAAAAAGCAATGTATAATTGTCCGATCGTGGCAAATATTGGTATTTTTGGAACCGTAATCATGACTTTACTATGGCTAGAAATTTTCAGAACTAAATTCTGATAAAAATTGACATAGTTATATAAGGCCACTGAAAGTTTATATTGCTTATTAAATTAAATAAATAAATTGTAAGATTTTGGTAATCATTACTATAAAAGACTTTTATCTTAAAATCCGTAGATATTTACAGATATTTATAGATATTTTAAAAATTAATCATGAAAAGGATCAAAAAATAGCAGGGTCGATTTGGTGTATCTGGGGACTGTGCAAAGCAGTGATGAGCCTGGCATGCTAGATAAAGCAGTAGGTGGCACTAGGGGGAGCATGGGGGCTACCTTAAAGTGCCAGGAACTGCCAAACACTGAGTCCTAAAAAGCTATAAAAAGGTCCCCCCCTCTTCACAATTGAGACAGACTCGGAGTCCTTGCCATTCCTCTCTCACATAGAGAGAAACTCTACCCAAAAATCACTAGAGACTAAACCTCTAGCTGATTATCCACGGCAATTAGTCTAACCCCTTTTTAATTAGCAGAATTGTGCTAAATTTACCTATAATTTCTTAATTAATCTCACTAGTTAAGAAGATTAAACTTATTTACACTCTAAATTATCCTCTTAATTCTTAATATTTTGTTGATTACTTAGATTAAGATTAAGGATATTAATATTTAATTAATTATTAAGTCATATTAGAATTGGAATTCATTTTTTTTTGTTTTAAATTAAGGGTAATTATACTATTAAACTTAGATTAGTATAAGATAATTATCAAAGCTGGATTAGAATGTCAAGAAGCTAAGAAAATTATCTCTTAGATTTTTTATTAGTTTTTGTAATTAATTAGATAAAAATTAACTATTTTTAATCATAAAATAAAGAAAATTAGTTAACACACTTAGATAATTACACCATAATTATTAGAGCTAGGAAATCTTTTTAGGAAGCCAAGGTAGCTAGGCCATGCACAAAAAATAAGTTTATCTAATTAATTAGGCCAAAATGTCTGCTTTTGAGCATAAATTAAAGGAGAAAATTAGCTAAATCACTTGGATAATTATAAAGTAATCATTAGCGCTGAAAAACACTATTTGAAAGTTGTGATAATTAGGCCATGCATAGAAAATAATTTTACCTAATTAAATAGACTCAAATTGTCTGTTTTTAGACATAAATTGAACGGGGAAATTAGCTAACTCACTTAGATAATTACAAAGTAATTATCAAAGCTAGAAAAAACTATAAGAGAGCCAGGATAATCACGCCATGCCCAAAAAATTAGCTTAACTAATTAACTAAGCTAAAATTGTCTGTTTTTTGTTATAAATTAAAATGGAAAATTAGTATATTAATTTATATGATTACACGACAATTACTAGAGATAGAAAACAACATTTAGAAGTCAAGGTAATTATGTTAATCATAGATAATCAATTTAGCTAGTTATCTTAGCTAATATTGTCTGATTTTGATTGTAAATTGGAAAGGAAAATTAGTAAATTAATTTATATAATTACATAATAATTATCAGAGATGGAAAATAGCATTAAAAAGTTGAGATATTATGTTAAGTACAGATAATTAGTTTAGCTAATTACCTTAGCTAATATTGGTTTATTTTGACTATAATTTGAGAATGAAAATTAGCTAATTTAGTTAGAAAATTAGGTGCTAATTATGTGAATTATTTTACATGATAAAGAAGCCGTGATAATTTTATTAATGTTAGAAAATTATTATAGATATTTATCTAAGTCAAATTATACCAATTTTAGCTCAAAATTAAAGGGAAAAAATTAGTAAATCATGTTAGATGATTACAGGCTATTTGCCAGAGTTAGATTACATGATAAAGAAGCCATGATAATTATCTTAAGGTTAGAAAATTAATATAGATATTTATCCAAGTCAAACTATACTAATTCTAGCTGAAAATTAAAGGGGGAAAATTAGTAAATCGTGTTAGATGATTACATGCTATTTATGAGAATTAAATTACATATATAAAGAAGTTGTTCACCCTTAGGTGGACTTGAGACAAGAAGAGTATTGGTCATGGTTATTATGGACAATGTTTTGAATGACAGTACCTTGTCTTAAGTTTAAAGATTTTTGGTTGCTAAAAGAATGTTTTCCACTGCTGTCTTTAATACTTGATTGAAGGAATCACTATGACAGAAAGTTAAAAGAATGTTTGGTTGCTAAAAGAATGCTTTCCAATGCTGTCTTTAATACTTGATTGAAGGAATCACCATGACGGAAAGTTAAAAGAAACCAATGTTTTAAATGTTAAAACAATGTGATAGTAATTAGAAAACAAAAGAGTCATGTCTGAGTGCGGGGTGGTAAGTGGGGATTGACTAAGGTTGTCAATCACGGGGGGGTGGACCTGATTCGTAAGGTAACTATCCATCTCTGCGCACTAAAAACATTTAGAAAACTTCTTCACTTGGAAGAGGAGTCCACCAATGGGTGTGCCCTCACATCTGTTAGGGGGAAAAAAGCGTTGGTTGAGGATACCTTAGCCCAACTTATGGAAGTTATAGGGCCAAAATAGTTTTGAACTCTTTAATATGTTGTCCCATTTCCGTTGTGAGATAGAACTAGGTCTTCTTCGAGGGCTATAGACCCAAGCCATTGTCAATGGTAAAGGTCTATTCCTTGGATTTCTTGTTTAGAGACTCTGATTTTTATTAGGCCTAGAGACCTCTCAAGGACCCCATCCCAATTTTTTGGTGTTGGTAGGTTGGGGACCTCACAGGACTGAACTAGAATTCAAAAGGATAAAAAAGAAAGCATATGGATTCTTCTTGAGGGATGGCTACTTACGGAAACATCTTAAAAGAAGAGATGCAACTCCATTGCGAGTAGTTTGTGATAAGCTTACTCAGCTCAAAAGTCTCAAAGAGCTTCATGAAAGCCTATATGCTGGACACATCGAGGTGTATGGGCTACTTTTTTCAAAGTGAAAGAAATATTGGTGGAAAGGAGTGTATAAGGATGTAGCAAATTTTGTGGAGTCTTGTGTCACATGCCAAATGTATTCCAATGTATGCCATTGTGATGGATTGCATCCTACATACCCATTAGCTATGCACTATAAATGGGTTGTTGATCTAGTCACAATGCCTTTAGGACTTTGGCAAATGAGATACTTGGTACTTTCACAAGGAGACTTGAAAAACCAAGTGAAAGGGCGTGCATTGAGAACAAAAACTACATAAGTTGTTTGTAAATTTTTGCTTGAAGACGTAATTTTCCCACTATGGCTGTGTGGGAAAGATAGTTGTTGATAGAGGTGAGTTAGATGCAGATGAAGCAAGGTATTTCTTTACGAGAATTGGTATCAATCTAGCCATGACTTGTCCTTATAATCCAGAAGGAAATGGAAAAAGTGAGAGAAGACATCCTCCTATTGTCAAAGCTTTGGCTAAGGCATGCAAAGGTAGAATGTGTGAATGGCCAAGGTTGCTACCATATGCTTTATGGGCTAACCGTACTACTCATAGCTCGGTGACTGGTTACATGCCTACTGAATTGATGTCTGGTCAAAATCCAGTCATGCCAATTGAGGATGTAGTTCCTGCTTAGAACATGTTACCTTGGGAAGATGGTGTAAGTAGGGAAAATCTACTTGCTTTGCGCATAAAGAAATTGGAAAGAAGATAGGAAGACATAGACATTGCAAAATCTCAATTGAAGGATGCAAGACTAAAGAATAAAGATAGGTTTGATAAAAGGCATAGGCTTCAACCAAAGCTTATTGAAGAGGGTGATTGGGTCCTAATCTATGATAGTAGACTTGACAACCAGCACACCACACAAAGAAAAATTTCAAAAAGGTGGTTTGGTCCCTATGTTGTCCAACATGTGCATGGAAATGCTACATATACTATGAGGAGCTTGATGGAACAGAGCTTAAAATCCCCATAGCAGGCAAAAGAATCAAGATGTTCAAGAGGAGACATAATAATGATCTTCTTTATTCACAACAAGATGAGGATGAAGAACCTAATGACATTGCTACATATGAGGATGAAGAAGCAGAGGATGAGCTTCTAGACTTGCAGAAGATAAAACTGACATCCAAATTTGTGGATCTTAATGAGGATTAAACCTACATAAGGAAAATATAAGCACATGCCAAAGGATGTGTAGGTTTAGAGGGGGTGGATGTCGTGGCGTGTCACGTACATAGTGTGAAATAAAAACATTCACCTCACTTTTTACACTTGTCCATGCATGTAAAGAAAAGCAACAATATACATATTGTGATATATGCTAAAGCGGCTACTACGGTCGCTATCATGTGCATACCTATCCGGGGAAGCGTGGTCCTAGATGTGGCACCTTTGTGTGCTTTCCCATTTGATAAGATTGCTAATTTGGTTTTAAAATACACATATTCCAAGTGTTTCATGGTGGCACACTCATCTCGCTTATAAAGACTGATGCGGACAAAAACTGCCGAAAATAGCAACTAACATGTGTCGTTGGAGCATTGCATATGGAAAGTGACCCAAAATGGTATATTGATGTAAATTTCTGAATATCTATGCCTTTTATGATTATGCAAGTGATCCCACAAATTTAGGGATTTTTATGACTCCGTTTGGGATTTTTCGCATCAAAAATGGCATTTTTTGGGTCAAAAATGAGCTAAAAATGGCCTAAAAATTGACACATCAGCTGAAACTTTTGTGGGGAAGAGGGAGAGGGATACTTTTCACAGAAAAAACATGCAATTTATCACTACTGGGAAATAGCTTCCATGGTTGCCCAATCTATGTGTGCTACAGTCCTGCCTCTTTGCAATCTTGTATCGGAGCTTGAGAGGAGTGAATAAGGGTTTCCTCTTACCAAAATGGTGTATGTACTTCACTTTAGAAGCTCTTAAATCCCTACAAATTCAAAAAATGCTCACCATGAAGGTGGAAGATCGTGTATTCCTTTCAGATGTTTGATGCTACGACTATGTAATTAGGGGCAAAGCTACATGATACCATGAAAGAAGTTTGGATTTTGATTGAAAGTTGTGTTTCTATGAGAGTTGAAGTTTCATGGCCAAAAGATAAGAGTTTGATAGCGGGAAAAAGAGCAGTGCAATCGGGTGGCCTCTGTACTCGTGCACACTCCACAAACCACACCTCATGCAAACAAGCAAAGAACAAAACAAAGGGGGCACCACCCTAAATTAAGAGGTTTAGGGACCTCTCACATAGTGCACATAGGCAAGTGAGACTTCTGGCATTATGATGGCATCAAAACATATGGCAAAACACATAGAAACGAAGCTTAGGGACCTTATGTAGCATATATATACACAAGACATCAGCTTAACAATACAACTGCATCTGATCATACATAACAAGGATATAGAGAAGCAAGCCAAGGATGGCATAATCCCTTGTCAAAAACAATCAACCCAGCAAGTAGGTATGATCCTACTAGCAACACATCAATACCTTAGAGAATGATGGCGAGGATGGTGGCCATGGAGCATGAGAGAAGACTCCTTATTTAGGTTTTAGGGCTAGTAATGTAGCATACTAGAGGGAGAGAGAGTAGAGCTCCATCCATAGCTCCTCGTTGTGAGCAAGGTCGTCATAGCTTCGTTGCTTGGTGAAGTGGGTGAAGTGTTGGTTTTGAGTGAGAGAAGGCCTCCTTATATAGGTTTCCGAGAGGGTTTAGGATTAGGGATAAACATGCTTAAATCCGCTGATTGGGGTTACTTTTGCTTAGGGTGGTCAACAGATTGAGGTCACCTGATATGTCACCATCAAGATATTCTCTAGAGTGATGTGAGAGGGGAGGGTAAATGCTAATTTTTCTGATTGTGACACATGGGGATAAGGCCTTGACAAGCATTTAAGAGCAGGTAGGTGGCTGTTGAAACTGGAGGTTCTGCACATGTCAGCTAGGTCCTCCTGAATATCAAATTCTCAAAAAATCCTCAACCATGGCTTCTTTTGACATGTGTTCTTTGAAAAAATCAGCATGTCTCTTTTCAACTCAAAAGTCTTTATCCCTGTTGACTCACCTTTACCATAAGATTTTCCCTTTTTCTCCTCCTGTAACTGCATTGTTGATGCCCAATCACTGCTTCTAGTAACAGTGAATTGTTACCTACCAAATACTTATGGTGCAGTAAAAAAATATTTACCATGGGTAAAAAAAGTTACTGTAGGTAAAAAGTGATTTGTATTTACCATGTAGGTGAAAAATATTTACTGTAGGTAAAAAATATTTACTGTGGTAAAAAATATTTACTGTCGGTAAAAAAGTGAAAACGGAGTATGCTGTGCTGTGAGTCCACACGAACATCCTCGTGTAAATTTCACTAGAAATTCACACCTAGAATGGGCTATTTTGTAAGATATAGGTTGTAGGCATGCATAAGAGCTCATTCCCACGTATCTTCTGTCCATGGCACTTTTTACTCTTTGGTGCTTGTGAAGTAGATTTTTCTTCTCTTTCGAGATCCCTTGGACTAGAGTATCCTCATCTCCCCAACAACTGACTGTGCCTTTATTGCATCTTCAGAAGGGGTCCTAAAAACCATGCATCATATAGCCCTCCCCCTTAAGCTAGAGGTATTTGATGCCTCTAGCTGTAGGTTGTGCTACAATAGGGTTCTCTTGAATACTTACCTACCTGGTACCAATTGAATTTGCCATGTTACTGCTTTCTTGGCTGATGCACCCTATTTAGTCCTTTCTGATGAATAATTGTATCCATCCATGACTAACAACTGGTCTCCTAGACCCTTGAAAGCCATACCCCATCCATTGTCAATATCCGCTTTCACTGGTAGCATTCTCTTTTTTTCTTTTTTTTTTCTGTATAAGAAAAATGATAGTATAGTGGCTATATATATAGGATAGAGATAGAGAAAAAAGCATCTGCTACCGCATCACCCTCCAGGGCCAAATGGAAAGCTCAAAGCTCCCCCACGCATGGTGTAGAATCCACCTGGATCAAAAGTAAAGCATTGCTCATTGCCATCAACCTGTAAAACATGTATATCCAAGCCTTCCTTTGCACTTGTAGGCCAATAGACAGTACACCCTTCCAGCTCTTTATAGCACGGAGCTTCGTCACCCTGCATCTATAATCCTTCATGTCCACTATAAGCATACTTGCCATCACTTGAGAAACCTGAATCATAAGCAGCTATCCTACCATCTGCTACAGAACCCTCCATGGTATAGTCCACTTCAAAAAAACCTCGCCATTGACACAAAAATATATGTAAAGCAACCTCCAATAACACATGTATCCATAGCATCACATAACATAGCAAGACCCTGCCATTTTCCTCCACTTGCTGCATAGCCAAGCAAACCTGATCACTTTTCAAACCTGTATCCAAACCCTCTGTAAACGTCTCCACAACCATCTCTTTATACTCAGAAACATGACCTACTAGAGCTTCAACCTGTGCAAATACCTCATCACCAACAAGGTTGACGACACCTTCCTTTAATTGGATATGGTGTTGGGTTACCGTTTCTCCTTTAATGTGCTCGTAATCAGTTATAAAGAGGCCAGCATGCTTCTTTAGTACCTGCAAATAGGGTTCTCTCTCTTCTTCTAGTAGGTCCTTAGCTAGCATCTCCTCTAAGCCTATGGCTTCTTCCTTGTTTAGAGAGTCTTGACCACCTTCTCCTTCTGGGTTTCGCAGTATTATACCCATGACTTCCAAAGAGCTAGCATCCTCCTCAGATGACTCATCCTCAGATGAAGAGCAGCTGCTTGTGCTCCATTCATCCATAGAAGTCTCCATCTCTAGGTCTTGTTGTCTACCCTGCTTCATGTCATACACAATTTTTTGTTGCTTGCCACCTACCTTATGATTTGGTCGCAACTCAAGGGAACCTGTCTCCCAATCTTGCCTAGCTTTCATAGCCATAAGCCAAGGTCTTCCAAGGATTAGCAGATAGCCCTCCCCCTTAGTTGGGATCACATAAGCATCAATTGAGATTGCCACACCAAAAGCTGAAACCTTCACTCCATTAACCTTTCCCACACAAGCCACCCTTACATTATTTGTCGTCTTAGCTTGTAAGGAAGTTTGCTCGTTTACTTCCAAACCCAACCTGTGCATTAATTTCTCTGTCATAACACAAATCTCGGCTCCACCATCTACGTACACATTGGAGACTCGCTGACTCTTAATCTCTGCATCAATGACTGGCACGATATCCTTCATGCCTCTTGCACTAATAGACCCAACTGACTTTGCCTTAGCCCTCCTGGTGCTGACCATCTTAGACCAGGTTCTACGCATCTTTGGGGAAAGGTGGAGGAGTTGCTGCCATGAAATCTTTGGTCCTTGCTTAATCACATCTGCTACCAGGTCGTAAGGTATGGATCCTACCCCAAGTGGAAAGTCTTCTACTCCTATGTGCCTCCTTGACCTACTCTTCCTTTTCTTGTCTCCTATCACTTGGGAGGAACCCTCATTCCCTTTATCCGGCTCTGAAGCTTCCATTTCATCAGTTCTTTGTCTCCTAACTCTCTTTATTGGCATGGCAACAGCTTCCTCCATTTTTTCTTTCCCTTTATCCTTACCATTGTCAAGACTTATGACAGAGACAGCCCTGTCCTCCCCTCCCGATGGTAGTGGAGGGATCTCTGCTGGTGCTTGTGGTGGTGGAGGAGGGGGTCTCAATATTTGGATTGGTGGAGCCACGTGTGCATTTTGTCCATTTAGTGGCCTAGCTCGAGGAGGAGTGACTTGCTGGCGAGAAGGCCGTCTTTGATTACCATTTCCTTGATGGCGTCGTGGATGGGGGCAATAATACATGCCGTGACCTACCTCTCCACATTTGTAGCAAATGTACTCACGTGCTTGCCTTTGTCCTTCTTGTCTATTTCGTTCATTTCCTGGCTGGGGAGCCCTTACACCTTGAACCAGATTGATGGACAGGCTCTCTAGTTGATTGGTGATTTGTTGAAGTAATTCTTGTTGAGAGGACTCTTGGTCTGTTGCTCCTGTCCCTGCTACTACCCTTGCCGTAGGTTGAGCTAGCGGTGGAGGCTCCATTCCCCCTTGTAGTTGAGCTTGGAATTTTAACTTTCTATCCTTCTCCCTTGCATAAGTCATAGCTTTATCAAAGGTATCTGGGAATTTACCTTTTACCTTTTCTCGAAGGATGGGGTAAAGCCCTGCCAGGAAACAGTCCTTCTTTAGGCATTCTGGCACCCTTTCTCCTTCACCTAGTGATGCACACCATTTCTCCCTCAGGTTGGAAAACTTTCCTTCATAGCTTCTATAGTCATTGGGTGATGTTTGGCGTAGCTCTAAGAGCTGTCTCCATATCTCCTCTAGAAGCTCATGGCGGCGAAATTCTTCGATGAAGGCCATCTTTAAGGACTCCTAGTCTCTTCTTTCTTCAGGTGCCAAAGTTTGATACCATAATTTTGCACCTTCCCTCAAGACCAAAGGAAAGGCCCTTAACTTAGTAGCTTCGTCATCCCTTCCCGATACCAGAAAGGCCATTTCCAAATTATCCAAAAAGTCTGGAGCAACCTCCCCAGGCTTACCATAAAAATTAGGGAAGGCCATAAGTGAGAGAGTAAACAATTACACAAACAGCTCCAATTTATTTTAAAATAGAGTATGGTAATTACAATTTGGAGCTTTAGCACAACTTAGCTCAAAATAGGATGAAGATCGACACATCAAAGGAATGGTAATAGTCTAGTAAGGGTAGAATGACAGGATGAGGAGAGCGCAAGATTTCCCCAAGTCTCTCGGCTCCAAACAACAGGGCTATTCTTTGCTGATAAAAGATTTTTCTATCAATACAAATATTCACACGGATATGACGCACAAAATGGAAAGGAAACAT
Organism: Adiantum capillus-veneris; assembly: GCF_014529385.1. Taxonomy (NCBI): domain Eukaryota; kingdom Viridiplantae; phylum Streptophyta; class Polypodiopsida; order Polypodiales; family Pteridaceae; genus Adiantum; species Adiantum capillus-veneris. The sequence continues at coordinate 79,735,459 of NC_140949.1, forward strand.
GCGGGGATCATCATTCTCATTATTGGCATCCATACTTACACACAAGAGCCTAGCTTAGTTGCACCACCTTGGGACCAATGAGCCTGATCAGCCACAGAAGGTCAACACCTCGGATCACTTCGACTCTCCCTGATGCATCTGTGAAGACGTAAGGCGTGATGGCAACACTTTGTACAATGCTGAGCCTTTTAGCAAGCAACAATTGGATGCTATTACCATAATCAGCATGACGAATGAAAGTGACACCATTAATGTGCAGCACATCATCAACTAAGATAGTTTCCTTAGATTGAGATAACTTCTTGAAAATTAGCAGCAAAGGTAGGGCAAGGAGGCTTTTCACCCGGTCTCCAAAGCACTTTGGACAATATCCAAAGTGATCTTTACGCGGACAGGAGGTTGGCTTGGGATTGGTGGTGTCTGGATTCACAAAGTGCGCTGGGAGCACTCACAGACGGGCGGCAATCTTGTAGGCAAGCCTTCGCCTCTTTGCTTCAGAAGGATTTAGGGGTGAGAGTCGTGGTTGCAAGTTGGAGGTTGAAGTTGGTTGCTCACTAGCCTTTTTCTTGCCTGTAGTGGTCATGTAATCCTTTATTAATGAGATTAAGCCAAATGTTACCTTACGCTTGAGCACGCGCTGCGCCCTTGGGCCACTTAGGTGTAGAGGTGATCTTCCTCCTCTTAGTCGGCTCCTCAGGAAAGAGAGGTCTGGTGATGCTTTCTCTTCCCTTAATGTGTGTCACAGTACCTTCGTGTATGTTGATGTAGAATATTTCAAGCTCGTGTGCGTTGGAGGTTTCTGGAGCACTCATAGGTTGAGAGGAGAGGTATATCAAGCTCTTCTTCTCACTCTCCTTCGTTGGCGACCATCACGAACAAGGCATGTAGAAGAACTTACTTCTTGAATTTCAATGACACTGCAACCTGGTAACAAGACCTTGATGAAAGCTTTTAAGGCCTCTAAAGCCTCCTCCTCTTCTGTTCTCCAATTTGCAAACTCCTCACGCCATTCGTCCATGTTGTAGATTGCACATCTTCATTCCTTGTGGACTGAAGGTCTGTGTAGCCCTCCTCCGTGGGGGCACCAAAATGATAGCGGGAAAAAGAGCAGTGCAATCGGGTGGCCTCTGTACTCGTGCACACTCCACAAACCACGCCTCATGCAAGCAAGCAAAGAACAAAACAAAGGGGGCACCACCCTAAATTAAGAAGTTTAGGGACCTCTCACATAGTGCACATAGGCAAGTGAGACTTCTGGCATTATGATGGCATCAAAACATATGGCAAAACACATAGAAACGAAGCTTAGGGACCTTATGTAGCATATATATACACAAGACATCAGCTTAACAATACAACGGCATCTGATCATACATAACAAGGATATAGAGAAGCAAGCCAAGGATGGCATAATCCCTTGTCAAAAACAATCAACCCAGCAAGTAGGTATGATCCTACTAGCAACACATCAATACCTTAGAGAATGATGGCGAGGATGGTGGCCATGGAGCATGAGAGAAGACTCCTTATTTAGGTTTTAGGGCTAGTAATGTAGCATACTAGAGGGAGAGAGAGTAGAGCTCCATCCATAGCTCCTCGTTGTGAGCAAGGTCGTCATAGCTTCGTTGCTTGGTGAAGTGGGTGAAGTGTTGGTTTTGAGTGAGAGAAGGCCTCCTTATATAGGTTTCCGAGAGGGTTTAGGATTAGGGATAAACATGCTTAAATCCGCTGATTGGGGTTACTTTTTGCTTAGGGTGGTCAACAGATTGAGGTCACCTGATATGTCACCATCAAGATATTCTCTAGAGTGATGTGAGAGGGGAGGGTAAATGCTGATTTTTCTGATTGTGACACATGGGGATAAGGCCTTGACAAGCATTTAAGAGCAGGTAGGTGGCTGTTGAAACTGGAGGTTCTGCACATGTCAGTTGGGTCCTCCTGAATATCAAATTCTCAAAAAATCCTCAACCATGGCTTCTTTTGACATGTGTTCTTTGAAAAAATCAGCATGTCTCTTTTCAACTCAAAAGTCTTTATCCCTGTTGACTCACCTTTACCATAAGATTTTCCCTTTTTCTCCTCCTGTAACTGCATTGTTGATGCCCAATCACTGCTTCTAGTAACAGTGAATTGTTACCTACCAAATACTTATGGTGCAGTAAAAAAATATTTACCATGGGTAAAAAAAGTTATTGTAGGTAAAAAGTGATTTGTATTTACCATGTAGGTGAAAAATATTTACTGTAGGTAAAAAATATTTACTGTCGGTAAAAAAAGTGAAAACGGAGTATGATGTGTTGTGAGTCCACATGAACATCCTCGTGTAAATTTCACTAGAAATTCACACCTAGAATGGGCTATTCTGTAAGATATAGGTTGTAGGCATGCATAAGAGCTCGTTCCCACGTATCTTCTGTCCATGGCACTTTTTACTCTTTGGTGCTTGTGAAGTAGATTTTTCTTCTCTTTCGAGATCCCTTGGACTAGAGTATCCTCATCTCCCCAACAACTGACTATGCCTTTATTGCATCTTCAGAAGGGGTCCTAAAAACCATGCATCAGAGTTCTTAATTTCTCTTCTAAGTAAAACTGGATGTGAATTGTTGAACCTTTCATCACAAACTCGCCCACAAAAACAAGCAAATCCCAAGCATAATAGGGGAGGGTGTTTGTGACTATTCTATCAATTCTTAGTTTTTGTTTCATCTTTAGAAAAAGGGTTGGTGATTCTCCACAAACAGTTTTTCAGAAAGTGTTTGTGACTCTCATCACGAACTCTCATAGCTGGAGGTTTTGCACCTTCCTAGCTAGACCACACAAATTCCGACAACGTCCTAGCAAATTCATCCCTCTGCAAAGACCGCCTCACCTCAGCTCGCCTTGCTACTTCTCCTTGTCTACAAATGAACTAGCCACAGAGAGAGAGAGAGAGAGAGAGAGAGAGAGAGAGAGAGAGAGAGAGAGAGAGAGAGAGAGAGAGAGAGAGAGAGAGAGAGAGAGAGAGAGAGAGATCAAACAAATGTGTTACAATGTATGCTAACAGAAGATCGTTAACAAAGAATTCACAAAGCAAGTGACCGACATTAGCTACTACAACATCCTCATTACGATGCATTAAAACATGGCTTTAATTAATCATCCACTACATCATCATCTGCTAGTTCCATAACCATGACACACTCTATGTGGAGTCCCAGTTCATCAAAATTAGCATAGGGATCAAACTGATCATCCTCATCATCATTCTCTTCTTCTAGCTCTTGATCCTCTTCTTTATCGTCCATGTAGGTTACAAAGAAATTACCATCTCACACACACTTCACCTCACCTTACAAGACATTGAAGGAGGGAGGCAAAATAGGGCCAAAAGAACATGAGCATGGGGGACAACCCATGGGCTCACATGAGCCTTTACCTCGACCAATTAGGACAAAAGAACAATAATAAGGAGGGAGGTTTTTGACATGCATATTTAGATGCAATGGGCTGCCCGTTGCATGCAAATAGGCATGCCAAACCCCTCCAATAATCATGCCATAAACTAAGGGTTTTGGGCTAGGGTTTTTGACCTCTCTACTAGAGGGATCTTGCCATGTCTATTTGCATGCAACAGGCAGCCCATTTCATGTGAGTATGCATGTCAAAACCCCTCTAATGTAGGGGCCAAAAACCCTAGCCCAAAACCCCTAGTTTATGGCATGAATTGGTCCCCTCTATTGGAGGGGTTTTGGCATGCCTATTTGCATGCAATGGGCAGCCCGTTTTGGGTAGCCTATTACATGCAAATAGGCATGCCAAAACACCTCCAATAGAGGGGACAAATTCATGCCATAAACTAGAGGTTTTAGCATGCATTTTTTCATGCAATGGAATGCTCATTTGGAACAATCCATTGCATGCAAAACCGTTCTAATTGCGGGGGCAAAATAGAATCAAAAATCATGAGCATGGAGGACAACCCATGGGGTCACATAATCCTTTACCTCAACAATAAGAGCAAATAACATTAATTTCAAAACAAAATGAAAAATTGAAGAGAATATAAGTGCACTTACATCAAAAATGTGTCGCGCGCATTCAATTTTGTGTGTCTCCTTGCCGCCAACGCTCCTTTGCCACTCTCTTGCCACCAATATATGCTTTCCACCAATGTTTGACTATCAAAATAGCCTCATCATGTGTGTGTGTGTGTGTGTGTGTGTGTGTGTGTGTGTGTGTGTGTGTGTGTGTGTGTGTGTGTGTGTGTGTGTGTGTGTGTGTGTGTGTGTGTGTGTGAGAGAGAGAGAGAGAGAGAGGGAAAGAGAGAGAGAGAGTACTGATGTTTTATGGAGATGGAGAAGAAGAGAAGAACAGATGAAGCGAAGAAGATGTGCAGAGAATTAGGGTAAAAAAAGCTCAGCCCAACTCGATGCTATATTTATGTAATTTTTAATTAAAATTGCCTAGTTTTGGGTATGAGTTTGGCCCCTCTATTAGAGGGGTTTTGGCATGTCTATTTGCATGCAATGGGCTCCCCAAACCGGCAGCCCATTGCATGAAAACAATCATGCCAAAATCTCTCTAATAAAGGGGAAAAACCCTTAGTTTTGGGTATGAGTTTGGGCATGGCTATAGCCCTTCTATTAGAGAGGTTTTGGCACGCCTATTTGCATGCAATGGGCTGCCCGTTTAGTATGTTTAGGTTGAGTTTGAGTTCTCTTTTCTTTTTTTTTCAATTGTGACATGGCCAATCAAGACGAAGACTTCTTTCACTATTTTAGGATAACCATGGGTTCCCCTTCTAGGAATCCTTTTGGGGGCTCCAGTCCCTATGAACACTCCACTCCTTATCCTCCTCCTTGTTTGGTCCCTATGGATCCCCAGATAGCCTCATTATTGCGCATGAGCCAAGAGTATGAACAAGATTTTCAAGGGATATTCTCTTCATAGATGCCACATCAGTCATCCCGGTATCGGATTTTCTTCTCACCCTCGCCCATGCCCTCGCAAACCCCCACTACCTTTCCTTCACCATTTCCGTCAGCACCCCCCACTACACTTCCTTGACCCTTTCCCTTGGTCCTCGCTACTACATTTCCTTCACCATTTCCCTTGGCACCCTCTTCTACAATTCCCTCGTATCAACCCTCCCCGCTTCAACCATCAAGCCAGCCTATCCCTTGTGGTCGTCGATCTTGTTTAGGGCAGAGTGAGCGACGTAGTTCACGTGGCTCTGGGGGCCGACGAGAGTCCAGTGACATCCAGCAGAGACGAGGACGGGGGGAGGTTCTTGTTTTGATGCTTGCTTTGGAGGAGGTGGGGGAGGATCATCCAGTGACTTTCTAGATCCAAGACACAGTTCTGATGTGGATGTTCTAGATGCCAATGATGATGGCCTATACTATAGTTTTCATCGAGGATGGAGCCCCAAACCTTAGCACAAATAATGGAAAGTGCTTCCACAATCACTTGAAGAGCTTGATCCACTTTACCTACTATAATGGAATTGCGCTATTAACTTGAGAGTAGCGGAAATTACAAAGAGTACTTTTGTGAAATTACTTTGTGAGCATAGCGGGTGAACATAATTGATGGTAGCAACATAAATATAGCATTTAGTTAACTAGGCATGAACAATACTTTCGCAAGAGAGATAATATAGAGGACCGGATTTATGTGGAGCCGGTTCCCCCTCCAATATGCATTTGTATTATGATTTATCCCATCAAGAGAGACTTGTTACAATACAATCTTTGTGTTCCTTGTGACCTAGGTGATGCAACAAAGATGGAAAGCTTCATGCATCATGAGCATAACATAAACTTTTTGGAAAGCATTAACTATCCCAAGCCTCAGTCGCAAGACCTCAAACACCTTTGAAGGTGTGAGAGAGGTAGCAGGGAATGAGGGTAGGGAAGAGGAAGAAGAAACATTTCATAGGAGAAAGAACCATTTACTCAGTGATCATCACTCTTCTTGCTAGCATACAGAATAGCATAGTAATGAAGATGGAGAAGATGGCAAGCTTAAGCATTGAAGCATGGCTCTTGGTTGGATTTGCACTCCATAGCCAAGAATGTTGGTGTAGGCTCTCAACCTCTCTACTTGCTTGGAGAAGGAGAGGGAGCTCTTGCACTTTGCACTTCACACAATGAGAGTGTGTGTGAGTGTGTGTGGGAGAGTATACCCATTAAGCAGGCCCCCTACTTGCTTTGGTCAACCCCCCCTTGTAGCTCATGCTTGAAGCTCGTTGGACCCCTCCAGGCCTACCCAATCACAAGGAAGAGTCATACAAAGCAACAAGGGTAGCCTTGGGACAAGTGTCTCCCTTTCACCTCTGAGAAAGAGGGCTTGATAAATTCTAAAACAATTAATTAAATCCACTAATTATCATAGGACCCCTTGGAAGGCCAGCCAATAGGCTATAGGCACACTATGAGGGTAACCTAGCTAGGGGCTTGACATGTGTCCTACTTGCCCCTTGGGCAAAGGGGTGCCCTTTGGGAGAGAGAGTCGTCAATCAATCACCCCCCCTTCTTGCATGGCTCACCCCCTCCTTGTAGGGATTCACTTTGACTTTTGTGCCACCTCAAGCCCCTCAACCTTTGGCCAAGTTTGGACCTTAAGCCCCTTAAGCCCAAGCTTGGCCCTTAAGCCCCTCAAGCTTGGCCTGGGTAGGTTCTCACCTCAAGTACAGCCCTAGCATCTCAAGCATGAAAAGCACCGTAGCATCTCAATTATCAAGCACCTCAAGCATCTCAGTCATCAGGCATGTCAAGCACCTTAAGGTTGCTCCGGGTTCCCACCTCACGCGGTGTGCCAATCGCTGAACTATCTACTGAAAAGAGTGGTGGATGCTCTCTCGGTGGTGAAGGAGTACGAGCGGAAGTGCGACGCGAGAGAGAGTGCGAGAAGAAGAGCACGACGATATGGTGAACTCGCTCTACTGTAATGTGTAGAGCATAGTGAGTTCTTATTAGGTTTTAACAAAAGAATATGTGTACATACCTGGCGGCCCGCCCACTTACCTGGGTGACCACATTGGGCTTTATACCCCAACAACCTCCCACTTAAAGTCCAATGTGGTACTTTAAGTGTGAGAGAAGCTACTATACAAGCTAATATACAAGAGATGTAGAGAAGTGATGTACTACCCTACACCTAACTGCTTGCGAAAATGCGCAAAGCTCTCTGAGGGAAGTCCTTTTGTAAGTAGATCAGCAGGATTTTCTGTGGTGTGAACTTTGACAAGCTGAAGTTGCTTATCCTCGAGCATTTCCCTGATGAAATGATACTTCACATACACATGCTTTGTCTTTGAGTGATAAACTAGATTGCGAGCCAATTGTATAGCACTTTGACTATCACAATATAACACAGGCATCTCTTCTTTGATTCCCAAATCTGTTACTAGTCGATTAAGCCAAATTGATTCTTTGCATGCCTCTGATGCTGCAACATATTCAGCCTCTGTAGTAGACTGAGTAACACAATCTTGTAATCTAGAACGCCATGATACTGCTCCACCAGCCAATGTAAAGACATACCCTGACGTAGACCTTCGGTTGTCTAAGTCACCTGCATAATCTGACTCTGTAAAACCCTTTACACTTAGCTCCTGACTCCCATAGCATATACGCATAATCTTTGTAGCTTTTAGGTATCTCAATATTCCTTTCACTGCCTCCCAATGTTTCTTGCCTGGGTTTGACATGTATCGACTTACTACTCCCACTGCAAATGCAATGTCTGGGCGAGTAGCAATCATTGCATACATCAAACTACCCACTGCAGACGCATATGGAATCTTATCCATTTCAGCCTGTTCTTCCTCAGACACAGGACAATCTTGTTTGCTAAGTTTCACATATGGTGGCAATGGAACACTCAGTGCCTTTCCCTTCTCCATATTGAAACGTTGCAAAACCTTGTCAATATACTCTGTTTGAGATAACCAAATCAACTTCTTTGATCTGTCTCTCTCAATGCGCACACCAAGTATATGACTTTCCTCACCCATGTCTTTCATGTCAAACGATTTTGCCATCTTTGACTTCAAAGCTGAAATTTCTTCCAAGTGCTTGCCAGCAATCAACATGTCATCCACATACAAAATAAGGATCAGCCAACTACCATCCTTAGCCTTCTTTGTATATAGACAGTGATCGAACTCACTACGTTTGTAGCCTTGAGAAAGCATAAACTTGTGGAATTTATGGTACCATGCCCTCGGTGATTGTTTTAAGCCATAAAGACTCTTTAACAACTGGCATACCCAATCTTCCTTGCCTTTCTCAACAAACCCTTCTGGTTGCATGTAAATTTCCACATCTAAATCACCATGCAAGAACGTTGTCTTGACATCCATTTGGTGCAACACCAAATCTAATATGGCAACCAATGCAAGAAAGCATCTCAATGTAGTCATCTTGACCACCGGAGAGAAGACTTCATCAAAGTCAATGCCTTGTTCTTGCTTAAAGCCCTTGGCAACAAGCCTTGCTTTGTACTTTGGCTGACTATCATGAGCGGTGATCTTATACCTGTAAACCCATTTACAAGGTAGAGCCTTTTTGCCCTATGGTAATTTAACTAGCTTCCATGTCTTGTTTTTATGCAGAGCTGTCATCTCTGACTGCATGGCCAATTGCCAATTCCCGGATTCCTTCATTTGCACTGCTTCCTTGTAACATGAAGGCTCATTGCAATCAGTGAACATGACATAGTTCATAGATGGAACAAACCTATCAGGAGGTTGCGTGATATGTCCAGATCTACGCACAATAGGTGGCTCAGCCACAATCTGTGGTTCCACTCTATCCTGTCCTTGCTCCTCTTGAGCCCTGACATTTTGTCTTGCACGTGCAGGTCCATCTTCTTGGAAGGCAACTCTTCTAATCTCCTCAACCCTCTCTGGTTTAGAATGATATTTGGATTCACTAAAGTGAACATCATTGCTGCGGATAACCTTTCTGGATTCGGGATCCCAAAGTCTGTACCCCATCTCACCAGAATTACCATAGCCTAGAAAGATGCACTTTCTACTCTTTGGCTCAAGTTTGTTCCTAAATTCTTTTGGAACGTGAGTATATGCCTCACAACCAAAGACTCTGAGATGCTTGTATGAGGGCATTTTGCCTGACCATACCATCTCTGGCATTGAATCCTTCTGCAAAACCTTGCTAGGAGATCTATTTACAAGATGAACAGTTGTTGATACAGCTTCAGTCCAAAACCCATTTGGCAGTTGTGCATTAGACAACATACTTCTGACCTTCTCTTGTATGGTCCTAGTCATCCTCTCAGCAACACCATTTTGAGGAGGATTGTAAGGAGCAGTAAGTTCACGTTTTATACCTTTTGACTCACAAAAGTCCTAAAAGGCCTTTGAAACATACTCTCCACCATTGTCAATGCGTAAGCATTTAAGCTTCTTGCCACTCTGATTCTCCACAAGTGTCACAAACGTTTTGAAAACACTAAACGCTTCATCCTTGTGCTTGAGAAAGTAAACCCATACTTTCCTCGAGTAATCATCTATAAATCTCATAAAGTAAGAAGCTCCCCCTAGAGATAGGTTAGGCATAGGTCCACACAAATCACTACGAACAAGTGCCAACTGTGTATCTCTTCTACTGCTTCTATGCTTATGTGGCTACTGTGTTTGCTTACCATACAGACAATGTTCACAGAATTCAAAATCATTAAATGAAAAGCCAGGCAAATAACCAGAACGAGACAAGATTTCCATTCCCTTCTTGGACATATGTCCTAATCGGCTATGCCACAAAGAAACGTTCCGCTGCTCGGTTACATTGATTACATTTTTAGAGACATTTTATACATAAATCATGTAAAGTCATCCAGACTTTACTCCATGTGCTACTGTCATAGAACCCTTGGATATCTTCCACATGTTCTGTTTAAAAGTGATGACGTAGCCAGCATCATCAAGTAAACCTGTGTTGATCAAGCTCTTTGTAATTGCGGGAACATGTCTCACATTCTTCAGCGTGAAAGAAGAGCCATTCTAAAACTTCAATTGAACATCTCCAACACCTAAGATCTCACATGTTTGCCCATTGCCTAGCCGAACATGATCTTTAGTGGTCACATAAGAGGTAAACCACTCCTTGTTTGGAGACACATGAAGTGATGCCCCTGAGTCTATAATCCAGTCACTCAGTGCATTTCCATCAGATGCTGTAAGAAGAGCTGACTCCATTGTATTCTTCAAGAAGTAGATGTCTCCTAACACTAGACTGTCATCCTCTGCAACAGTGTTTGTCACATTTATTTCTTGAATCTTCACTGAGGACTTGTTCTTCTCACCATGGTCTTCAGCTTTCTCTTTGCCTTTTTCTGCTTTCCATTCTCTGCAGTCTCTTTTTATGTGACCCTTCTTGCCACAATGGTAGCATTCTATGTCACTCTTGCCTTTAGCACTGCGGGACTTGCTACGAGACTGATTCCTCTTTCCACCTTTGTACTTTTCTTTGGTCCTTCCCCTGACAACTAAGGCTGTTCCTTTGCCTTTGTCCATTGTCTTTCTATTGGTTTCTTCAGTAAGCAGACTTCCTTCTACTCCTGCTATGTTCAAACCATCTGGAGGTGCAGAATTACTCAAAGCTGTACGAAAAGTGTCCCAACTTTCCGGCAATGTGATCAACAGGAACATAGCTCTAACAGGTTCATCAAACTTGACACCTTGAGCTGACAACTGACTATAGATTGTGTTGAATTCATTCAGATGATTGGACATAGGTGTCCCTTCTTTCATCTTCAAGTCAACAAGCTTCTTAAGCCAGTATACCTGTGAAGCTGCACTCTGCTTCTCATAAAGATCACTCAGCTTTAACCATGCTGTATAAGCCGACATCTCGTCTGCTACATTGAAGTAAACGCTTTCTGCCAAAGTCAGCATAATGGTAGAAAGTGCCATTTCATCCATTTCGCTCCATTCATCTTCGTCCATATCTTCTGGTTTTATCCCCTTGAGCTTTATAGGTTTTATCTGGTTCTTTTGTACCAACACGTGCCAAATCTGCTTCTTCCACAATGGGAAATTGGTTCCATCCAGCTTCTTGATATTGTAAAGAGCAGTGTCTTGTGATCTAGCCATAGCTACGCTTCACAGTGGTTTACTTTCCTGGGAAAAATTCGGCAGAGTTTCCCCTGTAAACTGACCTCTGAACCAATATCAACCTGTCAAATGAACCAAGAAAGCTTCATATTCTGCATAAATTTCGGCAGAGTCTCCTTTGTAAAATGGCTCTGGTGTACTCAAAAAACAGACCAAAAAACAGCTCAAAAAACACTGTCTCTCTGACACTGTAAGCTGCGGGTAAACCTGTCCTGCACCTGTACTGTCTCTCACTGTCCTGTCACTGTCCTATAAACATAGACTGCGACAATGCCTCAACGGCAGTAAAGCAAAGATGAAATCCCAACTGTCTAACTCACAGTCAATACATCCTAGCTGCCTATCTAAGGGTGCTCGAGGGATTGCTCCAAGACCTGTATCACCGAAAGGATCTCAACATTCGAGAACCCCCCAGCTCAATAAAACCTCACTCCACCCTCAACAACGGCTGCAGTAAATCTGACAGTACATAGACTTCCCACAAAGTCATACATCCACAAATTTCCCACTGTATGTTATAACCGCTGCGGCGGTTGTTTGTTGCGTGACTCACAGCCAGCAAACCCTCAACAAACATACATCATCTCTGACAATACATCCCATGTGGAAGTACCTGCAATGTCAGGATGAAATCTGGAATATCAAGCAGCAAACACAAGCTACCTGATGAACTAGTGGATGTCGCCTACAATCTGTGTGTAGATGCGCCCGTGTCGTATGTGACACGCCTCCAAGAACTGTGAGCCATCCTTGGATGTGTAGACAACCACAAATCAGCACTCTGGGAGTGTCGATATCCTCAACACCTGCAGTCGTAGGCCGAAAACCCCAAATTTGCAGAATCGGATCTGCACCCGTCGAGACCACGTAGTCGAAAATGGCCTGCACAGACCTTTGTCGAAGCCGAACTGTGGCCGAGATGACCTCAGAATAAAATTCTGAGAACACCTAGCCCTTCGGGCTTCCCCACAGGATTTGGGGCCGTGTCTTTGCCTGTCGAATTTCACTCCAATCTGAGGTGGTGACTCTAGCCTCCTGCTGTGCCGCCCCGAGCCTCAACCTGGCTCTGATACCAGTTGAAGGAGATCTGAGCTCTAATACCAGTTGAAGGAGTACGAGCGAAAGTGCAACGCGAGAGAGAGTGCGAGAAGAAGAGCACGACGATATGGTGAACTCGCACTACTGTAATGTGTAGAGCATAGTGAGTTCTTATTAGGTTTTAACAAAAGAATATGTGTACATACCTGGCGGCCCGCCCACTTACCTGGGTGACCACATTGGGCTTTATACCCCAACAGGTGGTGTGGACGCATCGGTAGAACCGCTACCACAACAACCATAACCTCCAGAATGACATCCACCTCGTCTTGAATATGAACCACTCGTTGGTGTAGGGGGGGCACACTCGACTGAGGTGTGGGGCCGGTCGGTATAGGGGGCACACTAGTCCTATGAATAGGGGCAGGTGTTGTAGGTCTAAAGGAACCAGCTGCCCAAAGGTTTTGTGCATACCTAATCTGCTCTAGTGTGAAATGTGTCAAAAATGATCCCATCTGCTTGGGTGACATGCCGACCGGAGTGACACGAAAACTAAAACTAGGAGAGTATGTATCGTCGTCATCGGCCATGGCTATAGATACACAAATAACGCAGATACAATATGCTAGTTTACAAAAGAAATGCTTAAGCAATGCAAATAACAAGAAAAGAAGTTGCAACACAACTCAATGAATCTATCCAGTAGTGTAGACTAATAAAAAGATTTTTACAAAAGAGTTCCTAGCAAAAATCAGTAGTTAATCTCTCATCTTCTATGAGAGCTAAAGAACCAAAGATGTCTATCTCAATTTGTACTTCTTCATCTTCATCATCAAACTCTACTTCTTTTCGCTCTCCGCATCAACTTCAGTATTCGAAATGTCATATTTCAAACAATTCTTTATGGAAATTGGTAAGATAAACTATAAAATTTTGTGCCAATTGTGGGACTTAAGACCACTAAGATTGTCATCTCTCATAAAAGCCATTTTCAAACATCGCATACACCCTGTGGGAATCTTGAATGAAGATGTAGTCTTCTTCACTTGTTTCTCTTCTACACAACTCAAAACCCACGAACCTTTTGGTATAGCAAACTTTCCATTGGGTTTAAGTTGAGGCCACATCTCTAGCATTTGACCCATAGCCTATAGGTCATCTCTTTGGGCCTTGCTCTCCTATTTTCCAATGATGGTTTTCCATATGATCTCTCCCACATTCTTGAAGATGTGCATTGGGTTGAGCAAATGATTAATCAGCAGGTCACTCCAGTATGAGAGTTCATGGAAAATAGAAAGTCTTTTCATTCCGGGTGGCATGAAATCTCTCCTCTCCAGCCACATGTTTTTCCTATCGCTCACTTTCAGTGGATGCATGTCATGTTTGCATATGTTTGGTCCATATAAATCATGTCCTTCATGCAAAAATCTACCATGCTCGTTGTACACTGTCTTATTCAAATGATCAGAGCGGCAAAATCCAAGTCGAGGACCACATTTTGGACATGCATGATTGCTTAGGTAACTCAAGCAAGAAAGATCATAAAATTAAAATATAAAAACGTTGGCATAGCCAAGAATAACATGTATGTGAGGGTTTCAAAGGAACTTACATGAGCACTCACTTAAGTCTGGCCAATCATGCATGGTCCCCCATGAGAATGCCTTACACATGTACATTTTGTCGTTTGATTAGATAGGACATATCAACCACATCGATCCCTGTCTACAAGATTTGGAGCTCTTCTATAAGTGGTGCCAGACAAACATCCACGTTCTTTACTTTGTACTTTTTTGGGACGATCAGTGACAACAACAAATAGCCCTTCTTGATAGCTAGCCATGGCGGAAGATTATAATTAACCAAGCAAATAGGCTACGTGCTCCATGACGAACTCGGTAATCCAAATGGGTTTACTATGTCCATTGCCAGACCAAAGCGGATACATCAAGGCTTGTCCTTACATGTAGGCCAACTTTCCTCTATGTTCTTCCATGCACAAGAGTCAGCAAGTACCCATATCACATCATTTTTCAATCTAGTATTTGAGTGCCATGTCATCACAGCAGCTATGGACTTGCACCTGAACATGCTCTTTATTCTTGGAATGATAGGAAAGTGTTGAAGGACCTTTGTAAGGATAAATTTTTCTTGTGTGTCCTCTCTATACCTATTTGATCCACAATTGGAACATTGTTCCAAATTTTCATACTCATTGCAAAAGAGTATACAATCATTAGGGTATGCGTGTATTTTGTGATAATCCAAGCCCAAGTTAGTAAGAAGATTTTTAGCGGCTGGACAGGTAGGGGGCATGTGATTGCCTTCCGACAAGATTTTCTCGTTGAGCAACCTGTCGTTACATCAACAAGTCAACCCCTTGATCATATTATTGAACTGTAATTTGCACTTTGGCCTGCTTAGAATACAATGTATTTACGTGAAAAGCTCTGCAATGGAGGCGTCAGACTACCCGTAGACAGACTGTAAATTAATCATTACCAAAGCGGTACAGAGAACTGAGATTTTTGTGCCATTGTAAAGTGGCATATGTGCAAGAGTTTGCATCATCTCGCCCTCTTTATCATTGCTATCATGCCATCGATATGGACGGGATGACTGAGATTGGTTCGTTTTTATTTCCTTGAATGTTGTCATCTTCTATGTTTTCAATGATGGGATCCATGTCAAAGAACGCATCTAACATCCGTTCCATCTCTACTTCTTGAAATGTGGAATCAAGTATCGGTTGGGTTGACTCAGTCCATGACTCTTCGTTCAAAAATTGTCTACTCTGGGATGAAGTTGGAGCAATATCTACTTGCGAAGTTGATCTACTTCCTTCGGATCCATGAGATCGATAATGCAGGTCTTGTAGTTGCTCTATGGGAAAGAGATCGTTATTGCGTATGTGTTGGTCACAGATTTTTTGTTTTTTTTTGAAAGATCTGATGCTTGCAATGCGCACAAGGACACGCCATCCTATCGTCCATACTTTATCTACCAATGATGCAACAAATAATTAAATCGCTCTTGTTATAAGTATACACTACTAACTACATGACAACCTCACATTCTCTAGCCATGCCCGATCCTCGCACACCTCGGTCTAGAGGTGCACAAAGATCAAGACCACAGGGTTTAATAATCTCGTCTTTATTGGTCAATGACTATTATATTAGGGTTTTTGAAGGCTGTGTGCTCAATTGAAGTCTAATTTCATTATTTGACTCGTTTGTCGAAGTCCATTTACGTTTTTGAAGTACACAAGTAATTTCTGAAGACTTTTTCTTTTTTGAAGTCCGTTTGTGGTTTTTCCACTATTTGCCACTAACTCTAGCAACCTCACATTCTCTAGCCATGTCCGATCTCCGCATACCTCGCTCTAGAGATGCACGGTGGTCAGGATCACAAGGTTATAATCTTGTCTTTATTGGTCAACGACTATATATTAGGGTTTTTGAAGTCTGTGTGCGCTATTGAAGTCCGATTGCATTATTTTACCTTATTTATCAAAGTTCGTTTGCGTTTTTTAACTACACAAGTCATTTCTGAAGACTTTTACATTTTTTAAGTCCGTTTGCGGTTTTTCTACTATTTGTCGCTAGCTCTAACAACCTCATATTCTCTAGCCATGCCCGATATCCGCTCACCACGGTCTAGAGGTGCACGAAGATCAGGAACACAGGGTAATAATCTCGTCTTTATTGGTCTATGACTATATATTAGGGTTTTTTATGTCAGTGTGCGCTATTGAAGTTCGATTGCATTATTTTACTTTGTTTATCAAAGTTTGTTTACGTTTTTGAAGTATACAAGTCAATTTTGAATACTTTTACTTTTTTGAAGTTCGTTTGTGGTTTTTCTACTATGAGCCGCTAACTCTAACAACCTCACATTCTTTAGCCATGCCCGATCTTTGCACACCTCAGTCTAGAGGTGCACGAATATCAGGACCACACGGTATATGTAGTCGGTTTAAAATTTTTCTACCATTTGTTGCTAGCTCTAACAACCTCACATTCTCTAGCCATGTCCGATCTCCGCACATCTCGGTCTAGAGGTGCACGGAGATCAGGACCACAGGGTAATAATCTTGTCTTTATTGGTCAATGACTATATATTAGGGTTTTTGAAGTCTGTGTGCATTGTTGAAGTCCCGATTGCGTTATTTTACTTCATTTATCAAAGTCTGTTTGCGTTTTTAAAGTACATAAGTCAATTCTGATAACTTTGCAATTCTAAAGTCCGTTTGCGGTTTTTCTACTATTTGTCGCTAGCTCTAACACCCTCACATTCTCAAGCCATGCTCGATCTTCGCACACCTTGGTCTAGAGGTGCACCAAGATTAGGACCACAAGGTAATAATCTTGTCTTTATTGATCAATGACTATATATGTGCGCTATGGAATTCTTATTGTACTATTTTACTTCGTTTGTTGAAGTCCGTTTGTGTTTTTGAAGTACACAAGTCACTTCTTGAGACTGCTGCATTTCTGTAGTCCGTTTGCAATTTTTCTACCATTTTCTGTTAGCTCTAACAACCTCACATTCTCTAGCCATGCCCGATCTCCGCATGCCTCGGTCTAGAGGTGCACGGAGATCAGGACCACCGGGTAATAACCTCGTCTTTATTGATCAATGCCTATATATTAGGGTTTGATATAAGTTTGTTGTTGAAGTATTTTTGCATTTTTGTAGTCTACGTGCGCTATTGAAGTCCAATTGCGTTAGTTTACTTCGTTTGTCAAGTTCTTTTGTGGCTAACACTAAGCGGCTAGCCCTAAGCGTGTAGCCTTCAACGGCCTAAATACGGAGTAGTCCTTCCTGAGGGGTAAGCCACTAAATATCTAAGCAGCTACTTATAAGCAATAAGCCCTAATAAACCATTTTAATATCGATTAAACCTACGTGAGTGGCTCGAAGTCGCGAAGTGACTGAATAATGAAACTAGCAGAGCCGCATGTAAGACTAAGCAGGCTCAGCTAAACGATTCAATATGTAAGTAGCTACATGCTCCCCTAACCTTCATCGATCTAACTGCGGATCAGTCCTAAGCAATGAAACCACTTATTACTTAAAAGGTTAGTGTTAAAGGACTAAACTTAATTAAGCAAATAGCCTAGGATAAGTCACAATTACAAAAATAACGACATGTTTTTTAAATTTCTAAATTTAAAAGATATTTCTAAATTTATTGACACAAACTCAACAAAATAGCATAGATGTAAATAAATCTTTCTTCTAATGATAAAATGTAGTTATCTTTCTTAGAACTAATGATGATTTTTAATTAATATTACTTATAAAATAACAATTTTTTTCTAAAATTGAAAAATATGTGTGTGTGTCGTATATAGTATGTTTATATTGTTTAGTGTGCATTTTTGTTTACTTGCATGCATGTTTACTTGCATGCATGTTTATATGAATGTGTGTGTGTATGTGTGTATGCGTGTATGCATCAAAAAGAATGTTAGAGCACTCACATGTGGCCTATTTGAGCAAGAAAGAGTTGAAAAAATGTCCTCAAATCTGCAAAAATGCGTACACACATGCTATGTTACACACGCATACACTAAAGTGTACAAATCTATAAGGAAACTTGAAAATAAGCTCACCTTGTTGATGGGGAGTAGCCCACGAGTGAAAATCTCACCTTTGGCAAGTAGTGAGGGAGCAGATCTTCAGCAAGTGAGGAGGAGGAGGGCAAGAGAGGAAGAGAAGAAAGGAGGCAAATGCATAGGAAAGACCCACGGTTCTATTTTTTGCAAGGTCCGTCGGTACAGGTGCCCGTATGTGCGTCGGTACAGGTGTCTTTATGCACGCCAGTCTGGTCATTGATATATGCACCGATATGAGCGCCAAAAAGTAAAAAATTAAATTTTCTTTAAACTTGATCTCCCTCCAGCTTTACCTACACATATACCGACGCCCGCCATTGACGCCAATAATTTGACATCGTAATTTAAGCGAGCTCTTGTAGTTCTTATTAACCTTATCTTCTCCTTCTTTTTTCTTATGACAATTTTCCTGAGAGGAAAAAGCTAACTTCTCATGCATTAGTTATACCCATGTCCCCATGTTGTAAAGTGACAACATCTCGTGAAGAGTAAAATTTAGTGCTTTGATTTAGCCCAAATTGATCCAAATTATCCTTGATTTTTTATATATTTTTTATTTTAGTCGATGGCTTAGATGTGTTGATCATGAGTAAGGGCTAGAAGGAGGCCCTTACAAACTCTCCAACAAAAAGAAAGAGATTTCTTCAGCTTACAACAATAAAGGATCACTTATGACTTCTTGAAAGCACTCATAAATATTCGAAAGCAAGCACTTGAGAGCACTTAGAAGAATTTATAAGCACTTTGAAGCACTTGACAGATGTGGAAATCACTCAGAAGCATTCTGAAATACGAGTGCTTTGAAGCACTCAGAAGCATCACTTGGAGGCACTCAAAAGCACTTATAAAGCTCTTAGAGACAGATGTAAACACTTATAAACCTCTCAAGAACCATAAAGCACTTACAAGCCTAGAGAGACATATGTAAACACCTACAAACATCTCTCAAGCACCATAGAGAAAGGGAAAGCACTTGAATGCATGAACAAGCATTAAAAAGCTCTATCAAAAACCATAAAGATTGGTAAAGTACTGTTATTCTTTAACAAGAATCTGGGTCCGCTTGGAAGCAGTTGGAATCACTCAAAGACTCAGAAGCACTTGAAAGTACAACAAACTATAATGGACTAGCATACACATGAAAGTAGTTAAGCAATTGAAAGCACCTTCAAGGTTGATAAAGCATTTGGAAGGAATAACAAGCACAGAATAAACAGTTATGACACACTCTCACATGTTTGGGGTGATAATCTTGAGGCAAATCGAGTAGATGCAGTGGATGCAATACATGCTCACTCTTGCCTATTCTCTTACAAACAACATCTTTCTTATTTGGGGAGATACGGGTTTCCACTGTCAAAACTAAAACACAATTTCCCTAACTTTGATCATTATGATGGTTTCTCTATGCACTTGACGGTGGCAAGCGTTAAGGGAAGTGATCTTCCTCCGCATCATGATGAAGCCAAAAATTTGCATCAATGACATTTCTTTTGTGTAGTCCTAAAGCCTTGGCAACATCTCCACTGTTCATTTGATCACCACCACCCACTCCATTTATGCATGCCATGATAGTAGCCAGTTTCAAATACGACTCATTATCACCTCTAATAATGTATGATGAATGTTAGAGAAAATGACTTTCTCAATTGTCTTTGATGTGTGTTGTAAAACTGAGAACGTTGGATGGAGGAGTTGTTGTAGAATCCTCATTGGAAAAGCCCATTTCTTTTTTTATGCTAGCACTTAGCAATTTGATTGCATATTTTCTTTCCCTCTCGCTCATCAATGTCATCATCCTCACGTGTTTTTTTCATCCTCTTCTCAATGCTTCTTTTGTTCCCTCTTCTTTGCAACCTAGTAGTTTTGTAGACCGGGGAGAAGATACCCTAGGATGTGTTGTGTAATAGACACTGGAGGAAGATGAGTGTATGTACTGCCATTATGAACACTATGAGGTTCCATGTGTAACAAGTTATGATGTTGATGATGTAGTAAAGAAGACAATAAAAACACAGCCATAGTACTCATGGAGAGAGAGAGCATAGAAGGTGTTGAGATGCTATGGGAGAAGATGAAACAGTCATGGTTGAATGGGCTTCATCATAAAAAACATCCTTCCATGCCTAAGGTATGAAGACAAGCATGGAGCTGTGAAATTCAAAAGTAGAGGCTACTGGGGGAGAGAGAGAGAGAGAGAGAGAGAGAGAGAGAGAGAGAGAGAGAGAGAGAGAGAGAGAGAGAGAGTACTGATGATAGCTGAGGCATGTACCAGGAGTGGAGCAAAATGCAATAAGAATTTTCAATTGGAGCTAATGAAAGGAGATTGAGCCATTTTCTTATATTTGAATGTAAAAACTCTTTTGATAGCCCGCCTTATTCCCCTCTCTCTCTCCTCCCAAAAGAGGTGTTCAAGAAACTCCTTTTTGGTACCACCTATAAATGTCATCACCCTTTAGCATTTTCTTCTTTTTAAAGTGTCCTCTCTCTCTCTCTCTCTCTCTCTCTCTCTCTCTCTCTCTCTCTCTCTCAAAGTTTCATCCATCCCTCTCACATCAAGTTAATATTGTTGCAAATCTATGTGCTTCCTCATTGTTGCATGCTATAGACACACGCATCATTTTTGTTGTTATTGAGGGAATATTTGAATTAGGAATACCTTTTAATTTTTTTAAGCCATTAGTAATATCTTCTATTTTTTTATGAAAAAGAATTTCAAGAGAAATTCAAATCAATGCAAGTACAATCCACGACTTAAGAGATAGTTTGTTTCATAGTTCATAAGCAAATGTAGGTAAAGAGAAAATCTCTTTTAATTTTTTATGAAAAAGAATTTCAAGAGTAATTCCAATCAATGCATGTACAATCCACGACTTAAGAGATAGTTTGTTTCATAGTTCATAAGAAAATGTAGGTAAAGAAAAAATCAATTTTCTCTAAAATTGTCCAATGGTAGTCTCCTTGCTTCAAACGGCTTCTTCCCCTTAGACATGTCTACTAAGAAAATAATTTAAAAGAAAGTAAAGAAGGCTACTATTATCACAGTAGTATATTAAATTGGTAGATTGTAGTATAAGCAGATGTGGTGAGAGATGGTTCATGATCTTAAGAAAAAGAAGGAAATAAATAGCAAATATTACATATAGGATCCGACTCATCAAATAAATTTCAAATGTGCTACTTAGATGTACATGATTGAAATTCATCAAGACATTACATACCTTGAGATTTTTTGATGATATAATTAGTGGGGAATCCCAAAATCCAAGCAAATAAAATCGAGCAAGGGGGAAACCGAGCAAAACTTATCATTTTTTTGACACAAAATTGAGCAAACCATAAACTTTGCAAAACTTACAATGTTTTTTTATATCCTTGTGCAATAAACTAGTTGTATATATCTTGGACTTTTATTGATTAGAGACACTCCCTACATAGTTTCTTTACATATAAAAATAATTTTTAAGTTGTTCTATCACTAACACATGCCAAAAACCTTCCATCAACATTGAAATTAAGCAAAAAGGTGTATCGCATCTACAAATCAAAATGGAGAGCGCAACAACTAAAATACTGCCACACAAGAATATTTGAGGCAAAAGTTAATACCGATAAGCACATATCACCCAAAAAACTACTTCTCAAAACCATTGCAAGGTCCACAAGCCTTTAAGGCTGCATCAGCACCCATGAACCTCCAAGTGCTTGGACTAACTCCAATTTCATTAGAGCAGCCTGATGCATGAACTCATGAGCATGAGGGTCAAGGCCAAGTACTTGCAGAAATATGAAGTAAATGTGCTTACATGGCATATACACAAGGCGCTTGCTTTCTCGGTTTTGAAAATCCTCGCAAGTACATCTAGGAAAATCTGACATTGTCACAGAGTATGTCACTCCCTTTGCACTTGACCCCACAGTCTTAACATAGAAAACATGTGTTCCATTGAAAACCACAATGACCTCTCGCATCAACTCTGCTGCCATGGTTCTACCCACTTCAATCTTGCCATGAAACTCCTTTGTTAATCATGATCTCCATTTCACAATCTTTCCATCTCTAAATTTGGGACGGACGCTGCTAGCAACTCTTTTTGGTTCAATGGAACTGTTTCATGCATTCTTGTTGCTGATGTCACTCCTGCTTTCAAAAAAAAACCATTGGCTTGCAATTGCGTTACCTCTTGAGGTTGCAAATTTGTGCCCTTTGCAACCACCCAAACACCGGGAGCTGGACCTGGTGGCCCTTCAACTATGCTGTGAACCTTCCACGTGTGCATGTTATTGGAGTTACAAAACCAAATGTACCCTTCCACAAGGCCTCCCTGTTGTGAACCAGATGGAGGATATTTTCTGTGACCCCAAAAACAAGGAGCTGGCACCCCTATTTTGGCATCCATTGAACAATCATTAATGAACCGCCCACATCGATCTCCATCTTTTGACACCACACCAAAACAAGTCATCTTTCATCCAGGTTCTGTTCTCCTTATTGCCCAAACTGAATTTTCTATATTTACTTCGGGATATGGGACATCCCTTGGAGTTTTTTTTTGTGTTGAAGCCCACCAATTGAAGTTGTCATTGTAACATACTCTGGCCTGTGGCTATCCTCCTCCAAGACAATATTCGCATCAGCAAAAATTGGCCTCTTTTTTCTAATATTCTTTTCTTGGAGTATATTTCTATTCATTTCAGGACTATTGACACCCATTTCATGCATTGAAGAATGTGTGAGGTCAACTATTTTCTTTCTTGTTGCCACTGAAGCAGATGAAGGTTGGTTCATGAAGCGATCTGCCAAATCTTTAATGCCGGGACCGGTGGATCTCCCAACACCTTTTAAATAGGCATTATATTTCACACTTTGAAGCACGGCTAAAGCCATATCTGCACATGCTGCCTCATACAAACTTATGTGATCCTTATAACCAACAGAGGCACGCATACTAGCATGTTTTGACTCAAACAAGTTTGTGTTAGGGACAAATATTCCTGCAGCATCTTGTGATACAAATCTTTCCCCCCAATGAGGCACTCATACATCCCACCAAGCCAGCCATGTCTCCAATGAAGCAATATCCCCTTCAATGGCCATTCCTGTTTTCCAAAATCTTCTAAGCTCTCCCTTACAATGCTCAACCGCATTCTTTGTAGGTGCAGTTCTCCACTTGCGGCACAAAATCTTGTGCTCCTCTTGAAATGCGGGTCGGATGCACTTGCTAGTATGTCGAACCATACTTTGCTCCCAATGAAACAAAAATGATCTCTCTTTGTTTGGAATAGACCTCTTTGCTCCTCCAAAATAAACAGTACGCACAGCAATCCAATTGGCACTGGCTTCATCTGCCATAAATCTGTTGAACTGTGGCTTATCAAAATCCTGTTCCTTAACCACATTGTTCAGCATCTTCCAAAATTCAATCTGAGCATATTTATTTTCCACGCTAAACTCGGCAGTTGGCAATGGTGAGTAGCTCTCGCACGTAAGGGTCATAGACATGCGCTGACATAGTCGGCCATCCTTGTACACGGTGAACATGATCAAAGTGCACCCACATTTGCTCTAAATTACCTCCAAGGAGCATCCGATTCACCAAATCAACTCCACTGCATGGTCCCTTAATTGACATTTTAAATACATGAGGTGTACCTTTTCACCCAATTGGCCTGGGAAAAGGATACTATGGATGAAAGGATATCTGCACTTGATGTTCAAGTCAAGCACTACCTCAAGACCCTTTGAAGTGATATTCTTTGATCTTTTTGCAGACTCCAAGCTTCATTTCACTCTCCTTTTATTTGAAAGGGGAGTCACACTGTTAAGAAATTCAGAAAATTCCAAATCTTCAATCATAGCAGTTGCTGTTGAACCTGCTCCAATAAGCTTTTCCATGATAAGATCATGGGTGGTGGCCCGTTCCAATTGTTTTGCAGTCACCAAAGGATCTTGACTCGCACGATCAAGCAACATTTCATCAATGTGACTTTCAACCATCGGACTCCTCCTTTCTAAACATGGATGATTATGTTCTCCAAGATGCAAAGCACACCTAGTACAATTATGCTTATCTCTAGGCAAACAATAGTAAATAACTGCAAGACATGTAGAAACACATTCAGGAATTTGTCCACAATGAGTGCATACCAATGTGCCATACTGAGAAGAGATCAATCCTTCAGGACTAGATTTAACAAGCCGACCTCGCCATTGAGACTCATTGGACATATTTGAACGCAAATAAAATGGACAATCAATGTTGATGCAACGCAAATGCCTAGAGCATCTACAAAATCTAACAACACCATCAAAACTATCACTACTACAAGTAACATACGCTGTCCACATGTGACTATCATGTCTTTGCTCCATACCACTCATACCTAAAGAATGACCAGCTAGCGGTAATTCAAAAGCACTATACCCATCATAATGAGCTGGGAGCTCATCAGTAGAGACCACTTTCTTGGCTTGATGGAGCGCAATATACAAATTGCTTTGCAATGGCATGCACTTAATCATGTCAATCACACTTGCATTGATCTCTGAGAGAGGTACTTTCTTGTCTTTCTTGTCTTGAGAAACTCTGCCAATGCCAGCATCAATCTGATCCTGACTTCTCATATCCACCTTGTAGAACTGGTGCTGCTCATGATCAATCATAAAAGTTTGTTCACCATCTGATGATATAGTAGCTTCTACCTTGACTTGAGGTCCAGATAATTTTAATGGACGAAGACAAAAATTAGCATCACGAAGCTCAAAATGTTCTTGCAAAGAAGCAACTGTCAACGAATAAATTCTGGTATCAAACATAAGCACTAGCTTCTGTCCACGCCCTGGACCAAAAACTGTAATACATCTCCCCATGGGTTAATAGTGTGCAGAGCAGAAGGTAAGAAATATTAGAAAGCATTGGCATGGTTTTGAATGATACAACGGGTGTAAATAGAATAGACTGATATGCTTAAAATTCTATTCATAACCGCAAGTCGCCAAGAGGATTGCATGTTCGTGTTCCCAAGAACAACAATCATAGCTTTATAAAATATATTATAATAAAAATAATTCACTTTGAGTTTTAAGATTTTCAGTGAATCGTGCATAGTAATGACAAGCGAATTTCACCTAACCTCTTCAATATCCCATGCACAAATCCCAAATACCCTCTCCAACCGAATTTTAGAGCGTTTGCACACTGCTGAGCTACGGGCATGGTCACGTGAGGCTTAGTTAGAACCAAGCCCCGGCAGTCTCCAACAAGATCTCATAACTTCCACCTTTGACAGCAGGTAGAGAGATGAAGATCGATGCACAGATGAAAATCTGGTAAGAGTTAGATATGGTCGGCAAAAATAACTGAAAACTAAGCCTGAGATTTTTAAGCTTGAAAATCAAGGTCCCATGGTATTATGATTGGGAATATTTAATTTGCAAACGCCCAATTTACACTACAGACCGGGATATGTGAGCACTAAGCTAATCTACCAGCATTGGGACTATGCCCCAAATAGGTAATATGGTGAGGGATGCAAATAGTTGTACATGTGCCTTTGACAACACAGGTTAGTTTGAGATAGATTCCAAAGTTCCATGAAACAAGGCCAGATTAGTTGTATGTGTAATCAAAGGAAAGCTCTAGCTGAGGGTCTCCCCCACTCTTGAATCAGGCATACTACAAAGCAGGACTCATTTGAGATAATATATGGAACAAAGTACATTGCCTTAGAGGATTAACAAGGTAAAACCAAGGCTATGTCTATTTGTTGCATTTGTCCAAATTTTACAATAGTTATTTTAAGCGGACACTTTCCCCAAACAATGCATTGAAAGTGTTACAGAAAGATTTGATTTTTTATATATAATGCAATTTTTCAATTGCTTTCTTGCATTAAAAAATGTTATTCAGGCCTTGCGTTATTCAGGTCATGCGTTATTTTGTTTTCAATTGGATTCTTGCATTAAAAAATCACACATTTGTTTCCACCCCTTCCTCAAGCTCCCTGCCTAACAATGCCTCGCTAGTTCAGATTGCTGCCTGACGAGTTCAGTACCACATTTGATGCGTCTTGTGTAAGGCCAATGGCCGTCCACACCTCTCGAAGCCACCTCTCTAGAAGAAAAACACACCTGCTCGCACTCTCCTTGTATGCCGGTCACCTAACCTCCTTTTTCTGGTATCTAGTTCGATTCTCGCTACTGAAATATTTTCCAAAAATGGGTACAACCCATCATTAGGCAAAGATGCGCTGGCTCGTTATTTTATTACTATTTTATCTTAAAGTAGCCTTTCTCTGTTGTAGACCTGCAAATTTGATGCGCCTTCAAACCTCCTGCCGCTAACCTCCTGCCCATGGTCTCATGCGCTAACCTCAGCTTATCTCTTGCGCTAGCCTCAGATACCTCATGCGCTTATCTCTTGCTCTCAGGTTACTTACTCATACGCCCTCTGAGGCCATATACTCCATGCAATCCTTCTCTGTAGCAAGCAATCTTGCCTTCAACCTTCAAGCTTAAGAGTCTTCAACCTTCAATCTCTACAGCATATACGCCTTAAGCACTACAAATCGTCAAGCTCGGAGTTCGCATAGAAATCGTCATGGGGAGAAGGGAGTCTTCCTCGACCCGAAAGCCTCCTGCCAGGTACCTTTGTAAACTACCTATAGCCATCCACGCCGGCGTGGATGGCTACAGCTAGTTTTTTTTCCAATGTTTAAGATGAAGTTTTGTAAGGTTTTGTAAGGCTACTAATTTAATTTAAATTATTGACAGTTTTAAAGAATACAGAAACCTGTCGTAAAGCTTTCTACACATTACAGGAGGCTAAACTAAAGTACAGGAGAGATGCATTCTTAGCCTAATCTCTTGGATAAACAAAACTACTACATACCCTATATTGCTTTTGTGATTGATGGTGTCTCATAGCTTCTGTTAGAACTGCCTGTAGCCATCCACGCCGGCGTTGGTGGCTAGATGAATTTTTGAATGTGTGAATTTAGCTATAGATACGCTCTCTCTTGATATTTGCAGAGTTGCATAGCTTCCCTAAGAACTGTCTATAGCCATCTACGCCGACGTGGATGGCTAGAAAGAGTTTCTTGGGACAATTTTTTTCAAAGTTATATAGCTTCTGTTAGAACTGGCTGTAGCCATCCACGCTGGCATGGATGTCTAGAAGGAATTTTTGAATGTGTGAATTTAGCTATAGATAAGCTCTCTCTTGAGATTTGCAGAGTTGCATAGCTTCTCTAAGAACGGTCTGTAGCCATCCACATCAGCGTGGATGGCTAGAAAGAGTTTCTTGGGAAAAATGTTTTTTGCAGTGATTCATTCTCAGTAAGCTCCCTCAAGATATCCACGCCGACATGGATGGCTAGAAGGAATTTCTCAAGATAAAATTTTATAATTGGGCATGCTTTTTTTAAATCTGTTAGTCTTGTGATCCACGCCGACTTGGATGTTTTGGTGGATGATCAATAAATAAAGTTTTTGATTTTTTAATTGCCTCTAGGCATCCACGTCGGCATGGAGTCCTAGAGGCAATTTCAGTGAAGTAAATAAATTGTTTTTTGTTATGTTTTGCAAGTCCTTCAATTCGTGGATGAGGTCACAGAGGGAGACGACTCTCTTCAACTCAAGCTTCAAGTATATTAGAGAGCAGTGATCAAATAAGTGCAATATCTGTCACGGATATGACAGAAGGTTTGGAGACACACGAAGAGGAGATGCAAAGTCAAGACTTGGGGCTTGGCTCCATAAATGAAGTTGATGAATCTCTTGCTCCACAAGAGGCATGTTTACAAATAGTGCCTTATGTCGTAAGAGATGAAGTAGCAGTAGATACTGAGCCAGGGGATGAGCACAAGCTATACATGCATAGAGGACAAGATATTCTTCAATGTACTCGCATGTTTAGTTGTTTTGATTGTCCACCGATTCCTTTATGTCGATTGATCCCCTATGCAAGGGTGAGAGGCTTAAGAGATGATGTTAGTGGATTGAAATCTGCTTTTGCAAAGGAGGGCTATATGCAAGAAAAAGGAGCTTTTATTGTTTCAATTTGGAATTGCAAGAAGGAGGAATCTTATGCTACAGGTATTTCATTTCTCTACTTTGATCTTTTTGAATTTCATAATTTATTTGAGCACCTATCTCTATACAACGATAGCATGTCCACTTCCATGGGTAGATATTCTAAGTACAACTCTTCAAATGGTGCAGACTCTAAAGTTTGACTAGCATCATTTGTAATTCTTACTGCATTCAATAGATGTCTATGCCAATCTTCTACCACAAGTGGAATCTCATTTAGTCCATCCTTTATATTAGGCATAACAATAGTCACTTCTCTTATGAGCTCAGTTTCTTTTTCTTTCACCTCACCCACTTTTTCAGTAGTTTTTTATTCTTCTTGTTTTGTTTTGACTAGTGTTGATGGACCTTTCTTCTGCATTTCGAGAAGTTCTTGTGCAATTTGAACCAAACTTTGATAAGCTTCAATCTTAAATTTCTCTAGCTTGGAGTATAGATAGTGTTTCCATTTGTTTTCCATGTTCTATTCAGCTTGTAACTCTACCTTATTAGCTTCTAGTGTAGCATTTAGTGGCTCAAATACTTTGTCAACCAAAACTAAACCCCCTAAGTGGTCAACGGACTCTTCATTCTTAACTTGAATAATGGATTTGGCCCTCTTCTCAAGTAATTTTCTATCGTCTTGGTTATTGCTTGTCTTTTTCATGATGTTTTGTTTTTTTGTTTCTCCCATTTTGAGATGCTTTTTTCCTTCCTTTGAATGAGTGAGAAATTTCTTTCCATAGAGTTTGGTTCAAGCTCTCATCACGACTTTTAAGGGTATAGTTATTTCACTATTTCACGAAATTGATTACTTCCATGGCCACTTATATGGTAATAGGAGATTTACCATTACTATTAGTGGTTTTAGGACATTCATCTGGAAAGTGTTAAAACCATGCATTCATACATAGGTGAGCAGGAGAAGAATCCTTAGTGTGCAAGTGGTAAAATTTAAGAAAATGGTGGACACGGGGATCAACTTACATTCAATCATATCCACATAGATAAAATGTACTTTAACCTTGGAAGAACTAACTAAACTTAGACTTGGACACAACTTTAGAAGAAATAGGAATTTGAGTCTAAGTCAAGTGTTAAAGAAATGAGACAAGAACAATCTCTAAGGAAAATAGTAAAATTTGTTCTAGTGAACAAGGTAGGAGATTATTGTGGGGGTAAAGAAGGCAACACCACCCTACTTGTGGAATTTTTTGGTGTTAAACCATGGATATCCTAACAACGAGCTTGGAATGTCATTGCCACTAAATAAGAGTGGGGATTTTGGAAAAATGTGCTACTTAAAAAACATATATGAAGTTACAACTTGCAGATGGGTGTGTGGAAAGACCTCTGGGATTTCTAAAAGGTGTTATCGTCAATTTATGTGGCATTGACAAGTAGTGGATTTTGGAAAGAAAATTAAATATAATGTTATTTAAGAAGACCATTTACAAAACGATTGTAAACGATCCAAGGCTGGGGATACAATTATATATACCTCTGATAGGTGGGTTCAATCACAAGGCTTAATTTAGAAAATCACTCCTTCAAAGACATGTCAAAGATCTCCTATTCAAGAATTTGACTCAACAACTACAACTAATACTAAGCTGCTCTCTTAGTTGAAGTCAAGACCACAAATTTGGATGTGTGGTGCTTCAGACCATAGTATCTTGATGAGGGAGGGTGTCATCTTGGAACGGGAAGTAGAAGACAAAGGCTACATTCTGGACCCATTTCCTCAACATTTGTTTAAACCATATGAGTGGACTCAAATTTTGGCAACATTGGATACTTGTCTAAATAAGCTACTTCTACTAGATTTTACAACGAGGAGGATTATGATATGATTCCAATTCGTATGGTGTTTATGATAAGTGAGAGCACGGAGAGCCCAGGTGAAGGATCCCAATCATATATGAGTGAACTGAAAAAGGAGATACTTGTATTTAAGTTTCAAGAACACATCTCTATCAACAATTTTTCTAAGCAAGAACAGGAGGATGGAATTACTTTTTATGATTCAGCAAATGAGGTAGAAGAGAATCCAATCACTTTTAGTGGCTTGGATTTTGAAAAAGAGAGATTAAGAGTTTGCTTTTTGCAAAGAAATGGGAGAAAAAAGTTTTTTGATTCTCCAAATCAATTATATAGAAAAAACCTGAAGTTAAACGAACGTGAACACATTCCATACCTACAACAAAGGGTAAAATTCATTATTTGATGCTGGTTTGTAGGGCAAAAAAGTGTGTTAAAGACAAAATAAAGGGGTGCTACTTGCCACAAGTAAGAAAACCTTGCATGCAGACATTCGAATAGGAAAACCAAGCCTGAAAATAAATCCAAATTAATGGACAGTCGAGGTTGAAAATGAATCTAAATTGTCAAAAACCAAACGAAGGTTTAAGTATAAGGAATTGAAGAAGACCTTGAGAGAGGTTTGGACTACTAAAATGGAATCAGAGGAGGATACGTGTGTGTTCTAATGAGTGGGGTATCTCATTATTAAAAGTATACACTCCAAGATAGTAGGATTGTGAATCAAATAGCCCACAAGGAGTTCAAGAAGGAAACTATAAAATATTATGATGGTAAGCAAATAGATCTTGTCCTTCTTGATAAAGATCTTAAGCTGGGTTACAGATTTATCTGCTAAAGAAGAAGAGATTCTTATCAAAACTTTAAAGGAATACAAAGAAGTTTTTGTAAAGCTAGGGTGGATTGTTAACACTAGAATTTATGGTGTTAACATGCCAGTGACAAAGCTAATTACACAATAGAGATAGAGTAGAATGTAGGTGCAAAACTATATTGATTGATTCAACTTGAAAGTGTGTACAAAAGGCTCATTAGATAGAGATGGCTAAAGCATCTCCTGTGAGACAGCATAAAAAGTCTCCAAATCAGCCCATCCAACTTGCAAACTTGTGGGTGACCTTTCAAGCCACTTTAGGGGCCCATTAACCAACTCTAGGTGAGTGCACACTCTCTAGTAATGACCCCCATACCCTTAGGTACCTTTTCCACATGCTACCACATAGTTATGTGCCACATATACATCCTAGTAGGATAGAGAAGATACACACCATTATAGGAAAAATCCCACAATTCCCAAAAGCCCTCCCATTGGGGTGGACTATGACAATAGAAAATAGCTATGCCAATCCAGATTGACAATCATAGCCAATCCAAAGGACCATATCCAATCCAGAAGACCACCGATGATAAGCACTCTAATCAAGGAGCACAACTCCAATCTAGGAGTCCAAAACACAGCTCTAGTCCAAGAGTCTGCAAAAACTTTCATTACCACAACTTCATCATTTTTCCTCCTCCCTTTCTACTTCTTCATCTTCTAACTGTGCTACACGCACCATCTTGGTGGTGCTGCTGCCATGGTTGCTATTGTAGCTTTCTCATGATCTTTATTGAATAGAAATGTAAAGTTAAGTAACACTAATGAAAATAGAAAATTGTTGATGCTAATTCTCCTCCCCTTGAAGGTAGATCTCTACTTTTCTCTCCCATTGTGCCTTGGAGCGGTCTTAGCGCTTGGTTTTTATGCCAAGCCAAGTGCCTAAACTTTGTACAAACACACATGATGATATCCTTGATGATGGATGTGTAGACATACATTGCTTTGTAATGTGCCATGAGTGCAAAATTTAACTTTAGAATCACAACGTTTAATGAGAGATTGCTTTTAATACTTTGGTTGACACTTTTGAAGCTTTGAAAAATTTGCTTTAAATCCCTCTTCAAGCCAAAGCTTTTTCTAGGCAATTCCTTCTTTGAGACCTTTTTATTGAAGCTCAAGGATGCCTTTGAGTGCTTGAATTTGAAAACCTTGGTTGTTTTTTGTAATTGAAGCTCTTGGGATTGCTTTGAAAAATTGTGAGCCTTTTGAATGCTCGAGCAAACCTTGGCTACTATTGCAATGCATGCAACACAAGAACTACCCCTTGCAAGGGCTTGGGGATTTGCTCTTATGGTTGTGGGAAGGCAACCCTAGTGAGGTTGAGTCTTTGAGCAGTAGGATGTGGTACAGTGACCTATCACCATCGGAATTGCATTTAGGTAATCGGGTAGCACGGGCAGGCAAGGCAGGATGTCGTGTAGCAGGCAAAGCTCCTGAAAAGGAATAGAGCGCATGATCAGTTGCCAACAGACCCGACTGTGTCTTCCATGCTTCAATGGAGTGTCAAATTCAGGTGCATCCACCTTCCTTAAGCTAAAATTAAGCTTTTGAACTCATGACCACAAGCGCCCAATATGAGGTGGCCTAGACAGGTGTCCATGCCCACTTGGGCCATGCCCCTTTCTTGTTGAAGAACACTAAAGATAAACCTTCATCCTTGACTCAACAGGGATGCACACACAAGAACTCACCCACACACCTATTTTCATAAAGAAATGGGAATTGATAAGAGGGGGCTTTTGGCCTCAGATTGCAGAGGTGGAGGGCTCGTTGGAAGGCTCTTGTCAAGCACTAGCTCCACACATAAATAATACTCTGAAAACACGTGAATGGAACAATTAATCGCAAAATCCAAAATCAACTAAAATTGAGGATTTTTTGTTCTTCCAATCACAAAATGCAATTTCCTAATTTCATGCTAATTAAACTTAAATGCAAATGCGGGCTAGTGCACACATTAAATGCTAACTAACACAATCTAATCCTCTTTAATTAAACCTGCCTGGTTCCATGGAGGATAGTGGCGTCTTGGATCTACCAAGGATGTACCCACACATGGATAGTTTAGGGATCAATTATTGAGATGAAAAATTAGGGAGATTCATTGGATAATGCTAATCTCACCAAAGCTCTGATACCACGCGTAGAGTTAGAATGGATTGTTAAAACTAGCATTCATGGTGTTAACATGCCAATGGCAAAGCTAATTACACAATAAAGATAGAGTAGAATGTAGGTGCAAAACTAGATTAACTCATTCAACCTGAAAGTGTGTACAAAAGGCTCATTATATAGAGCTAGCTAAGGAATGTTTCATATGGCATCATTGATGACATCATACAAAGGCTCCAAATCAGCCCATCCAGCTTGCAAACTCGTGGGTGACCTTTCA
Source organism: Adiantum capillus-veneris (assembly GCF_014529385.1). Lineage (NCBI taxonomy): Eukaryota > Viridiplantae > Streptophyta > Polypodiopsida > Polypodiales > Pteridaceae > Adiantum > Adiantum capillus-veneris. Next base: position 79,768,408 of record NC_140949.1, read on the forward strand.
AACCACTTTAGGAGTCCATTAACTAACTATGGGTGAGTCCACACCCTCTGCTAATGACCCCCATGGGTACCCACACCCTTAGGTACCTTTTCCACATGCTAACACATGGTTTTGTGCCACATATGCATCCCATTAGGATAGAGGAGATACACACCATCATATGACAAAGCCCACAATTCCCAAAAGTATTTACCTGATCTGACAAAGATTTGAAGGGATGGATATGCTAGCAATGAGAGATGATGCTAAACCATCAAGGAAAAATCCTTATATCTATAATGAGATCTTTGCTAAGAATGTTAAAGAGGAAATTGAAAAACTTAACGAAATAATATTCATTTCTGAGATTCAAGTTACAGATTGGAGTTCTTGTAGTAGGGGGTACCGATTGGTGTAAAATTAGAAAATTTCTCATTAAGAGAGTATATCCGCTTTGGGGCTTTGCACTTGAAAGAAGATCGTGCACATGGGGCAGGCACATGTTGCACAAAGAGGAGGTGGAAGAGGCGGGGTATAGGTGTGGTTTTGGGGGGGGGGGGGGTTGGAGTCCTGCAAGTGGGCGGCGTAGGGGGTGCGCCAAAAAAATAATTTTTTTTAAATTAATGGGCAACCAGTTTAGTGCACGAGCAATTTTGCCCTCATGGTCGAGGGCAACACTGAACTGGTAGATCTCTTCTCCATTCAAGTTCAAATTTGCCATATTTCTTTGATGAGGAAGGTGTGAGAGCAAGGCCTCAAGCCAAAGGAACAAGAAAGAATCTTCAACTTAATTGAATAAAACAAGGAGGTTGCCAGTAGTAGGATGTAATAGTACCCGAGAAAAAATGACAACTTTGTGAGTCTAAAAAATGTAAATGTGGCTACCATCACCAAGAATTATCCTTTACCAATCATAAAACAGCTTTTGTTAATTAATGGGGTATTTTTACTTACACAGTCATGCCATTTATATTGACTAAAGAATACCCAATAATTTTGTTAAAATTGTATATACCGACCTCTACGTTCATTCTCTTTGCGGGACGGTCATTGCGACCATTTGCAAAAGGCCTTTGAAAAATGCTGCTTATATAGGATTTGTTTGAATCCTAAGAAATGTGTATTTATGGTATGCCAATTTTAGGACATATAGTGTCCAAAAATGGGATATCAATATGTTTTGAAAAGATAAAGGCCAACATTGAGTTGGCAAGATCTACCAATGTCAAGCTTAACATGTGCTACTCTTGGATTTTTATCACTGACATTGATAGTCATCCAAAAGTATTTTTGCAAGTGATACTATAGCTAGACTTCACCTATTTGGCCAACCCACCAGAGTGATGATACACTTATCTAGACACCTCACTCTCTATTGGTTCACACTAGACCATTGTACTAGTTTTTTCTTTATGTGCTTGCAAGAGCTCATGATATATCCTTCTCAATCTCTTAACATGGCATCAGATCTTGGTTCATTCTAAGGAGCTTCAAGCAACAAGCAAAAGCAGTAGAAGAAGTAGTCTCCAAATTTTTGAGAGCCATCGCCAAATGATTTTCAATTGAGGTGCTTCTTCAATGGAGATTGTGCGTCTTGGGTTCTGGTGTAGTCCTTTGAATTGAAACTATGTAGTCAGATCATTATGGATATGTTTTTTATCCTCGTTTTGGAGTAAGAATGTGTATACATGCATAATGCTTTGGAGTTGGAGTGCGTACACATGCATAATGCTAAGGTTCAGATTTTTGCAAATCTACATCTTAGTGGTGCAAAAAGTTTTGTTTTGGTTTCACTATTCACAATCACTATTTAGCACTATAGAATAGGTGTATATATGCATATTGTAGTTACAAAAAATAACTTATTATTTTAAGTAGGTTGCTTAGAGATAGTACAAAGTAGTGAAAGCTCGTAAGTATTGTTAGGGTACAGGCGTCTGTGCCTTGCCCTACCGCCTAGGCTATTGGCACCCACCCACTAACACCACCTTATTCTTGTACATATACTAAGAACAATGCGTTCCTTACTTTGAGGTTGAATCCACCCACACTGTGTATGACATTATGGAATCTTCATCCTTTAATTCAGTAGCACCATGGGTAGGAGCACATGCCAGTAGGAGCTAGGATCAAGGAGGAGGCACAGTACAAGGGCCCCCGCATGCCCAACACATGTGATACCATGTAGAAGTGAGGGGAACGCAACCCCCCTCAGGGAAGGTGTGCATGTGTGTGTGCTCCTCACATTGTGCATAGGTAGAGATGGCACATGCACTCAAGATAGAGAGAGAGAGAGAGAGAGAGAGAGAGTGCCATGCAGACACCAAGAGGTAGGCAAAAATTCTGTATTCATTCATTGGGATGCGGGCATTTATGGAACTTATGCAATGCATCGATTGGGGACAAAGAAAAACCAACCCAAGGCGGAATTTTTTAGTCTAGTTCTAGTGGATTTTGGCTTTTCTTATTTCAGCCCGCCATGTCACCTAAGTGATCTTTCCTACACCGTGCAAGCTTTGACTCTACAAAACATATCAAGCGTTGAGTAGGGGAAGGTCCTACGCACAGACAAAGTTACTTCATAAAAGTGTTTTTCAATGTAGCGGAGCAAGAAGACGGGGATTTCAGATTAAAAGCAATACAAGGCTTGTTAACTGATGACAAATTTGGGGAAAAGAAGGGCAAGCTCGATAGAAGATGGGTAGTCGATGATGCTTGGAGTAAGGGTCAATCTATGTTCATTGAGGGGCTTGAGTGCATGTGTCTATGAGGGCTTGGACATGCATCAATGACATGGATTCGGAAGAATCTAAGACTATGATTTGATTGGAAGCCAAGTAGTGGTCTAGAGTTATTGTTAGTGTTGATTAAGGCTTTACCTAGAGTTTTGATCATCTAAGTGATTGTTAGAGGTTGAGTGCACTATACCTTGTACAATTTATTTTGGTTTTAGTAATCTAGTGCTTGTTTGGGTTTCTATTGGCATTCATTAATCTCTTTGTGCTCTTTTCTCTCACGTTTTTTCCATAGCGAGCAGCTTGCCAGTGACCCGACTCACCTCGTAAATCTTTTCTCTCGATATCTATGGTGAACCTAATGCGAACCGAGCCGAGGTGAGAAAATTGTGCTTGAGAAGATATCGATGCTTCCAGAGAAAATGATGCAGTATATGTTACAATTATTGATTGCTTTGATGTAGCAGCAACAACAGGTTTCTTAGAAGTAATTTAGTATATTGCAAGGAGATAATCCACAAGGTTTGAATAATGATCCCCCCATGTTTCCATTTTTTTAAAAGATAATTTGGACAATTTAGTGAATATGCAAGAATAAGATGAAGCCTAGATAAATCAGGCAAAAGTGGATGAAGTAGTAGAAGAAGCTTTAGATAAGGTTTATGCAAAAATAGGTAAGTTTGATGGCTATGATGGTGATGGTTACCTTGCATGCTACAAGTCAGAGATGGAACTTATGAGCATTTCAATTGAGCACATGATCAAGGAATTTGAGCAATTAGTACTTCCAAAATGCGTGATCAAATAGAGGAACTTATCAGATGTATGGGGATAGCCAGAAAAAATTTGAAGTAGCAATGGTACAGGTGGGTGAGTATTACATGGACTTAGAAATAGAGCAAATGACTGAGAAGAAGCAAGTTATTTTTAGTAAAGGTGATGGGAATCAATTGAAGATAAAATTAGCTATGATGCATTTTGGGAGAAAATTCATGCAAGAAGTAAAGGTAAAGCAGATGTAGCTTTGGAAGTAGTAGATTTAGTCCTAGAGGATTATATTTCAAGCAATTTCACACAGGAAAATAATGAATTTGATCGAAATTTCTCAAAGCTTGCTTGCATGGACACTACAAGAGGTTGTGTGCACTTGTGATGCTATTAGCGATGGAAATACATTGGGTTTTTATACTCCTCGGCGTCGCTAAGACTGTCGCTAAGAGCGTCGATACGGGAACATCACTATGAGCATCGCTATAACGGTCTCTATAAGCATCACTATAGGCGTCGTTATATAGCAACGCCTATAGCAATGATCATAGCGATGTTTATAGGCCACCTATAGCAACGTTTATAGAGACGCTGCACAGCCTTATATGGTGACGGTCATAGCGACGCCCAAGAGAAATTTCTTTTGGTGGCAGGGCATTGAATGCCCTACCACCCATCAACCATATTGAATGTTTCAATAATTGATTCACCTTTGAAAGAAAGTGCAAGCTTAGATATAGACCCAAAGTAGTCACTCACAAGACAATATAACCATTAACTCCATCATCCATAGTATTGTTTGCAGAATAAAGATACAAAACTGACAAAAGTAAATTGATGAAAGTAAATCAATGACAATTGTAGACATCATAGGAAAAATCACTTGATTGTTAAACTTTGCAAATGTAATAGTTACAACACCATTGTCATTATTGAAAAATATACATGGTTTTAAAAAATACATATAAACGTCATCTCATGATACATATGCTATGACAAAAGGAAACTAATGCTATCTAGCTACGGCTAGACTGACGTCGTTTAATCAAATGTCTCATCGTGTCCAAGCGGCGTATCTATCGGATTCTGCAAAAAAAAAAACAATAAGACAGCTTTTTGTAAGTATAAACATATAATTTATAAAACAATACAACAAATAGAAAAGAGTAAACCCTAATACTAACCATGCCGCCGGGAGAACTCAGAATGTCCATCAGGGCGTTTAAGCCCTTCCTGCCTGCGTACTCACGCTTGTACAGTGTGGGATCACGTCCTGTCACATCGACAACTATCAAAACATACAAAGAATCCATTATGTTAGAATTTAAAAACCCCTAAACCCTAAACTATCAAATCTAAAGAGCAATGAGAAAACACTTACAAAATCTGCCTCAAATGATGCCCACCTGCTGCTCCCCAAGTGGTGCGAGCTCCCTGCCTCTACTCGCGCTCTGGCTGCCTCCTTTTATTGCTTCCACTTGTCGGGATTCTCGCGCGCTGATTTCTTCACATTCTTCCAATATTCTTTGGCCAGCCAATCTGGTTTGTTCCACCCATGCTTAATTGCTTTTTGCACTTTGGAACGCTTGTGCTTGCAGTATACGTGCATTGAAACCTTCATCACATCTTCATTGAAGCGGTCATCCCGTGTTGAAACGGGAAACTCGTCATGAAGCATGCTGATGACTCTGTCTTTTAAATCACTTGGTACTTCACTCCAGGTGTTTAGTATTGAGGCGGTCCGGGGCGGGCAACAAGAGAGGCGACCTCTAAACACCCCTCAAGGCTCCCGTGCTGCTCAATTAGGGTTGGGGCAACCAGAAGCACAACACAACAACAAACCCACAACCAAACCCAAACAAGATAGGGGCACCACCTAGTTATGGTATGCGAACTAGGACGCAAGAGAGATTTTGTCACAACCAAGAAGATGCACCGCAAAACACACACAAGCAACCTCACACCAAGACACACACAAAATGGACTAGAGAGAGCTAGAGAAAAGGGAAGAGAGAGAGAGGAATGGATCTTGCGTAATACCTTATTTGTGACTTGCAAATGGCGATGGTTCATTATGATGCTATCGTAGAGCTTGTACAAAAACCACTCAATGCTTAGTGAATGCTAAACATTGCCAACACACACACATTGTCTTAAGGTGTGGGAGACCTCTCACCACAATACCCTCTTACAAATATGCAACCATTGCATTCCACCAGTGTGTCCTTAAAGAGTGCCATGAACCACCTTATATAGGGCACCATGGGATTGCCACAACTATTTACAAAGTAGAATCTCAATTTTATTGGATCTCTCTTAAAAATATTTTTTTACAAAGATGTGCCATGAACCACCTTATACACGCCACCGTGGGCTTGCCACAACTATTTACAAAGTAGAATCTTAACTTTATTGGACCTCCCTTTGAGAAGATTTTGTTACATATATTGCACAATGTTTTATTTTTCAATGAATCAAGCATCATCATGGTAAGCAATATGGTTTTTTGATAGCTTTACCTATTCCTAGCTCTCCTTGGTAGCCCATTTCTATGGATTTTATTACTCAGTTGCCACTTGCACCATCATCGAATTAGCAAATAGGCTTACTCATCAAAGCTAGAGCAAAAAAAGTTCTAAATGGAAAATGTTTCAACAGACACAACAAAATGTTATTAATCGATAGCATGTGACTTAGAGGGGGTGGGCACAAGCTACAACCTGCATGTGGCCCTAACTTAACCCTCCTTTGGAAACTTTGAATGTTGCATCTTACCCAAAATACAACCTTCACAAACATGTTTGATAGGTGCTTCAAAAGGTGGAAAAGAAGCAACCATATCAGAGTTTTGCAAACATATCAAACTGGCAAAATTCAGATGTCCAAAAAGTGCATGCTGGGGTTTTTCATCTGAAATAGACTTCGAATCCACAATTGCATTTGCAAATTTTTTTCCACACTTGTCATAAAAAGTGATCTTATACATCCCACGGCATAAAATTCCGGATGCAACAATTTCATCACCGAAATTGAGATCATGTTCTGTACATCTGTCATTCACAAATTTGACTATAAGTCCAAGTCTAGCAAGTGGAGATACAGACAAAAGATTCTTCTTGATCCCAGGTACACACAATGCATCAACAAGTGTGAAAGAACTTCTATTTGCAATACTAAAGCACAATTTTCCAACTCCCTTGGCCAGATAAGAGGCATTGTTGGCATAAGTGACTGAATTCCCATGAGGGACATCCTCGAGAGAGGAGAGGTAAGCAAGTCACGATGAAAGATAATGTGCTTTGTAGCACCACTGTCAAAGTATCACACTTGATCATCTGCAACAACTAACAAACATACATCATGGACAAAAGGATCATAAGTGCAATCTGCACTAAAAGCTCATTCTGCATCAACATCCGCATCACAGTCTCCTTTCATAGAAGACTCAACAATAGCTATGTTTTTAGTGGAACCAGCCTATTTCTTCTTAGCCTCTTTGGCCTTCAACTTAGGACACTGCTTAATGAAGTGATCATTAGCTTTACAATAATGGCAACGCATCTTCTTTTTGCCCTTATCACTAGAATTCCCATACAAATTGCTGCCAGCAGAAACATTCGGAACAGATGATTTACCACTCACAGAAGAACCATGAGAAGTGGTTGCATTGTTGTTACCATCTTTTCTTTGAGCAATAATAAAGGCCTATTCAACTGCATGCTATCTAGTCCTATTTTTTTTGGAAAGTGACTCTTGCAACAGAAATGTGCATAATGCATCAAACTTGACAACTTCTGGATTTTCTTGGGTCATGAGTCTCCACGTACTAGCAAAAGCATGGTAAGAATCTGGCAAAGCGTCAAGAACGGTCTGCACAAGGGAACTAACTGGAATGACTTCACCGTGCAGATATAAGTTGCTCATTGATATCCTTGACACCAACAAGGAAAGTTTCCATGTCATCTTCCTCATGCATAATCTTTGACTCCATTTATTTATGTAGTAATGCAATTTTTGCCTCATTGTGGCTTGCATAAAAACCAACCAGAATATCCCAAGCATGTTTTACAAATAAACGAATGTGAGAAGTGATATTGCGCTTCACAGACAGTCCACTTGGGAATCAACTCTAAGCCTTCCCTAATCATAGTTTTAAGATGATTTTGCAAGATTTTGCTCACTTGAGAAGGTATTTGGAGGCAATTGACCATGTATTTGAGATATGTGGACAACTTGATGACTATAAGCAGGGTTTTCTCTTCTTGTTGGCTTGCCAATAAAGACACTTTGAGTTCTTGCAAGTACTTCAATTTTCTTTTATGGATGATGCTATGTATGACATATGTGGTAGTTACACAAAGACAAAGGATGCTCTCTTGGATTTTAGCAAAGGTCTTGCAAGTGGAGAAGCAGGTTATGTTAATGAATATGCATCTCTTTGGGATAAGGAAGACATTGTATTTGACTTCAGATGCAAAGTGGATAAATGATTGGCATTGTTAGTTTAAAATTTCCATATGAAGAATCTCATTTGGGTAAGCCTATGACAAAGTATGCATAATGGAAGCTTGAGGTAGGTCTTTGCGGCCAAGAAGTCAAGTGTGAGAATGAAGCATCATGTGATTGTGTGGAAGATGAGACTATAGATGAGATGGATACTTGTCATGTGGATTTGGATGCTACAAGTCCTCTCATGGATATTTCTCTTGGTGATGAAAGCGCTGACTTTGATGACTTTTATGCTAACTTGGAGGCCTTTTCTATGAATGATGTTAAGGTGAATGAAGACTATGTCTCTACATATGGGTATTTGATGAGCTCCCCATGGTTATCGATAGTAATGAAAGTACTCATGCTACACATGATGCTTTGGTGTCTCACACCTCTTTTGATAATGAAAAATTTGAGATCTTTGATGATGATCAATATCCCATCGGTATGCATGAGATGGTGTCACACGAAGATTATGTGTCTACGTTTGGCTTGTCTGATGAGATTGAGGACATTTCTAATGATGCCAAGCATAGAGATGAAGAGCATGCATCCCTTGTGAATTCGGATATAGTGGATGGTATTATGTCTCTTATGATTGGTTTTGAGATGCAAACAAATAAGGACGATTCTATGAGAGATGATGTTATTGTCGATGGTGAGAGACAAGGCTTTGATGATAGTCTGTATCTAGTTATGTCAAGAAAGGATAATATGTATTTTGACATGAGTGAGAGATGCTTTGATGTTTATGGGAAGAGGACATTGAGCACCTTTGAGAAATATTGTGATACATCCTTACTATGTGTTTATGATTGTCAAGCCAATAGCTTGTGGGAGATGAACTGCTTTGACTGGCATCATTGTGAACATGGTAGCCAACTCATTGTATATTCTATCTTTTATGATGAGGTATATGATAGATATGTTGGGAGGTACCATGCTGATATCAATGATTTTGAGAATGTTCTTTTTTCAAATGATGGCATGCAATGTTATATGTTTGATAGAGGTAAGTAGGATATACTTGATTTCACAAGTGCATGGGCTTTTGCTTCAAGCGAGCTGGCGCTTGGTATATCATGTATATGGTTGTTAGAAGAATATTGGAAATGGGTGGTGATAGTAGCCACTCTTTTTGGTGTTTATCATGAGAATTGATGCCTTCTTGGGATGCAAACTTTACAGAGTGACTACTTGATGCTAGAATGTGTACATGAAACACTTGAAAGTGTTCCATGCTTGTTTGGGGGGCAATATGTGACGTGTTTTGACGGAATGGTTCAGGCCACCCCAAAGTCTTTGAGAGATGTTATATAATGCTTTTGGGGCCCTTGGATATACATAAAGCATGCTTGTATAAAGTGTACAAAGGTGGTGTGTGCCATCTATCTCTATGCATGCGGGCCAGTTGTTCGAGGTATATAGTTTTGTTGTTTATGTACATAGAAGTGTCAAGAATTTAGAGAGTGAGTAAGTGCATTAAAAACATGAAGGAAAAATTGAGTTTTTATCAGCTTGGGGCCATGAGTGAGTGGGAGTTTTAAGCGGTGAAGAAGAATCTCTATGTTACGTGCCCCTCTTGCCTTGCGAGAGCTTGGTGTGGTGAGTTGAGAGTGTGTCTCTCCTCAATGGGCTGATGTCTACATATTGATCTCTCTTCATCTTGGTTTGAGGTGTGGCAGCCATGTTTTGTGCAGTTCCTTGTCGTGCAGCTAGTCGAGGATAGACTATGCGCTGCAATTCCTTGTTTGTACATGTGCAAAAGGGAAAGTTTCTTCTCAACTTTTCCATCACTTTTTCTGAGTTTTTTTGCTGAAATTTGTGGGTTTTCAAATTGGGCTTGATTTGGACGGGGTTTGGTCAAACTATGTGTATATATAGGAGCGTCTATAGAGTCTCTACTAGCACATGGAAGAGCTTTTGAGAAGAAGTGAAGCCCTTGGTTTTATGATAAAAAGTGCACAGATTTCCATTGTTTTTCCTTACTTTTTTTTTTGGTTTTCTTTATCCCTTTGCTTCCTTTAATGCATCCAAGTGTAGTGGGAGTTGTAGCGGTGCAGAGGGAAGTTAGTCAAGGTTGAGTGTCAGTGAGGCTGTCAAAATTTGTGAGCAAGGATCAGCCCATATTATCTCGAGAGATCTATTCTCTTAATCCTCTTCTCTTGGTGTTGATTTGAGGTGTTGTCGAGGTGAGTCCCCCCAATCCTTCACATAAACTGGTGTCCCCACTGAGGAAGGGAGAGTAGTGTTTGCTGCTTTGATTGCCAGGTTGAAGTAAACTTGGGAATCAACTCTAACCCTTCCCTAATCTTGGTTTTAAGATGATTTTTCAAGATTTAGTTCACTTGAGAAGGTATTTGGAGGCAATTGACCATGTATTTGAGATATGTGGACAACTTGATGACTATAAGCATGGTTTGCTCTTCTTGTTGGCTTGACAATATAGACACTTTGAGTTCTTGCAAGTACTTCAAAAGTTTCTTGTGGATGATGCTATGTATGACATATGTGGTAGTTAGACAAAGACAAAGGATGTTCTCTTGGACTTTCGCAAAGGTCTTGCAACAACTGGAGAAGCAGGTTGGGTTAATGAATATGCATCTCTATGGGATAAGGTAGACACTGTCTTTTACATCACATGCAAAGTGGACCAAGTGATTGGCATTGTTAGTCTAAAATTTCAATATGAATAATCTCATTTGGGTAAGCCTATGACAAAGGATGCATTATGGAATCTTGAGATAGGTCTTTGCGGCCAAGAAGTCAAGTGTGAGAATGAAGCATCATGTGATTGTGTGGAAGATGATACTGTAGATGAGATGGATACTTGTCATGTGGATTTGGATGCTACAAGTTCTCTCATGGATATTTCTCCTGGAAATGAAAGCATTGACTTTGATGACTTGAATGCTAATTTGGAGCCCTTTGCTGTGAATGATGTTAAGGTGAATGAAGACTATGTCTCTACGTATGGGTTATTTGATGAGCTCCCCATGGTTTCGATAGTGATGAAGGTACTCATGCTACACATGATGCTTTGGTGTCTCATGCCTCTTTTGATAATGAAAAATTTGAGATCTTTGATGATGATCAATATCCCATCGGTATGCATGAGATGGTGTCACACCAAGATTGTGTGTCTACGTTTGGCTTGTCCGATGAGGTTGAGGACATTTCTAATGATGCCAAGCTTAGAGATAAAGAGCATGCATCCCTTGTGAATTCGGATATAGTGATGATAATTTGTCTCTTATGATTGGTTTTGAGATGCAAAAAATAAGGAAGATTCTATGAGAGATGATGTTATTGTGGATGGTGAGAGACAAGGCTTTGATGATAGTTTTTGTCTCTAGTTATGTCAAGAAAGGATAATATGTATTGTGCCATGAGTGAGAGATTATTTGATGTTTATGTGAAGATTATATTGAGCACCTTTGAGAAATATTGTGATACATCCTTACCATGTGCTAATGATTGTCAAGCCAATAGCTTCTGGGAGATGACTTGCTTTGACTGGCATCGTTATGAACATGTAGCCAACTCATTGTATGTTCTCTATTTTATGATGAGGTATATAATAGACATGTTGGAAGGTACCATGCTGATATGAATGATTTTGAGAATGTTCTTCTTTCAAATGATGGCATACAATGTTATTTTTTTGATAGAGGTAAGTGGGATATATTTGATTTCACAAGTGCATGGGCTTTTGCTTCAAGCGAGGTAGCTCTTGGTATATCATGTGTATGGTTGTTAGAAGAAGATTCAAAATGGGTGGTGAGAGTAGCCACTCTTTTTGGTGTTTATCATGATTGATGCCTTCTTCGGATGCACACTTCATAGAGTGACTACTTGATGCTATAATGTGTACATGAAACACTTGAAAGTGTTCCATGCTTGTTGGGGGGACAATATGTGACGTGTTTTGGCGAAATGGTGCAGGCCACCCCAAAGTCCACCCCAAATTCCGTGAGAGATGTTATATAATTATTTTGGGGCCCTTTGATATACATAAAGCATGCTTTTACAAAGTGTACAAAGGTGGTGTGTGCCAGCTGTCTCTACACATGCGTGCCAGTTGTACTGCGAGGTACATAGTTTTGTTGTTTCTGTACATAGAAGTGTCGAGAATTTAAAGAGTGAGTAGTGCAATTAAAAAAATGAAGGAAAAACTGAATTATTATCAGCTTGGGGTCCTAAGTGAGTGGGAGTTTTCAGCTGTGAAGAAGAATCTCTATGTTGCTACAGCCTGCGGCGGTGAAGGATGGGGGTGCCCCTCTTGCCTTGCGAGAGCCTGGTGTGGTGAGTTGAGAGTGTGTCTCTTCTCAATGGGCTGATAAAAGTGGGTGCGTAGCTCTACATATTGACCTCTCTTCATCTTGGTTTGAGGTATGGCAGCCATTTTATGTGCAATTCCTTGTGGTACAGCTAGTCGAGGGTAGACTATGCGCTACAATTCCTTGCTTGTACATGTGCAAAAGGGCAAGTTTCTTCTCAAGTTTTCCATCACTTTTTTTGAGTTTTTTTGCTGAGTGGGTTTTCAAATTGGGATTGGTGTGGATGGGGTTTGGTCAAACTATGTGTATATATAGGAGTCTCTACTAGCACATGGAAGGGCGTTTGCAAAGAAGTGAAGCCCTTAGTTTTATGAGAAAAAGAGGAGATTATTTCATTGTTTTTCCTTACTTTTTTTTTCTTTTCTTGATCCCTTTGCTTCCTTTAGTGCATCCAAGTGTAGTGGGAGTTGTAGCAATGCAGAGGGAAGCTAATTTGGAGCCCTTTGTTGTGAATGTGTTAAGGTGAATGAAGACTATGTCTCTCCGTATGGGTTATTTGATGAGCTCCCCATGGTTATCGATAGTGATGAAAGTACTCATGCTACACATGATGCTTTGGTGTCTCATGCCTCTTTTGATAATGAAAAATTTGAGATTTTTGATGATGATCAATATCCCATCGGTATGCATGAGATGGTGTCACACAAAGATTATGTGTCTATGTTTGGCTTGTCTGATGAGATTGAGGACATTTCTAATGATGCCAAGCATAGAGATAAAGAGCATGCATTCTTTTTGAATTTGGATATAGTTGATGGTATTATGTCTTATATGATTAGTTTTGAGATGCAAACAAATAAGGAACATTCTATGAGAGATGATGTTATTGTGGATGGTGAGAGACAAAGCTTTGATGATAGTTTGTCTCTAGTTATGTCAAGAAAGGATAATATGTATTTTGACATGAGTGAGAGATGCTTTGATGTTTATGTGAAGAGGGTATTGAGAACCTTTGAGAAATTCTGTGATACATTCTTACCATGTGTTTATGATTGTCAAGCCAATAGTTGTGGGAGATGAATCGCTTTGACCGGCATCGTTATGAACATGGTAGCCAACTCATTGTATGTTCTCTATTTTATGATGAGGTATATGATAGATATGTTGGGAGGTACCATGCTGATATCAATGATTTTGAGAATGTTTTTTCTTCAAATGATGGCATGCAATGTTATGTGTTTGATAGAGGTAAGTGGGATATACTTGATTTCACAAGTGCATGGGCTTTTGCCTAAAGCAAGGTAGCTCTTGGTATATCATGTGTATGATTGTTACAAGAAGATTGGAAATGGGTGGTGAGAGTAGCCACTCTTTTTGGTGTTTATCGTGAGAGTTGATGCCTTCTTGGGATGAAAACTTTATAGAGTGGCTACTCGATGCTAGAATGTGTACATGAAACACTTGAAAGTGTTCCATGCTTGTGATGTTTGCAAATGACATGCCAGGTGGGGTGGACTCTACACCACACATAGCCTAAACTTCCAAAGAATCATCTCAAGACAACGGTATCCTATATCTATACGGGGGACCACCTAGCATAAGTGCGGCTAGGACGCAGACATAGATGACCTAGGTTGGCGAAAATGAGATGTCATCTAGGTTATCAACATAAAATGATGATATAGCAATGTTTGTATATAGAAAATGCCTAGGCAAAATTTAGGAGTGTGTGTACAAGAGAGGTATGTGACAAAGGTCAGAATGGAGCATGACTGACTGGTGATGGCGTATTTTGATGAAACACAAGTAGAGTGATATACAAGGGGAGAATCATCCCATGGATATGGGGAGAACAGAACTAGAGGAGAGAATGGACCCAAAGATCATGATAGAATTACACACTTTTATTGATTTTGATGATACTTACAAACGGTGGTCTTGGTTATTACAAACCTTGCTCCTGTCCTCACTGGGGATACAATATGATGGAATGCGAATGCCATATGGTACATGACGAACCTTGGAGTTAGCGGTGTTAGCATGTTAGCGAGAGGTTAGTTGAGGGGAACTCTTAGGAAATAAGACGTAGCTAAATAGATAATTGAGTAGATTACTTAATGGAGAGAGATAGATCTACATACACGAGATTATAGAGTAGAGAGAGAGAGAGAGAGTACACATGATATACATGGTTCACCCAATGTGGGCTACGTCCACGGGAAATCAGCCACTCAATGGCTTTAGTACTTCAAAACAAGAAGTAGTTTACAAAGGGATTATACCCTTTTGGAGCTCCTGCCTTGCTTCACTCTCACCACCTCACACCCACCTTGTTGCATCAACTTCACACTATGAGATGTGTGTAGAAATGGCCTTCTTTTATAGGCCAAAAGGGTTGCCCTCTCTTATGAGAGACAGCCATGTGTAGCCGCCCTTGTGTGAATAATTCCAAATCGGACCCTCCAATCCGCCCATGTGTGGCCGCCCTTGAGAAGACAAGTCCGCCATTGAATTCGGCCAACGGCCACCGGCCATTGACTTCCGACCACCGGCCACCGGCTATTGACTACCGGCCACTGGCCAACCGATGGCGGTTGTTTTTTGACCACTTTCCAGCCATAATATTCCAGCAAAAAGGAATATTCCGGCAAGGGAAAAAAAAGAAGTCTCGGGGGCTTCCGCTCCCGAGGCCCCTAAAGTTGCCCCTGATTTTTTGACTGTGAAAATTTTGGTTTCCGGTGAGTGATTTTCCTTCACGCACGATGGCTTCTCCTCATAATGGGGGCCTTACAAATGTGCGCTTTTACCATAGAAAATTACAAGGGTAAATTAGGATCCATAGTTAACAATCTCCCACTTGGAGACTAATCTCCAAACCAAACATGTGACTGCTTTCCATTTTGGCTTGTTATCCTTGAATGCCGATTGAAGATGAGCAAAAGCTCAACTTCTCCTTGTTGACCACCTTTGTAAACATGTCTGCAGGATTTTCACTTGTATGCACCTTTCCTAGCTTTAGTTGTCCCTCTTCCAAAAGAGTGCGTATGAAGTGATATCTCACCTCAATGTGCTTTGTCCTTGAATGAAAGGCTGAGTTCTTCGCAAGATGGATAGCGCTTTGGCTATCACTGTACAAGACACAATTGTCTTGTTTGAATCCAAGCTCTTCTAAGAATCTGTGAAGCCACATAACTTCTTTGCTTGCCTCCGTCATTGCTACATACTCTACTTCCGTGGTAGAAAGTGAAACCACTTTCTGTAGCTTTGAAGCCCAGCTTACTGTTGTGCCTCCAACCGTGAACACATAGCAAGTAGTGCTCCTTCGAGTATCTTTGTCACCTGCCATATCTGCATCAGCATACCCTTCTAGAAAAATATCAGTTCCTCCAAAATACAAAGCATTTGTTGTTGTCCCTTTTAGATACCTAAGTATCCACTTCACAGCTTGCCAATGCTCTTTACCTGGGTTGTCCATGAACCTACTCACAACTCCCACTGCATGTGCAATGTATGGCCTTGTCCAGACCATAGCATACATTAGAGAACCTACCGCTGCAGCATATGGAACTTTAGACATATAGGCTATCTCCTCTTGTGTCCTTGGACACATATCCTTCGTTAGTTTAAAATGACCAGCCAAAGGTGTAGAAACTGGTTTTGCATTTTGCATTGCAAACCTTTCTAGTACCTTCTTGATGTAATCTTCTTGAGATAACTTTATTGTCTTCTTCGTCCTGTCCCTTGATATTTTCATACCAAGTATCCTCTTTGCAGCACCTAAATCTTTCATTGAAAAAGATTTAGAAAGCTCCTCTTTTAGGTCTTTGATGTCCTGCATGTTAGCACTTGCAATCAACATGTCATCAACATACAACATTAGGATGATGAATTTCCCATCTCCCAAATTCTTCGTGTAGACGCAGTGATCCGAGTTGCATATTGTGAATCCATGATCCAACATCCATCGATCAAACTTCAAGTACCATTGTCTTGATGCTTGCTTTAAACCATACAAGCTCTTCTTTAATCTACAAACCATTTTCTCCTTACCTTTTACTTCATACCCCTTTGGTTGAAGCATGTAGATTTCCTCCTCTAAGTCACCGTGAGGGAATGCCGTATTTACATCCATTTGCTCGAGATTTAGATCATGAGAAGCCACAAGGCTTAAGACAAGCCTAATTGAGTTCATTTTTACAACAGGAGAAAATATTTCATTGAAGTCAATACCTTTCTTTTGAGAAAACCCTTTTACCACAAGCCTAGACTTGTACCTTTTCTTCCCACCTTCTTCTTCCTTCAGCTTGTACACCCATTTGTTTTGAAGTGCCCGCTTACCTTTAGGCAACTCAACCAACTCCCATGTTTGGTTGCGATGTAGTGAGTCCATCTCCACTTGCATGCTCTTCGTCCATTCTTCTTTGGATTCATGTTGCATAGCTTCTTCGTATGATTCTGGCTCTCCAGAATCTGAGATCAAGAGATGGTTCAAGGAAGGAACAAACCTTTCTGGAGGTCTACTTGCTCTTGTAGATCTTCGGGGAATAGGTTGAGGCTCATCATTTGGTTGACGTTGTTGCACATTGTCACCGTTTGGAGTCCTTGAGTCTTCACCGTCCTCAAGCTCCATGTACTCATCACCTGTTTCTTTTGTTTGTTTTCTTTTCAATTAATCTTTATACATATTTTGTTCGTTAAAAATTACATCCCTACTCCTTAAGATTTTACCATCTTCAGGATTCCATAGGCGATACCCAAAGTCACCTTCTCCATAGCCAATGAAGAAACACTTTTTGGACTTTGCATCTAGCTTTGATCTTAGGCTTTGATCTTAGGCTTCTATCTATGTGCATGAAAGCCTCACACCCAAACACTTTGAGAAATGCATAATTCGCCGGTTTACCTGTCCATGCCTCTTCTGGAACTCCCCCATCCAATGCCATTGAGGGTGACCGATTGATTAAGTACACAGACGTACTTACAGCTTCCGCCCAAAGCTCAAGCGGTAGGCTTGCATGTAGCCGCATGCTTCGTGCTCACTCCATGATTGTCTTGTTCATCCTTTCCGAAATCCCATTTTGTTGAGGTGTCCTTGGGGTTGTCCTTTGCCTCCGAATGCCATTGCTAGCACAAAAGCTTTCAAAAGCTTGGCTGCAATATTCGCCTCCATTGTCGGATCTGAGGCATTTAACCTTGGTACCTGTTTCATTCTCCACAAAGGCTTTCCACCTTTGAAATATGGAAAATACATCGTATTTATTCTTCATGACATAAACCCATGTTTTTCTAGTCGCATCGTCTATGAATGTTACATAGTACAATGAGCCACCAAGTGATGGTGTACTTGCAGGACCCCAAACATCAGAATGAATCAACTCAAGTATTTTATTTTTTCTTTCATTTCCTGATTTTTGAAATTTTACCCTCTTTTGTTTACCATAAACACAATCTTCACAAAAGTCTAAGTCCACTTCTTTCAAACCTGGTAGAAGCTTCTTTGTTTGAAGGATTTGCATTCCTTTGGCACTCATATGCTCAAGTCGGTAGTGCCACACTGCACTGTCAACTTCCGTAGTTGTTGCACAAGCTGAAGGTTGCATGCTCATAGTACACAAGTAAAGTGTACCAACCTTTTCTCCCTTGGCAACCACCAAAGATCCCTTTGAAATCTTCCACCGTTTGTTTCCGAATGCAATGTTGTGACCTTCATCGTCCAATTGTCCTGTAGAGATCAACTTTTTGCGAAGAGAAGGAACATGCCTAACATCTTTAAGCTTCCATTCATTTCCGTTAGCAGTTTTGATAGAAACTGTACCTTTGCCGACAATCTCACAAGCTTCATCATCTCCCAAGTATACATACCCAAAATTACCTTTGGTGTAGTCTTGGAAATGTTGCTTGTGTGGTGTCGCATGGAATGAAGCCCCGGAATCTACTATCCAGGAATTAGACACATTGTCTAATGAGAGAATTAGAGCATCTTGCTCTACTTTACCTGCCACATTGGCCTCCGATGTTGGCTTGTTTTCTTGAGACTCTGTCTCCTTCTTCTTCTTGGACCAGCAATCCTTCTTGACGTGGCCCTTCTTGCCGCAGTTTCAACATTCAAGAACTGACTTTGTGCGTGACTTGCTCCGCCTTGAGCGATCACGACCCTTTTGGTTTTTGAACCTCTCCTTAGGCCTTCCTCTTGTTTCCACTGACAGTGCAGTACTTGATGATTCTCATGTGCTTCTCCTTCGTATTTCCTCGCTTAGGAGAACACCCACAACATCATCAAACTTAAGAGTATTTGTGCCAGAAATAGAATTACTTACAGCCATCACAAGGCTGTCCCAACTATCTGGTAGAGATGATAGTATAAGAAGAGCTCGCACTTCGTCATCGAAATTGATTTTCACCGATCGAAGTTGACTTATGTTTGTGTTAAAGTCATTTAGGTGTTCTGCAACTGAACCATTCTCTGTCATCTTTAGATTGAACAAGCGCTTCATAAGAAATATCTTATTGGATGCCGATGGTTTCTCGTAGAATTCGTCAAGTGACTTCATCAAGTCCTCCTTGGTCTTCATCTCCGAAACATTGAAGGCCACCGTTGACGCCAAGCTTAACCGGATTGTTCCCAGTGCCTTTCAATCAAGGACAATCCATGCTTCATCTGCCATCGTTGCGGGCTTCTTTGCAAGACCGCCTAGTGGCAAATAGAGGTCCTTCTGGTAGAGATAGTCTTCAATCTGCATCTTCCAATGTTGGTAGTTTTTATCGTTGAACTTCTCAATCTTGAACTTCCCTTCCTCCGCTCTCAATTCAAGGAATTCTTTCCTTGAGATAATTTAGCTACGAGCAAACCTTGCTCTGCTACCAGTTGTTAGGAAATAAGACGTAGCTAAATAGATAATTGAGCAGATTACTTAATGGAGAGAGATAGATCTACATACACAAGATTATAGAGTAGAGAGAGAGAGAGAGAGAGAGAGAGAGAGAGAGTACACACGATATACGTGGTTCACCCAATGTGGGCTACGTCCACAGGAAAGCAGCCACTCAATGGCTTTAGTACTTCAAAATAAGAAGTAGTTTACAAAGGGATTATACCCTTTTGGAGCTCCCGCCTTGCTTCACTCTCACCACCTCACACCCACCTTGTTGCATCAACTTCACACTATGAAATGTGTGTAGAAATGACCTTCTTTTATAGGCCAAAAGGGTTGCCCTCTCTTATGAGAGACAGGCTGACAGCCATGTGTAGCCGCCCTTGTGTGAATAAGTCCAAATCGGACCCTCCAATCCACCCATGTGTGGACACCCTTGAGAAGACAAGTCCGCTTTTGAATTCGGCCACCGGCCATTGACTACCGGCCACCGGCCAATCGACGACGGTTGTTTTCTGACCACTTTCCAGCCGCCGTCCGGCCATAATATTTTGGCGAAAAGGAATATTTTGGCAAGGGAAAAAAAAAGTCTCGGGGGCTTCCACCCCCGAGGCCCCTAAAGTTGCCCCTGATTTTTTGACTGTGAAAATTTTGGTTTCCAGTGAGTGATTTTCCTTCACGCACGATGGCTTCTCCTCATAATGGGGGCCTTACAAATGTGCGCTTTTACCATAGAAAATTACAAGGGTAAATCAGGCTCCATACTTAACAGGAACATCAAGATGATGCAGCCGCCGACGACATCAATCACTGGCATCAAGAGAAGATTAGGGTAGCATGGTGTTGGTGCATTCAATCCTAGCGTGGTCATGTTGCCTTGTGGGGTGATAATGAGTGCCTTATGTGCATGGGGTGGCCATGACTAGTAAGTCAACCATGGTGTGGGTGGAGATTGGTGGTGGTGGTGGTGTTCCCAATGCTAGAACACCCATGCTTGTAACAAGCACAACACCGTGAGCTCCTTAGCTTGTGAGGTGCATCATGTGCTTAGTGGTGTATGGAATATAGAGTGCATGGAGCTTGGGTGGTGCCTCCAATGTGTTATCTCCTTCCAATGCTTAGTGGAGGTCTCTTTATATAGGCTTGAGAGGTGGTTCTTACCTAATGGTCTATGCAAATACCCACTGGTCACTGCAGAGAGTCTAGATACCTCTCTAGTGAGAGAGCTTGAGAAGGAGAGAGGGTACAGATAGAGAGAAGGGAGGTAAGAGTGGGGTGGGGAGGTTTTTACAATTCACTAGCATTGGCTACGTTATTAGAGAAGAGTGGAGATTGGGGCATTTACAATGGGTGTTGTTGATGGTTCGGGTGGTTGGTGTGAGGTTAATAATGCCAGAATTGGTGCTTTGCTGATGTCGAGATGCTACGTGTTCGTTACTTGGGAACCGGCCGGGGCATGCCTTCGGCATATTTGTTTGCACTGTGGTTGCTTTTGCATGCTTTTGGTCGTCTTCTTTGTCGATGTCATTGATGTGGAGCTTGTTTCCTTCTTCGCTTTAGATGTTTGTGCATGTGTGTGTGTACGTGTTTCATGTGTGTGAGTGTGTAAATAGGTGCGTTCAAGCGTGTGGTGTGTGTGTGTGTGTATATGTGTGTATGAAAAGAGAGCAAGAGATGGGTGAGAGAGAGGCCGATGAAGCGTGTGTGGGAGCAATGTGTAGGGGTTGTGTGTGTGTATGAGTGGATGAATGTGTCGGCAACTATGTGTGTGGGAATGATGAGTAATAAGAGAAGCTTCATTTTTTTAATCCTCCTAGCTCACCGACTACACCGAGAGAGAGGGGAAGAGAGAGTGAGGGGGTGAGAGAGGGTGTATGTGGGCAAGGGTGTGTGTGTGTGTGTGTGTGTGTGTGTGTGTGTGTGTGTGTGTGTGTGTGTGTGTGTGTGTGTGTGAATAATGGAAGAGGGAGAGAGCTACTTCTATGTGCTGTTGTACTGAGAACAAGTGAGAGAGAGGGTGGCGAGAGTGGGATATGGGGAGAGAGGGAGGAAAAGTGTGAGAGTGTGTATGTGAGGGTGTATGTGTGGTGGGTCTTTAGAAAGAGAGGGAGATACTCGGGCTGAAACGCAGCTACCGACACCGAACTTGGAGAGAGAGAGAGAGAGCGTGAGCGGGTCAACAGGAACCGAGGGAGAGAGAGAGAGTGGTTGAGGGAGCACGTGGTCAAGGGTGGGGAGATGGAGAGAGTTGGGAGAGTGTGTCCATGCATGGCAGCCCCCGGCCCCCTTACTGCCGGGTACGACGAAGGAGAGAGAGAGATATTTTTTTTCTATGCACCCTATGGTTGGGCTATACAAAGAATGAGAGAGGGAGAGAGAGGAGAGAGAGAGTGAGAGATAGAGAGGGAGTGTGAGTGGGAGAGAGAGAGGAGGTGAGTGGGTGAGGGAGAAGCTGAGGTGGAAATAACGGAGGGGAAAGAGGGAATAATGGAGGAGGCGCAGCGGGAGTGGTGCCAAGGGAAGGTGCGGCTGCCCATTGCACATGTGCGAGCAAGGGAGGGGAGGTGATTTGGTGGTAGCAATAAAGAAAAGAATTTTTTAAAAAACTTAATGCTTCCCAAATGGGGTTAACTCCTGCGGCCTTGGCTCCGAAGGCCGGCCATGATCAGTTTCTCCGGGTGGGCTAGAGGGTGGTGCAACTAACCCGGTGTCATTAGCCCTCCCCCTAAGGTAGGAGCATTTATGCCTCTAACCCATTTGTTTGGTCGTAGTCATCAAAGGTGGAGGTTGATGGTATCCACTGACTCTCGTCTTATGAAGCTTACCATCAGCTTCCATGAGCTAGTAGCTCCCATTGGTATATTTCTTCTTGGTGATGAAAGGGCCTTCCCATGAGAGTAGGAACTTCTTATCCTTGCGTGTGTCAAAGAAATTTTCATAGCAGAGCACCAACATGCACTTCTTTAAATTATTGCACCGAAGATGTTGATTGAAACTAAGCTGTCTGTGTTCTGCCTGTGCCGCATAATGATTGATTGCTTCTTCTCTGTCCAGCTGTAGTCATTCCAAGTCAAGGATGTGATCTCTAAAATGCATGTTGGGTCGTTAAAACTGGCTTTCCATCACTCTAAGACTTGCTAGTTGTACCTCAATAGGTAAGATTGCCTCCTTACCAAACACCAAATGATGTGAGGTGAACCCCAAAGATGTGTGGAACGAGGTTCGGAAGGCCCACAAAGCTGGGAGTAGATACTTATGCCAATCCCCAGGATGATTGTTAACCGGCTTGCTGATATTTCTACAAATCAATCCATTCACTTTTTCAACTAGGCCATTACATTTAGGGTAATATGGTGAGGATTGCCTCCTTGTAATGCCTAGTTGTTGCATTAACTCTCCTACCAAGTCTGCTCTGACACCTGGCTTTCTATCAGAGATGATTCTATGGTATGCCAAACCTGAAGCAGATGTGCTCATAGACAAATTTAGCTACCTCCACACTTGTGATCCTAGTTGTGGCTGTAGCTTCCGTCCACCTAGTCATATAGTCGACTCCCACATGATGATATAGAACTTCCCTGAGTTGGCCCTAGGCAATGGTCCTATGGCATCTATACCCCATTTTTCAAATGGCCCATATGAAAGGATGGATGTGTGTGGTTCAGGCATGAGTGAATTGGTGCCGGCCCTTTGACACAACTTACATGTCTTACACTAGTGATGTACAGCACGATTGAGGCTAGGCCATACAAAACCAGCTTGCAAGATTTTTCTACTTGTTATATCTAGGGCAAAGTGACCGCCATAAACACCATCATGACAACTGGCAATGATTAGAGAGAGGGACCTTCTTGAGTACTTGGTCCTTACCCTTACAATACAAACCGTCATTGATAAGCAGATACCTTGTGGCCTTCCTAGTAAGCCATTGCTTTTTCCCTTTCGTTAGATTCGGTGGACATTCCCCTGTTTCCAAGAAATGCATTATGTCGGGTAAGGCATTGTTAGGAGTTATTTGGAAGAAGTGATTGCACATATGTACGTACATACACGTGCATGGTGCATCAAATAAATAATTTCCCATTTTCCAAAGCCGGGTGGTTACGTGGGGCCTACATGTGTACAGGTAGGACAACGTGTACGTAGTACATCGATTTTCATTATCACCAATACCTGTGTGTTTTTTCTATAATAATGAGGAGTTGGTGGAACATACAACTTCTCGAGGAAGCTATTAGCGGGCCGACGCCATGAGGTAAGCAGGTGTGTCAAGTGGCATCCAATGGCATGAGGAGGACGAATGGGATCAAGACTTGCACGTGGATAAGTATGGACACAACATGGGTGTTTTTTTGTGATGAATTATGAAAAATTGTCATCATGAGAATTGTATTTGGGGGCACTTCACATTCTTGAAAAAAGTTGAGTGCCAGGTGTACATATGAATGTAGAAGGGTAACAAAAACGCACTGTGTGGCCATTTTTTGGCATGTTCGGGGTCCGTTTGAGGTCGATCAAAAGAGCAAAGGTGCCCAAGGGATAAAGTGAAGTGTGGACATTGAAAAACCTGAGAAAAAAAACTAAAAAAGTGTGGAGAGAAGAGGAGGATCAACCGCTACTGAGTTTTTGCTGTTTTTGGAGTCTGTTTTGGCCATAAACTATTCATCTGAGGTCAAATTTGAGCACTTTGATATTGTAGACTGGGGTTTCGGGCCGTTCTAGATGCAATGGCACTGTACATTTTGCCAAATTTCTCACTATTTTTTTGTTGTTTTGCCTATGTAAGTTTCTCATGTGAGTGAAGCTTCTACTCAAATTTGTAATTGTATCTGACATATTTCATCCATATTGTGTGAGCTATTTGCCCCATTAGTGTTGGCCCAAGCTCAATTGTATCTAAAAATCAGAAATATTCCTCTTTTGAGCTGAGTTTTTGGATATCTGTGTGTGTGTGTGTGTGGGTTGAGTGGGCAAATGGATAGTCTCTCTCCTCTCACTCCATCTGTGTGTTCCCTGTCTCGGCTGTGTGTGTGTGTGTGTGTGTGTGTGTGTGTGTGTGTGTGTGTGTGTGTGTGTGTGTGTGTGTGTGTGTGTGTGTGTGTGTGTGTGTGTGTGTGTGTGTGTGTGTGTGTGTGTGTGTGTGTGTGTGTGTGTGTGTGTGTGTGTGTGTGTGTGTGTTTGTGTATCACCCCAAGAGTGTGTGTCGGATGATTATAGAGGTGTTGTGTGTGTTTCCATCCCGCTCACATTCTTTTTGTGCCCCCACGGAGGACCTTCTTTGAGTACCTTCAGCTTCGGGATTACAGATTACAGTGGTTGCAGATTACAGATCACAGATTACAGGTTACAGGTACAGGTACAGGTACAAGTGATTCACACAGGTACAAGTAGTTGGAGTAGAGTGTATACTGACAGTGGAAGTCACTTGCAGTTGCCGTGGGTATGCATCATTTGGTGCCTATTTGAGCACATTGTCTTCTATTGTACGTTACTTGTGGATACTGCCATTGTACGCCTTTGCGGAGCCATACTTGATTTTATTTGGCAGTGCCAGCCATTTCTCAGACTTGACTATACGAGATTTGCATAAGCCTTCGTGAGAGGGTTTTATTGAGCTGGGGAATTCTTAAATGTGAGATCCTTTCGGTGATACAGATGGCTGGAGCACCCTTTTCGTGACCTCGTCATATGCTATGTACTAGCAATTCCTACTTGATGCTTGGGTACCATTGTTGGCAGGTTATGCATACATATACAGTCTATATTTTGGGTTCTTACTGCTCTACTTCTGGGAAAACTCTGCCAAAATTTTTCCAAGTTGTGATGGCTGGCTTTTTGGTCTTTTGAGCCATTTATGCTATTATGCTGCTGAAATTTCGGCAAAATCAGAGGGTAATTAGTCAAGTGTGCCTTCTTGGGAGCTACACGGATGGCTTTTAATGGATAATCATGATGGACCTCAGTTCACTCCTTTTCATTTTGCACAAAGAATCCAGATAAATGTTCACGTGGACAGAAATATTTTTTACCAGCAGTGCATAGTCTTTATGTTTGGGCCAAGAAGATTAAGAGAGATACTGGAATCTCCTTTGCCTGTTGTTATTCCTATGATTAACTATGAAAACGCATTTGATGTGCATGTGTTCATCCTATTCTAAAAGATTGAGCTCCATTGAAGTTTCTGGGGATTGAGTTAGTAAAAAGTTTTGGGTTCTTGCAAGTGTGTTAGAACGGGTTCTCAAAGCATCGAAACTTGGGTAGCCATGTCTTTCTCTTATCCGGAATTTCATGGAAGAAGTGATGAATATGTGGAAGACTTTTTGGAAAAGATGGAGGTTTCTAGCATTAGCAACCAGATTCATGATCCTGCACAAATTTTACGTCTTCTCTAGATTTGTTTGAAGAGTGATGCACGAGTTTGGTCCACAGCATTTGAAGAGGAGTTGTGTACGACTGATCCACCTGTTAGGTGAATTTGGGACAATCTACGACATGGATTGGAAGTGGAGTTTGTGAAGACAAAAGATCCTGACAAAGTGTGGCAAGATGTACAAGGTTTGGTGCAAAGGGAAGGTGAGCCAATAGATGGGAGAGGATGTGCAAGGCCTTAGCACCACAGGTAACCCACCTGACATGATGAAGAAGGACAGGTTCTTGGCTGGTCTTTGGGATAATATACATTGGAGAGTGGAGCTAAAGAAGCCTAGGACATATGAAGATGCACTAGATATAGCGAGAAACAAAGAGTGGAAGCTGAGAAGAATGAGTCAGCTAAGAGTAGAGTTTTTGCCCAGGAGGTTTGAGTTTCAGCCTATGGATTCTTTGCAAGGTTGCCAGGGGTTCATCATGAACCAGTGGTTTTTGTTACTCCTGAGGTTATGCCAGCAGTGGTCACTACACCAGTTCAAGATGATGGGCTAAGGAAAGACATGAGCCAAGTGGTAGATTTAATGAAGAATCTCAGCCTAAACCCCGGGGGATTCACTCTATATACAAAACAAGATGCCACCTACGAGCGGACAGCTTTGATAAAACCCCTATATACGACTCATATTAGGGAATATGACCCCCCTTTCTATGCTTATATGACAATCAATGAAGAAAACTATCATACCCCTATCTTACATATAAAATTTAGGTCTCACATGATCTAACTGAGTAAAACTAGTCAAAGAGTGTGTAGCATAGTTACTGGCAACGTACTAAGGAACCACTTTTGTTGATAACAAGATGTACCCTCAATGTGTTTTAGTTTGAGTTTCAAACTATGTGCCCAATTAGCCTACACTCTAGCTACTTGTCCAATTCTCACCCACTTTATCTATGACCGGCTTGACACAAAATTTGATGTGTGACCTGAGAAAAAACTTCCCCAAAATTCATCCTAGTTCTAGTTCACGCCGATGACCAATCATTACAAGTAATCAAACCGGATTAGCCCCCCCCCCCCCCCCCCCCCCCCCCCCCCCCCCCCCCCCCCCCACGTATCATACCCCTCTCCCTTATTTTTAAGCTTAGAAGATAAATCATTGGGGGTCTGCCCCTAACTTATACGCTTATGTAACTTATGAAAAAAAACCCCTTCCCTGCACTTACGTGGTGTGGTAAGTTTTCCATGGTGAATCCCCCGGGGCCTAAACATGCTAGGTAATGTGGGAAATAATCAAGGTCGGGGGAGGTTTGCAAATCAGGAGGTGAAGAAAGACCTAGGAATGGTGTTGGACAAAGCAATGGTAGAGTATGGAGATAGATACCCACGTGTTATGATTGCGGAGAGTCGGGCCACATCAGCCCGCAATGTGATAAGCCACCAAGGATGGGGGAAGACATGTTTCCATTGCCAAAACACACTCATGCATTGAGAAGATGGGTCTTACAATGACTGGGGTGTCAGGCTTTCAGTTCAGATTGACAAACCATCAAAAAGTAAAATGTTTGAGTGTTGTAAAGAGCTTAGAAGAGGAAGCGTATGATGCAAAGGTCGTGGTTGATTTTCATGTGATGCCAGCAGGGTTGGGAGCATATCCTATTATACTAGGCACACCATGGTTACGTGCAGTGGGAGCTGTTCAAGATTGTAGACGTGGTATAATTAGCCTCTATGGAAAGACAAGTGCCAAGAAGCTATATAATATGGACACAAGGAAAGTATTGGAGAAAATTTTATGAAGATGATGATGAGTCTAGTGATGAAGACTATTCCACAGTGTCTGATGAGGACAGTGATAGTACTACTAGCAGTGATGAGGATGTTGATGTTGCATTTCTTCTGATGGACAAAGAAATCATGAGTCTGGTTTAGTTGCATTCGCAAATGAGATTGAAGATGAAAGTGAAGGGCCTTATGAAGTGAATGAAGGGCTGATGCAAACCAAGGTTGAATTGTCAAAGAAGCAGAAATTGATGACACAAATAATCAGTGGAGACCTCTCAGCTATGGAGAAGGAGATATATTTGCACATGCTGGCTAGTTTTCTTGATTTGTTCATTACTTCATATGAAGAGATTAGAGGGTTCAAAGGAGAAGAGATGCATATAGAGCTGAAAGAAGGTGCTAAGCTAGTGTGACAAAGGCTAAGAAGGATGGGTCAAGAGCAAATGGAAGCCTTGCGGGAAGAGGTGGACAAGTTATTGAAGGCAGGGTTCATAGTCGCAGTGAAAACCAGAGAATGGGTGAGTCTAGTAGTAGTCAGCCCAAAGAAGGATGGAAAGTGGAGAATTTGTGTAGATTTTAAACCCTTAAATGCAGACACTAAGAAGAACCCATATCCTCTCCCATTTCATCGATCAGATCTTGGATTCAATGGGCAGGTTATGGGAGGTACAGTGTGTGTGATGGTTTTTTAGGCTATTTTCAATTGAAGATTGCTCTTAAAGACCGAACAAAGACAAATTTCATTACGCCATGGGGTTGTTATTGCTACACGGTATTTACATTTGATTGCCAAATAGACCATCTTTCTATCAAGAGAGAGAAAATTGGGTATTGGAACCATTCATTGGTAGTTGTGTTAAAGCTTTTATGGACAAGTTTTGTGTCTATAGCAGTAGGGCTGAACACCATGAGAAGCTGCAGATGGTATTGGCTTGATATGATGAATGTGGAGGACAACTAAATCCAAAGAAATGTCATATAGCACAGCCAAGGATGAAGTTATTTGGGCCATATGGTGACAGAAAATGGCATTGAGGCTGATCCAGAAAAGGTTAAGTCTATTATTCTTCTTCCATCACCTAAGAGTACAAAGCAATTGGCAACCTTTATACGCAAAGTGAAGTACATGGTGCGGTTTATTCCATTGTCTTCACAGCTCCTTTATCCATTACAACAAGTGGCAAAGCATGATCCATTGCAATGGGATGACAAGTGTGAAGAAGTGTTTCAAGAGCTGAAAGAGGTGTTAGGGGGGCTGTCAGCCATGCAGGCTTCTGATTGGGATCAAGCGTTTTATGTAAATCCATTAGTAGGGGATGATGCCATTGGAGCCATGCTATTGCAAAAGGGGAAGGGCAACCATTATATGCGGCTAGTGTATTGTGCAAGCCGAGTGAAGTTGGTCACAGAAAGAAAATTGTTGGAAGTAGAGCTAGTGACAGCCTGTGTAATATTTGCTTGTCGACGATTTCATCATTACTTGCTACCACAACCTTTTGTTTTCTTAACGAGTATGGATTTTTGCCACATTTAATTAATGGCAATAACATGTCAAATGTGGTCAAGAAATGGGTAATTGAGCTGCAAGAGTTTGAGTTCTCTTATCTAGTGGAAGACAGTACAAGAGCTACCCTAGCTGATTTGTTGACTTATAAGGAGAATCCCCTTCTTGTTAAGGAAGAGGTGGTGAGAAGGGTAGTTGAAGAAGTTCCATATCAGCAATGCACGTGTGTTGTTCTTTGATGGCTCATACAGAAAGATCCATGATGTTTCTTTAGGGGGTATAGCACTTTATGATCCAGAGGGGAAGCTAGTATGCAACAGAGGGTTCAAATTGGATGCGCATAGTAATGGTGAGGCTGAATATGCTACGTTGGAAGCTGGATTACACATTTGTTTGAAGCATGGGATTAGAAGGTTGAGCATGAAAGGTGATGCCTTGTTAGTTGTGAAGCAAGTGTTGGGTGTGTGGAAGAGCAAGAACACCTCATTGAAGGAAATGTGTTTCAGAATTAAAGGCCTGTTAAAAAATTTCAAATCATGGAGCATCAGACACATTGAACGTGCCCTAAATGGAGAGGCACATGAAGCAGCTCAAAGAATGATCAGGGAGCTATTTGTGTTGAGGGCCAATTTACCTCTTTATCATGGCTGGGAAAGTTTGGCTCAAGAAGAGGAGTTTTTGGTAATAGGAATCATTCCAAAGGACATTCAGAAGTCTAAAAAGTATAGTTTTGTGCATAGAGCATCCAAGTACAAATTGATTGGTGATGTCTTTTACATGAAAGGGACTGATCTCGTGTTGAGATGTGTACCTTTGTGGGAGAAGCTTTATAGAATGTTAGAAGAGAATCATGAAGGTTCATGTGGTGGACATTTTTCTCTAAAGATCACCTTGCAAGATCTTGCAAGAAGGGTATGTATGGCCTAGTTTGCACAAGGATGTTCACCATTGGTATAGGTCTTGCAATAGGTGAAGCATTTGGGAAGAGAGTGTTGAAGCCAGAGCTACGAAAAACCATTATGGCATTTAATGTGTTTGAAAAGTGGGGGATTGATGCAATAGGCCCGTTACCTATCACAAGCAGGGGCAAAAGCTATATTTTAACTGCAGTGGACTACCTCTCTAGATGGGTAGAGTCTATAGCAGTAAAACAAATCACAAAGGATGTGGCAAAATCTGTGTACGATGAAATACGTTGCAAGTTTGGGGTGCCACTGGAGCTACTTTCGGATAAGGGGCCAGGATTTAGAGATAAACTATTAGACTTTTTATGCGCAAAGATGAAGATTAGGCACCAGCATACCACTCCTTATTATCCACAATGTAATGGCCTAAATAAAAGATTTGATGGTGAATTGGTACAAATTCTTTTGAAAGTGACAGAGCACCAAGGAAAGAATTGGAATTTGGAATTGCCTAGTGCATTATGGGCTTACCGTACTTCGTTAAAGATAGGTACAGGGTTTACTCCATTTCATTTGGTATATGGAAAGGAAGCACTATTGCCTATGAAAGTAGAGTTGCATGCGGTCAAGATGTTAGAAAAGTTGCTTGGGTAGTCCAGTGATGCATTCAAGAGAAGCTCTTACAATTACAGGAGGTTCAACTGGATAGGATGAGCGCATTGGAACATTATGGGCAGATGCAAGATAAGGCTTTCGAAAAGATAAATGAAAAGGTCAAAAGTAAGGGTATCAAGAAACATGACTTGGTTTTTCTCTACAATAGTAAGCTAGACAAGACATTTCAAAAGAAGTTTCAAATTAAGGGGGAAGGCCCTTTCAAGGTAGTGGAGTGTTTTCTGAATGGTACTTATCAGTTGGCTAATTTGGATGGGATTCTACATAAGTTAAGGGTAAATGGATTGCATCTTAAATTATATCATGCTAGATTAATGATGGTGGAGCAAGATGAGTTGTCTATAGAATAATTAATGTATGTGAGGGATGAGGAGACATGTGACGCGGCAAGTCTCATATCTCTTTTTGCTGTTGCTGATCATGAATGATCTAGCAAGCTGGGGGATGGGCAAATTATGCTAGGAGTTTATTGGAAGAAGTGATCGCACATATGTACATACACATGCATGGTACATCAAATAAATAATTGCCCACACACACACACACACACACTTGGTCATGACTTCTGACCTGGATAATATCTATGGGGCTCGGTAAATGTTCTAAATTGCCATTTCTGGCCACAATATATGACCTCCAAATACCCAAATCATTAGTTTTTTGAGTTGTGACTTTAGGAGATTTTACCTTATGTTTTACATGCTAAATTACTGCCTTGGGGCTATGGCTGCTCTAGCACCTCATTTGGAGGGGATTGTAGACTACACTCTGAATCACTCTCTAAGCTCAAATTGTGTTGCTGCCTGGTAAGGGATTACCCTGTGCTGAACAAATGCTTAATTTGTTATGTGGATCACATTGGTTAAAAGTTGAGCTAGCTACCATAAAGCTAAAGCTTTCCCATCATTTTGTTTTGGCTACCCTATGGGTACTATCCCCTAATATACCTCCTACCAATTTTAGTTTTTAGCTAAAACTTACTCTTTGGCCCCTCAAAAAAAACCTAGGGGGCTATCTAATTCACTATTCCTACTTAGGTTTTCATCGTGCTGTCGTGACAGTCATACGATATCACTACCCCGCGCAGACAAACTCGCATAATGGAAAGGTGCCGGCCTTGGCTTCCCTACCTCCCACTCATTGATGGAATCCTACCCGGATTACCTCTTACATTATTCGATTCTAGGCGGCCGCGGCACCACCACTAATGAATATCGGTCGGATTGCATCCCTGCTTCCTCCACTATAAAAGGTGAGGGTGTTTTCCCCTCACTTAGGCTTGGTCTTCCTTAGCTGCTTGGAAAATTGCTTGGCATGGCGACTACTCACAGGTTTTCGTTAATCTCATGCTCTGATATCTGACTATAAAACAGTTTTTTTAAAAAACCTTTTTGAAGAAATGATCTTTTGGGATTCTTTTGTCTTTTCACATTAGCAAAAGATCTCTTTCTTTGGCTGCTTGACTAGTACTGACTGCATAAAAGATGACAGTAAAGCTGGTAATGTTGCTGGTTAGGCATAAACTCTGGTGATAGTACTGGTTTGGGCTTCTTTATCTGGTACTGACTGATCCTCTGCTAAAAATCTAGTGGTGGTGTTGACTATGCATTGGTTACTAGAATACTGCCATATTTGGATACTGGTCTTTTTGGGTTTTTTTTTAGAAACTGGATACTGGCTGTTCACATTAATAAAGGATTTTTTTGTTATTGGTTTCTTGACTGGTGTTGAACTGCATGCTGACATCAAATATTTTATGCATATGGTTATTATTCTGGTTTTTGACACTAATGGTAAGTATAATGGTTGAATGCCTGGTGGGGATGCTGGATAGCCATGCAAGTTCTGATTACTGGAAGGTAAGTTGCTGGTTATGCTGCCATATTCTGATGGTTGCAATTGGTTATGATACATTCACCAAAAAAAAAGGGGGAGTTTATACTTGAGGATCTGGCCTAGTCGAGCTGGTTCTACACAGATTGCTTCTTGCTTTTACCTTGGAAATTTGATTGCAAAGGGGAATGCTCTATGTCCTTTTTGGTTGCTAAACGCAAAGAGATAATATATATTTTTGCCTACTAATATTTTGCTGGCATTGCAGTAGGACTTGGTAAACTACTTGCTCACTTGTGATTAGAAGCACAAAATAAGATTTTCTTTGAAAACCTATATGGTATGCTTGTTGGCTTTGTTTTACCTACAAACAAGGATTGGTTGGCATTGGCTATGTGGCTAAGCATCTGGCTCGTAGAGATACTGCCTTAAAATGTATGAAGGCTTGAATTTGACTTTCCGGGCTTAGGTTTCATTGAATCTAATGCATGGTATGGCTAGTCACTATCTGGCCCTGATTTTTTGATTCCCCATCTGGTTGGTTGAGGAAGGCATTCATGCTAACTAACTTGATACTCAGATAATTGTCGGCAGAATATTCGATGCTATGTACCTGGTGGTCTTTTCTACCTATTTTCAGATTACTTTCTACATTCATGAATAGGTTTGGTTGGGTAGGACTCGCTTAACCGATGTGAGGTTTGGCCATCCTACTAACAGCTTGTGTTGAGTGTAGATAATTAGAAGTGGATTGGCCTGGAACACTGCTAATAAAAACATTAGAAATCTAACCTTTCTGAGGCCTGATCTTTAGGTTGTGTTCACCACTTAAATCTGATGCTCTCGCTAATAGTACTTGGATGTGTTGCAAATTTTACATATTGTGATCTCCTTTTTACTATTAGGAGGATACTTCATCTTCTGAAGTCCGAGGCTATTATGAGGAATAGCGTACATTGAAATATAGGAATAACTCTAGCAAAAAAATGAGGATGCAAAATCTTCGAGATTTTAAATGTGCAGGACAGTAGCTAGTTAATTTTTTTTTAATTTCGACATGGATACAACTGATAGATTCTTTGAAGCCTACCATACGTAGCCAAGTCTAACATATCTGTTGTCTTGACTATATGGATGCAGGTGAGAATTCTATCTTGTCTTGAAGAAGTTTAGCTTGCTGCAGTCCGACTTTGGAAGCATTTGATGCTGCAATTGGGATAGTTTTTGATACCTTTGTACAAATTCCTTTGGAATGATACTTCATTCTTACTATATTGTACAGTTTTGATTCAAAGACTGAATTGTTTCTGTACAGATCTTTGCCTTGACATCTTTAGCCAGTCATCTTTTTGAACATCTTGTTCAATTGGTGTGTTATTTATTTAGTTTAACAGCTACTCTCTCTCTCTCTCTCTCTCTCTCTCTCTCTCTCTCTCTCTCTCTCTCTCTCTCTCTCTCTCTCTCTCTCTCTCTCTCTCTCTCTCTCTCTCTCTCTCCCCCTCAGCACCCGCTCCCTCCCTCTCTCTCATTCTCGTTTTCCTTGCGTAGAAGCACCATTAATATATATATATATATATATATATATATAACTATATACTCCCTCGTTTCCACCCACACTCATAATACTCACACACACCCGCTTACACACCCACACACAACCCCGAGCCATACGCACACACACTCACAACACTTTTTATGAAAAAACACAGCACACATTACACAACACATAAACACATACATACACGAGCACGCCTATACACACAAACATAAACACACCGAACACGCACACATATACTCACACACCATAAAATAATAAAACCAAAGGAATCAACACCAACGACAAAGAAGAAGAAGGCCAAGTCGCGCACCGCTGACACCAAAACAAAAAAACGCACCAAAGGCGCGCCCTGGCCGACACCGAAAGGAAGTGACACGTATAGCATCTCAGCTTCAGGCAACAAAGTACCAATTTTTGGCAGCATTAACCTTGCACCGGCCACCCGAACCATCAACAAAACCCTTGTAAATGCCCCGAACTCCACTCTTCCCTAATAACCTAGCCAGTGGCTAGTGGATTGTAAAAAAACTCTCCCCATCCCACTCTTTCCTCTCTCTCTATCTCTACCTTCTCTCCCTCTCTATCTCTCTTACTAGAGAGGCATCTAGGCTCCCTACAGCGACTAATGGATATTTGCAAGGACCATTAGGTAAGGACCACCTCTCAAGCCTATATAAAGAGGCCTCTGCTAAGCACAAAGAGAGGCACAAGTGAAGGAGGAACATGCTAGCTCCATGCACTCTACATTTTAAGCACCACTAAGCACATAATGCACCTCCCAAGCTAGGGAGCTCATGACATCATGTTTTCTTGCAAGCGTGGGCATTTTAGCAATGGCAACATCACCATTTTTCCCATTCTCCACCACAACATGGTGGAGTTACTAGTCACAACCACTCCATGCACATAAGGTAGTCACTATTCCCCCACAAGGCAGCATGAGCACGCTAGGATTGAATGCACCAACACCATGCTGCTCCGGGCTGCTCTCGATGCTGGTGATTGACGTCGTCGGTGGTTGCATCGAATTGATGTTTTCCCTTAACAAACCTCTCGCTAACATGCTAACCTCCCACTAACTCCAACTTTGCCATGCACCATATGGTGCTCGCATTCCATCATGCATCCCTAGTGCCAAGGGCTAGGTTTGTAACGATCAAGACCACCATTTGTAAGTATCATCATCACCAATAAAAGTGTGCAATGCTCTCTTGATATTTGGGTCCATTCTCTATTCTCCTTAGCTTTGTTTTCCCACATTCGCGGGATGTTTTATCTCTTGTATATCACTCTGCTTGTGCTCCATCACGTGCAGCCTCTCTAGTTAGTCAGTATGCTCCATTCCGACCTTGTCACATACCTCTCTCGTACACACACTCCTGACTGTTGACTAGGCATTTTCTACATGTGGACGTTTGCTGCATCACCATTTCATGTTGGTTACCTAGAGGGCATCTCACTTTTGCTACCCTAGGTCATGTATGTCTGCGTCCTAGCCGCACTTATGCTAGGTGGTGCCCCTCTCTAGTTATAGGATTACCCCTACCTTGATGATGCTTGGGGATGTTCAAGCTATGTGTGCTGTAGAGGCCACCCCATATGGAATGTCATTTCCGGCCATCAATGGAGCTACTGATGAAGGCTCACACTCCTCATTCAACTCGGATATATAAAGGCTGGGAGCTCAAATGGAGCAATGAAGGTGGGACTTATTACATCAATGTTTGAAAGCTAGGATATCTTACCACAAATTTAAAGAAACTACGTTGGGCAAAGGTATTGAGAGTAGTTGAGCTGTACTACTTCTTGGGTACAAACTGGAGTATCCCTGTTCCCACTTATCCATGAGGCAGGGGGAAACCCCTGGACAAATGGGTATGGGATAAAGTGGTGGAGATAATTCCACATCGAAGGATCAGAACTTTTTCTATTCCTCAGAATACCCCGAAGAATATGGATCTTGTAATTTATTTCCCGATTTCAAATGAGTTTAGGAACTATTATACCAATCAGTTAGAAGATTGTAGAAATGTGTCTACAAACACCCAATGTTTGTATCACCATATTCCAAGTCAGTCAGCTATGCGGATTCTTTAGATGTCACAAAATTTGTAATAATGTAGGATGAGATACCCTAAGCATTTTTTTTGTAAGTCTATCCTTGTAAATATTCACTTTATGAATAAAGAACCAAATCTTTTGAATTGAGTATCTTGATCTTGTGTCTATTCTGAAGTTAAGTATTAATTAGTCGTGTGATAAGTCTTTGAATTTATCAGTCTACCGATCTTATGAAATCATGTAGGTACCTCCTTCTGCTCTTTATACCGCGGTTCAAGAGAAAAAACTTCTTCTCAAGCAAGCGCAACCCCCCAGCTTCAAAGGTGAAGGGGTTAACGTGGAACGAGATGCAAAAGTGTGGATTGAAGCCATGGAGGCAAGAACTCATCCGCAGAATCAGACTATGCTTGCCATGTTCCGACTTACCGGAGACACCAAAATATGGTGGAAACAACATTGTTGGGACTAAGACATTGTTGGATCTTCTCAGTAATGGGAAGAAATTAAGACTGTGGTGACTGAAAGCTACTTACCGCCAGCTCATAGGGCCATCAAAATGAACGAGTTTTTCTCACTCAAGCAAGTATCTTTGAAAGCTACTTACCGCCAGCTCATAGGGCCATCAAAATGAACGAGTTTTTCTCACTCAAGCAAGTATCTTTGAATGTAGAGGAGTATTACTCCAAGTTCGTGACTCTGAAGAGATATACGCCAAAGATGACCTTGGAACAACAAGTGGCCAGGTTCTGCCAAGGCCTCATTGAACCATTGAACAGTAGATTGGAAGCTCTTAGACCAACAACATTGCAAGATGCTTTGTTAAGAGCCAAGCCGTTAGCTGTGCAAATCATGAAAGCTGATCAGGGCAAAAGAAATTACTTAGCGAAGATGGCCATACCAAATAATTGGGATAACAAACCGGCAAACCTTGCTTATCAGAATCATCCTGTGGTAGCTACTTCAACTGCAATCGAATTTCCGAATGTGTGCTGCTATGAATGCCAAGGCCATTACAGAAACAAATGTCCCAAGAAGACCGTGCATCCGGTGCAAATGCAATACCTCTCAATGCCAATGGAAGAGGTCAACTGAATAATCATGGAGGATGAGGAAGAGGAAGCAGAGGATGAGGACGCGGTGCAGTTTCTAGGAAAAATGCTGCAGTTGGACAACCGACTGTAGGAGATGAAGTAGAAGAAAGGGCAGTGCTGCATGCTGCCATAGATAATCCTGGTGCTCGCCAGCAATTCGCCGTAGTTCAAGCTCCTAGAATGCGCCAAGGTGATAAAGTTGAATTCCTCATAGACTATGGAAGTACGCATTCATTTCTATCTCCTAGATGTATGAGAAAGTTAAAGCTAAGCCAGTGTCCTGCAAGTAGACTAGTAGTAGAACTAGCTAATGGGAGGGAAGTGTTATCTCAACATTCCGCAGGCTTGATAGATTTTGAATTAGGGGGTTATGCTACTTCTGCGCAATTTCGTACTTTACCTTTAGGAATTTATGACAGAATTTTAGGAATGGACTGGTTGATAAAGAACCAAGCCCATATTAATTGTTGTTAACCCTGATGGCTCACGGACACCCTATCGCCTACGACGGACACTGTAACCGTATTATTTATTTAAGTAGAGTTAGGCACCGGGCTTGTCGGTCCAATAGGGAAAGGTAGAGTGATCGCCGATGAGAGGCGCACTCTAACACGAACATGCTAGGGTTAGTTGGCTAAGCATGGGCGCCCAAGTGTGAATGGGGTGAGCTCACATAAAAGCCAATTAAACCTAAAATGGAGTCATTCTCTCATTGTGCAATAGAAGCTGCTCTTGCTCCATCTCCACCTTCTCCTTCACCATCTCCTTGTGTGTGTGCGTGTGAGAGAGAGAGAGAGTGTGTGAGAGTGTGTGTGCGATCGAGCGTTGCAGTGGCACGACGGCGGCGAGGCGGTTGAGCGCGGCGTAGCGGCGTCTCCCTCTTCTTCGCGGCGAGGAATCATCTACGACAGGAGCATAAGGCGGTGAGTGACACACCATTGCCCTCTTTGAGCTTACTAGTTAAACTAGTTGTGTGCTTGGAGCCGTCTGCGGCTCGTACACGATGTATCGGCAAGTCCCTTGCCTCGACAGTGCGGCAAGGAGCGCACATTTTTGGCGCCGCTGCCGGGGAATAGCCCTGCACTAAGCCCAAGAGGCACTTTGTGCTTCTTGTATGAGTGGTTTGCAGTAGGAAAGAAGAGGGAGAGGAAGGCGTATTTTTTCTGCAAGTTGTTAATTCTGTTTTTCCAATGCGCATAGTTTGCATTTTCTGTTTTTATGCTGCGTACATTCAGTAATTAGTTAGAGAGCTAGCAAAATTCTGTTTTTCTGTTTACACACAGTTAGCATTTCTTGCGTTTTTTTGCATTTTCTGTGTTTTCACTGCACAGTTCTGTCAAGTTTCAATTTCTGCATTTTCTGTGTTTTCTGGTTTGTGCACAGTTAGGCGCACAGTTAGTTAATTAAGCAGGTTAGTAATTAGGTGAACCACCGATTAGCAGGTCAGTAGGTAGGTGGGATAGTAAATAGTCAGGTGAGGTCAACGCGCACCAAAACGCGTACCAAATAATATCTCAAAAAAAAATTTGTTAAAAAAAAAATCTGGAAAAAAAAAATTCGAAAAATAAAAACGTGAGCGAGGGGGAGGTTAGATTTTCGAAAAAAAAAACGTGAGTTATAAAAACGGACGGATTGGTTTGTATAAAAGTTAGATCGAGATCATTTTCCCAAGCCCACGCCCAGGCCCAGGCCTCAGTCCTCAGTCTTATGATATATACTAGACTCACTCTTATATATATACCCTACCTCCTCAAGAGGGAATGAGAGCATGTGGGACAAGTCCTCCACTCTCCTCCCTTCTCTTCCCACTTGCACCCTTAGACTTTCTAGTTTGGGCCTAGTTCCCTACTGGAAATTGACAGTTTTAGGGATTCCGAGGGCATAGAGTGACCAAACGGAGGGCTGTAAAGCACGGCACGACCCTCTGACCGATACGCTCGTTTCGAGCTATCACACGGCCCATTCCACGACACGCTCTAAAAAATCTAGCAAAAAAACAAACAAAAAACACGCTAAAAACTAGTCACAAGGCCTCCTAGAGCAGCTTTTTGACACCTTAAGGTATCAAAAGCACATGCACTTACGCTCTGGGCGGGTGCTAGAACACGAGCATATTGAGGGTGCTTCTGTTCATACGGACACCCATTACCCATCCACGATAGGATCTAGACCCTCAGTGGGGACACAAGGTAGCACCACCCAAGACCCTAAAATAGCCGCTAGTGATTCCTCCTCCGATTCAGAAATCATGGAAGCATACCCTACCCAAAACACTGAGAGAGAAGGCCATGCACCTCCCGAAGCTCCACAGCCTAGTACTAGTATGTTTAGCCGTTTCATGGAAACATTAGGTAGAGCTACTCGCTCGGAACCTAATGCAAATGAAGCACACGAAGGGGGTGGGGAAGTGGACTCTCCTTTCACATCGCACGTGGACCCCACACCCCCAAAGAGTGTCCATGTGGATATCCTGCCAACTTCTTACCAAGAAGGCCCTGTTGAGCTGCCTCCTTCAGAAGTTCCCTCTAGAGTACCGTTGGTGACAAATAAAACCACGGGGAGCAACATTGCTTCTACCTCACAAGAAACCGTTAAGACGTCGACTCTAGAAGGATTGTTCATTAATGATCATTGGACATACGACCTCCACACTGAGGTGTTGACGGATCTACACTCTGGCCATGCCTACCATGTAGGATGGATAGAGATTGTACAATCCACTTCTAGTGCCACGAGCATCGAAGATCAACAGAAAATGATCTGTAATGTTATCCATGGCATTATTCAATCAGAAAGGCAAAACCGAGGGGTAAATATACTCTCAACTGGCCCCATGAGATTTCTGGATACGAGCAAGGCTCAACAGCCTACTCTATCACAAATGGAGACTATTCTAATGAGCCCCATGGACCCATCTTACATCATTTCACCTGGGGTCTCTATGCAAGCTGAGCCTCCGAGTGACAACTTTAGCTTCCCTAACTTGGCTCAACCCTCTATTAAGGAAAACACAGTGCTCACTCCAGGGATAATCCTGACAGAGAATGTACCGATGACATCTATGGTTAGCGCAGTGCCACTACCTAGTGTCGTAGTACCTAATATGGGGCCTCGACCATATGTGCCTCTAGCCCCTTATGCACACATGGCCCCCACACCTCCAATTGTACCACTTGTTTATGCTCCTCGAGTGCCGCTCCCTAGCCCTTATCCAAGTGGACCTATTCCCGGTTATGTTCCATATCCTACATCATCCACACATATGCCAAGACCGGTACCCGTCCCTCTCCCACATATGATTCCAAGAGTACCTCCACCGGCCCTGCCTCCTCACATAGGTGACTTGGCAGCGTTTGCTCAAACCATAGGTCGATCTATCGCGGAAAATATGCGTCATGCATCTGATAGAGAGCCTAGAAGTAAGGCAGTACAAATTGCCAAACTCACGCAAAAATTCAATGGGGACGAAGATGCTAGGAAACACATTGAAGTGTTTGAACAAGTATGTGATTCCTTAGGGGAACGCAACGAACTACATAAGTGCAATGCCTTAAGCTTGACATTAAGTGGGAAGGCTGGAGTTTGGTATAGGACCCTAAGGGTGGACGAGAAAACAATCTACCCTACCCTTCGAAGGTTGTTTCTAAAGGAGTACATACGAGAAGGTGTGCTTTGGGGTGTAGCATCTCAGCTACAGAAGGCCGAACGTAAGGAAGGAGAGTCAGTAAGGGACTTCATTAGTCGTCTAAAGCACTTAAACTCTCGTTGCCCTGTAAATGAGCGCTTCAACAATAACCAACTGCTTGATCAATTCATTCGAAGGTTGAGGAATGAAGGAATCTATAATGGACTAGTGATTAGAGGTATGACAACCTGGGAAGATGTCACTGCCAATGCAATCCAATTGGAGGACAACTTGATGATAGCAGGCATGAGGGTGTCTACTGACATGAGATCCACTAGCTCACAAGCCATTGAGTATGAACCCATGACTGCAAAGCCCAATGCCAATGAGCCAAAGGTATTTGAGACATTCTTGATAGACCTCACCAAGGCAATCCAAGAGTCTCTTAAAGATAATCGACCCCCTCAAAATAGTCACATGTATCCAAGAAGGGAGCAACAATGGTGTTCCATTTTCTTAGGTCCACATAGCACTAGTGAGTGCCCTACATTTAGAGTAAAATTTAATGGAACTTGCAACGCATGTGGTAGGTATGGTCACCAAGCTAAGGATTGTTTAATGATCAAACGTATGATGGCAAATAGACCACCTATAGCCTGGACGGATGCACCTCGAGCTCCTGTATTGATGCCTGCTCCACCTGTTGAGCAACTACCGCAACACATGGTCCCTAGATCTCAAAATGTTGTACAAGCTACACCGTTACCACCTCCTGTGCTAGGACCGCAGCCCCCGCATCCAAGGGTTGCCCCTATGAACCAAGTGGGTTGCGAGCCATCTAATGCTTATGCAGATGGCTGTGAGGAGGAAATAGACACTAGTATTGCCTACGGACTTGATACATTGGAAGAGTGTCCTATATACTACATGGAAGATTGTTGGGGGCAAGTCAAGCCGGTTTATCAAGCTGCTACTCTCGCATCCAGAGGTCAAAATATCAACACCCAGGCTAGGAGGCCACCTCTTCAATGCTACGAGTGTGGTGGACCACATCGGGCAGCGGAGTGCCCTATTAGGCTGCAAAAGAATGCTGCACAGATGCAAATGAATCAAGGGAGCACGTCTACAATGCCAATACTCACATGTAATCGTTGTGGCATAGATCACTTGATTTCCCAATGCCCCTATAACCCAAATGCGCCTAAAATCACACCCCTAAATTTGGTCGAAATTGCTAGTGTGACATCGCCAATACCACCCGTCGCACCCGCTTATGCGATTACATGGTCCATGCTTCAAGGGCCAGGCCATATCCTCGAAGAGAGAGATACCGCGTCAGTTATCCAAGCAAAGAAAAAGAAGACACGAAGGAAGAGGTCGTAGAATACGGGAAATTCAAAGCCAAGTTCCAAAACAAACATAGGAACAGGAGATGACCCCGTGTATATGAATGACCTTGAGGATGATTCAGATTCAATCGAGACAATGGAGACTAGAACCAATACCACAAAGGGAAAGTCCGACAAAGAAAACCGTAACATGGAACCAAATGAAAACCGAATAAGAGAAAACCATAAAGATCCTCTGAAAACACCACAAGTGTTTCCAAATCCAATCCAAGACCCCCAAGATAAACCGCAGGGTCAAAAAGGGAAGAATCGTAAAAAGAAGATTAGGACGTACCCAAACCCAGTAGACGAGATTGAGCAGGTGAAACATCTAAGAGGTTTAGTGGAGGAGACTCAAAGGAAACTAGAACCAGAACCCATGCATGTCAAAATTCATGACACAGTGTTTCCCACGCAAGTTCATCCACCCCACATGAACCATAGACCGTTAGCCATATCTAGTATCATCCAAGAAGGGAGTGAGGACGGGACATCAGAAAGAGAGCATACACCTTTCTTGTTGGAAAGGATGTTTAACGAAGGAATACCTGATCCCATTGAGGAATATGAGATTCCATCCTCACTAGTTCCTAGTCAAGGACCTACACCCTGCAAAACGCCAATGAATGTTGCCAAACTAGTGGACTTCATGTCTTCTGAGGTCCGAACCACGATCATAGCAAAGGTGTATGGAGATCCTGAGTTATTCCTTGCGCTTTGAGCATTCCTTAACGGAGAGCTACGAACGGGATTATCGCAGTTTGCGCAACCAAATAGGCCTGACTCAATTATGATTGATGAGGAAAATCATGTGCAATCACTTGACTTAGATGGACACGAGTCTGTGATCGAGGTACCCATTAACGAATTAGGGCAGTATTTTGAAGGCGACGAGTCTAATGCGACCCTACCCATCACTACCAAGGGATTAACTATAAAGGGAATTCTTGATGGTGGTGCGGGAGTTAGCATCGTTACAAAAGATTGTTGGGAATCCATGGGAAAACCCCGCCTCA
Organism: Adiantum capillus-veneris; assembly: GCF_014529385.1. Lineage (NCBI taxonomy): Eukaryota > Viridiplantae > Streptophyta > Polypodiopsida > Polypodiales > Pteridaceae > Adiantum > Adiantum capillus-veneris. The sequence goes on from NC_140949.1 coordinate 79,811,344, forward strand.
GTGTTACTAACATTGTGGTAAAGATGGCAAATGGTACCATAGCCAAACCTATGGGGATGCTCAAGGATCTTAAGATCAAAGTTCTAGGACACAAGGTACGACATACGTTCATTGTAATGGATTTCTCTAAACACCTTATGTCATATGAAATGATTTTAGGACGACCATTCATGAGGGAAGCACAAATGGTTCACGATTGGTCTAAAAATCATGTCTATTTGCAATTCCAAGACTCTGTCCTTAGAGTGGATTTGGTGACTGGTAAGGTACACCCCTTAGGGAGTAAAACCATTATTGATCATCGCTCTGACACCACCGTTCACTCGGCCCCACTACAATATTGTTACACTTGTAAGAAGGATACAGACATTGGCCAAGATTCCCCTTACATGAATGTGTTACCGGGTATGACGGAATCAGACAACGTAGACTGGGTACACCTAGCTGCAACCATAGATACCTGGGGAAATAGAGGAACGACTTGGGTCACACCAGAGGGGGAAGAGGTACCACAAATTGCACCTCTGAACATGATAAGTGCCATACATGCATCTTCTAAGGGCAAGGCAATTGTGGACCAATCTGACAGTGACACCGATAGCTCAATAGAAGACTTTGACCAACACGACTTGGACACTGACTCCCAGAGTGAAACGGATTCTGAATCTCATGAATTAGAGAGTGGAGCAAGGTCAGAGTCAAAACATTCGGAAGGACCGAGCACATCAACCGATGATAGCTCCCACGAGAGTGAAGAGGACACCAACGAGGACTCCTTTAGTGAGCCAGATCTAAATGCAAATAAAAAGCAGGTCTCAAATAAGAAAAAGAAAAACCTTAAGAGGCGTCGATATCGAGCCAATGTACGTGCTAGGATAAAAAAGAAGAGATCCTCAGCAGAATGGCTCAGTTATATAGGAGCATGTGATGCTCATCGAAAATTGGTAGACAATTGGGGTGAATATCTCCAAAATGTTATGTGGTGTAGACCACGACCCCATGACATAGCCCAATTAGAGATCATAGACAAGCCAAAGTTGAGCCGCACTGCAAGGAGGCGTCAAAACCAAGAGTTAGCTCGACAACACAAGAAAGCAGAAATGGAAGCACAAACCAAAGCACAACCAGAATCCACAGACTTGCATCCTGCACCAGAACATTTCAAATCTTACACCACAGGGGAAGCAAAGGTTGTGTACACAAAAGCCCAAAGAATACCTATTGATGGGAATAATGGAATCTATGATGGTCCGGCAATAGTTAAAGAAATAGAATTAGCTGACCCCGGTGAAGAATCAAAACCTGTTTTTATTGCCCAAGACCTCACAGAAGTTGAAGAGGCGGTCCTCAAAGAGCTTCTCAAGGAATTCAAGGACGTATTCACTTGGACATACCATGATATGAAAGGTGTTCCACCTTCTGTGGTCCAACATACAATCCCTATGATTAGCACTGCGAAGCCCGTACAACAAAGACCCTACCCGATGAATCCTAAGTACGCAAAGATCATTCAAGAAGAACTAGAAAATCTTATCAAATGTGGGTTCATATATCCTATTGAACACTCTGAATGGGTGTCTCCGATAGTTATCGTGACAAAAAAGAATGGGAAACTCAGGGTGTGCGTGGACCTCAAAAAAGTTAATGCAGCTACTAGAAGAGACCATTACCCCCTACCATATTCCGAACATGTACTCAAAAGAGTTGCAGGCAAGGAAGCTTATAGATTTCTAGATGGGTACTCAGGCTACAACCAAATCACGATAGCGCTAGAGGACCAAGCTAAAACTGCCTTCATCACAGAATTTGGCGTGTTTGCATTTCGTGTGATGGCTTTTGGCTTAACAAATGCCCCTGCTACATTCCAACGATTAATAAACACTGCTTTTAAAGAATATTTGAGAGAGTTTTGTGAAGCTTTCTTAGACGACCTTTGTGTTTACTCTTCTTGGAAAGAACGTCTATCATGTTTGCGGAAGGTGTTTGAAAAGTGTAGGTTATATCGTATCTCATTGAACCCGTTCAAATGCCAATTTTGGGTCAAGCATGGAGTTATTTTAGGGCATATAGTATCCAAGAATGGTATCTCAACCGATGAGAGCAAAATTAAAGTGATTCTAGAGTTACCACCACCAACCAATTACAAAGGAGTTCAAAGGTTCATGGGACACGTGGGTTATTATCGACGGTTTATTTTATTTTTCGCTGAGATAGCACGTCCTTTGTACAAGCTTCTCATTGAATTTAAATGGACTGAAGAGTGTGACCATGCCTATGAACAATTGAAGAAAACACTAGCAAGTGCTCCGATTTGAAGGACACCTAACTGGGATGTCATTTTCCATGTGCATATTGATGCATCAAACTTTGCTATTGGGTGTGTTCTCACTCAACCAGAAGAACATAAATTGGACTATCCCATTAGCTTTGCAAGCCGTCAATTGAACGATGCTGAAAGGAACTACACCACTACAGAGCGAGAAGGTTTGGCAATGGTTTATGCAGTAAAGAAATTTTTCTACTACCTTCTGGCAAACAAGTTTGTATTTTATGTGGATCATCAAGCGTTGCTGTATCTGGTAAACAAGCCATGCTCCACAGGAAGAATCACACGATGGTTGTTAATTCTTCTGGAGTTTGATTTCACGATTGTAGTGAGACCCGGTAAAAGGCACGTCATGGCTGATCATTTGTCTCGCATACCCAATGGTGAAGCCCCTACAGGAGTTGATGATGAATTACCCGATACTTCCCTATTCATAGTTGAGACTATGCCTGAATGGAGTGAGAACATTGTTAACTTTTTAGTTAATGGTTTTCCACCCAAGGAACTTCGTAAGGATATCGCTTGAAAACTAGTAAAAGAATGTGAACCCTATTGTTTGATTGCCGGAACTCTGTATAGACTAGGCAAGGACGATATTCTTAGGCGTTGTGCCAGCGAGGATGAATATTTGTATATCTTGCAAGAAGCACATATGGGCATAGCAGGAGGACATTTTTCAGGAGACCTAACTGCTAGAAAGGTGCTGCAATCAGGCTATTGATGGCCAACTTTATTTAAGGATGCATCACTTTTTACAAAAGGGTGTGATGAGTGCCAACGTTACAAGACCACACAGCGCAAAGACAGAATGCCCTTACATCCTATTAAAGTAACCCAACCATTTGAAAAATGGGGCTTAGACTTTGTAGGTCCAATTAGTCCCGCAGCTCGCAACACTCAATCTCGATATATTCTAGTTGCTACGGACTATGTAACAAAGTGGGCTGAAGCTAAGGCTTCACAAAAAGCTGACGCGAGGACAACAGCTAAGTTTCTTTTTGAGAACATTATCACAAGATTTGGTTGCCCTTTTGAAATTGTTAGTGATAATGGTACCCATTTTATAAATGAGGTAATAAGAGAGCTTACCACGACCTTTATGATATCCCACCATAAGTCTACACCTTATTACCCGCAAGCTAATGGACAAGCCGAGAGCACCAACAAGACTCTAATCTCTATTTTAACCAAGACGGTAGAAGCTCATCGCACTGATTGGGATTTGAAGTTGACATCTGCTCTATGGGCTTATCGTACTGCTTATAAAGTGGCTATTAATTGTACGTCATTCAAAATGGTATACGGCCAAGAAGCGGTTATGCCTTGGGAGTTTGTCATTCCTAGTCTTAGGGTAGCTTCGCAAGAAGGATGGAATGGTAACCCCTTAACCGAGCGTTTGTATATCTTAGAAAAACTAGACGAAGAGAGACAGTTGGCTGTGCAAAATGCTCTTGTGGAAAAGGATAGGAGAAAGAAGTGGTTTGATCGCCATGTGAAGGACAAGGACATCAAAGTTGGTGATAAAGTCCTTATGTATGGAGTACGTAAAGAGAAGAAAAAGTTGAAATATGCTGGTAAAGGACCATATAGAGTATGTGAAATTACCCCACAAGGTACCCTTCGTGTGGAAACTCTTGATGGAGTTGAAACCATTGGATTCCTCAATGGGAGTAAATTCAAAAGATATTACCATCCTTTAAGCCAAGAAGAACTACGGGCCATTCATCAAAAGAAGGCCGCCAAAGCACAAACCGAGTTAAACAAGATACAAGCTCAAGCTGAGGCTAAGGAGCGACAACAACGTATAAGACAAAAACGAGAGGCTAACCTTGGAGTCACAAATGCATTCCACGTGGAAATCGAAGAGGATGGGTTGGACTCTGACACACCTCTACGATACCCTATTGAGTTAAATAGTGCCTATGGAAAAGTGCTATATAACGCCTTATTGGACACGGGTGCTAAATATAATCTGCTATCCTATGGGGTGTGGTGTCAGTTAGGGAAGCCACCTCTGTCTGAGAGTATTATCCAAGTCAAGGGTGTCAACAAGAAAAAAACTACGGTTTTTGGAATCTGGCACACTTCTGTCAGTTATGACAATGGAATTGTAGCTCAAGACTTTTTGGTCATGCCTACTGGAACTATGGAGGGTAATATAAACCTAGGCCACACGTGGATGATAGCCACCAAATGCACTATTGATTGGGGGACTGGGGGCGTTACAACGCAAAAACCAACTCTTAGCCCTACCACTCAAGCCATAGTCCCTGAGATATATCCTAAGGAAATAAAACCCAAGACATTGCATGTCCAGGAGGTTGAACCATACGTCCCCATAGCCCAACTCTCTAGAGCTTCAACTGATGTAGTTGAAAGAAAGCTTGAGACACACAAGAACCATCCTAATATAGCACAGAAAACATACAAGTGGGTCCCTAAAGCCTCTGTAGTGAGCATGGTTGATGCAAAAAAACGAAAACCTAGTAAGAACCGTCCCACTCACTCCAAGAAATGTAAAGAAACGTTGCGTTGGATTCCTAAACGACTATTGGAAGCCCAAGGATACTATGAAGGAAATGATCAAATCTGGGTGCCCAAACGTAAAGTGTACTCTTACTTGTCACCTGGCCCATGTAAACCCAATCCTGTGGCTCCCAAACAAATTCAAAATCGCGGAAAGGAAAAAATCATGAAATGTTACACACCCGATCTAGAGCTAGTTTGGGTACCAAAGAAAGAACGATTTGTTCCACCTAGGTCAGGAACAGGGAAATCAAATGAAGCTTCTTGCTCTTCATGTAGTTCCTATACGCAAATAGAGGCTTCGACACAACCTCCACCTACCACTGTACATATCCATACAAGCATGAAAGAGTTTGCACCTCCCGGGGTAAGTTCACCACCTACAACAATGTTGCAAATAAAATCATGGGAGAGTACCTTACCACCCTTGCAACTAGATGAAACGCATAGGGCGGTCGAAAACTATTGGTTAAAACCTTCACCCATAACAACTTGGAACAATTGGTTTCAAAAGGTGACGACCTCATTCCAAAAGGTATGATCTACCCAAGGAAGGGGGGAGTGTTTGCTAACATCAATCATTCACTCGCTCCCCTCTCAACCTTCCTCCCTGACCTCTCAATTCCAATCTTAGGGAATGTATATATATAGCCTTATACTCACAAAAAACAAAAATAGTAAAGAGCAAGAGCGACTAGCAACGAGAGAGCACCCTAACAGATCTTACATATAAGTCCAAATTCACCGTGTCAATTCAAGCAACACACAAAAACAACTCTTATGTTTTAAAGGCCTAACCAAATCTATCTGTCTTGTCAGAAATGGCTACTCCACCAGAGGCATGCACTTCTATTTTTGATGAAAGGTACCCTTTGTCTTTTCCTCAAGTGTTCTACGTATGCTACCCTATACTTTCTTGCGAATGGGATTTGATAGAGAGCCTTGCATGTGAGAGAAATTTTGAGGAGTTAGAATGGCTGATACGTCTATGGCTAACTAGTGATCCATACCCAGTAGCGAATGTGTCTCCAATGGCACATGCTTATTCTTTTGCACAAGATGAGTATCCACGCATCGCGAGGTTCTTGATTAGCATGCTTGCACAAGAGGATGATGAAGAGGAACTAATAGAGACCGAGGAAGACTATGGCCTCACGGACAACGATTTTATTTATCTAGATGATGAGGATAGAGGCCTAGCCTTAGGGTGGCCACCCGGTTTATATAATATCCTCTTTCCTTGATTCTAAAAGGGGTGACAGATAGGTAGGTTAGGGGTCTAGATTGTGTTTTGAGTTTGTTTTTTAGAGTTTTAATTTTTCACACTGACATGCCTCCTAGAGGTATAGTGCCTGTTTTTGGATGTGTTAGGTAGGACTTATATGGATCTCCATCCACATGGCTGAGGACATCTACTTCAACGAAATGAGCCACTCCATACCTCCAGGTGTACTACTTTCCATGATTCATGTTGGTGGATATGTGTAATTTCTAATAATGATTTTTCATTCTTTGTTTGAGTGCAATAGTTATGATTGTTATCTGCCATTATAGATGTATCAATTTGTCTTTGCTTAAGTTGATTGAACTCCAGTTTAATCTTATGGATGAGCCTGGAGATTAGGAGACCGTGACTTTAGGTTAACTCATTTACTTGACCACTAGGCCTAGCTAATAAAATTATCCGAGTATTTGAGACCTTAGGAATGTTTTAGGCAGAGAAAGGCTTGCTCACTCAAACAACAAAAAACACTAGTGCGAATACCAAGGAAATGGAAGCAAAAAAAAAAAAAAAAAACATAAGTGCCACAAATGAAAAATCTTACGCTGGAAGAGAAATCCTGGCTTGAATTGGTACTTCACTCACATGTATTGTCTATGGTACTAGAGCCCTAGAGGTTCCCAGTGTGGGCGCTTTTCCTTGAGAAGCAAAAAACCCCGGACATACACAATAAGCACACACGTCACATGATTGTGACCCAAAGTAAAAAAGTATTTTTTTTTTATTTTTATTTTTTTTAAAGAAATTAAAAGACTTCCATTGAGCTTACAGTTAACATTTCAAGCTTTTGTTTGCAGTTGTGAGAGCGAGTTGGCTAATCAAAGCTGAAAAGCATAATTAGGGAATCTTGCATTTAGATAATCTTCTTAGCTTAGCTAGTACTAGAGTAGTTGTTTTAACCTTAGTCATAGCTAACTAATTGATAGACTCACCCACAAGCTCAAAACTCTTGATTAATTAATTTACTCAAAGTGCAATTTATTTGTCCTTAATGGCAGTCTAACATTTCATAAATCTTGCATTTACTCATTTCCACATGTACTTTACATTCCCCTCATGATTTATGGCAATATAATTCCGCTTGCTAAAACAATGACTTTGCCTTGCAGATTCAAATCTAGATGCTCTACAACATGGACTTACCAAGCTTCAACTCAATAGCTTCCGAGGACGGAATCTACATCAGGAAGGGGGGCAATGTTAACCCTCGTGGCTCACGGACACCCTATCGCCTACGACGGACACTGTAACCGTATTATTTATTTAAGTAGAGTCAGGCACCGGGCTTGTCGGTCCAATAGGGAAAGGTAGAGTGATCGCCGATGAGAGGCGCACTCTAACACGAACATGCTAGGGTTAGTTGGCTAAGCATGGGCGCCCAAGTGTGAATGGGGTGAGCTCACATAAAAGCCAATTAAACCTAAAATGGAGTCATTCTCTCATTGTGCAATAGAAGCTGCTCTTGCTCCATCTCCACCTTCTCCTTCACCATCTCCTTGTGTGTGTGCGTGTGTGTGAGAGAGAGAGAGAGAGTGTGTGAGAGTGTGTGTGCGATCGAGCGTTGCGATGGCACGACGGCGGCGAGGCGGTTGAGCGTGGCGTAGCGGCGTCTCCCTCTTCTTCGCGGCGAGGAATCCTCTACGACAGGAGCATAAGGCGGTGAGTGGCACACCATTGCCCTCTTTGAGCTTACTAGTTAAACTAGTTGTGTGCTTGGAGCCGTCTGCGGCTCGTACACGGTGTATCGGCAAGTCCCTTGCCTCGACAGTGCGGCAAGGAGCGCACAATTGTGCTCAGGGAAATTTTACGTTCATAGATAACCTCAAGAATGAAGTTCTAGTTCAAGGGAAAAATGGGATACCCAAGGCTCATTTAATTAAAGCCAGTAGACTTCTAAAGAGATTTAAGAAGGGACAACAGTTTTACGCTATGAAGCTTAATAAGGTGGAACAATTAGATTCAAAATTTCACCCAGAATGGTTGAAGGAATATGCCGATATTTTCCCAAAAGATTTGACCAATCTGCCACCGTAACGTAAGGTAGACCACGAGATAGAAACTATACCAGGGTGTGAACCTGTTTCTAAAAGACCATACAAGATGTCATTACCAGAAGCTATAGAACTTAAAGAACAACTTAGGCAACTGATTGAGCAAGTGTTCATTAGACCTAGTACTTCTCCTTGGGTGCACCAACTCTTTTTCAAAAGAAGAAGGATGGATCTTTGCGACTATGCATAGATTATCGTGGACTTAACCATGCTACACACGGAAGTCGTGGCTCCCTGCAAAATACGTAGAATAACATTCTACTGACCATAAATCAATAGATCTCCATACCTGCGCCATCGTGTACGCGTAAACGCCATAGCAACTCTCACATGAGCCGAGAGGCAGAGAGCGAGACAGAGTAAGCGAGCACGTGTAGACGCACCTCCTAGAATGGAGTGCTACGCCGGCACGGTGAGAGAGAAGAGAAGAGAAGAGAGAAGAATACACAGACACTGGGTGCAATCTCCCCCCGTGCAAGAGTGACCATTTCCCTCTTGCACGTATTTCATTTATAGATTTCTTAAATGGTCAAATTGAGTACAAACTGGCCGGCCGGTCATAAATGGCCAAAGCTCATAAAGAGCACTTGAATAATAAATGTACATAAAATATGATATCCTTTTGTAATAGCTTAGCTCGATCAAGCCTTTTCCACGTGTCACAGCTGCAATAAATCAAAAAATATCATTTCTATAACATACCTCTCCGTTGGAAAGCAACTGTCCTCAGTTGCGAAGATAAAAAATATGCAAACAGTACTTGTCAAAAACAATGATTAGAAATCTGTATCAAATAGTAAAAGAAAAAATCCATAAAATTAAACACATTGGTTATGCCTGCCATCATCCACATACTACCTATTCTAGTGTCCCATACCACTAGAATAAGCAGTATATGTCATACCCTGATGAATCAGGATATCATTGGTCACACTCATCATTAATCTCATAATGTCAAATCTCGTCACATAAACACTGCCATAATAATCACCACATACCAAATCCCAATCCAATTCCAATTCCACAATATAAGTCCAAATCCAAATAACTTTCATTATATACCCGGGTAACAAATTCATACCAGTTACAGTGGTGGCCAGCCACTGCAGCATGATTTTGTGATCGGTGTTGCCTCATCCGGCGAGTCTACACCAATAAAACATGTTGCCTAAATCGGAGAATCTGCACTAATGCTGCCTAAATCGGCAGATCTGCATTGGATATTTTTTAAAAATCATAAATCTGAAGTTTATTAATGTGCTGCCTAAATCGGCGGATCTACACCAAGATGAGTATCTACACACTGCCTAGATTGGCAAATCTGTGTGTGCGTGACCAATGGACTAGGCAAGACATAAAAGAAAAAAAAAATTTACTATGTTGTTGACATCACGGTGCAGTATAACAAAGTACTTACAAATTATTGCCGTCATTCCAAAGCACCTTAGTGTTTGCTAGCCCAACACTCGAGAAGTAATGGCATTTTCACAAATCAAATTAACATTGCAATGCGCAGCTATTGTTGAAAGAAATCACAACTTGGATTATTGTTGAGTCTCTAGAAAGATATTGTTGCATCAGAAAGTCAATATAAACGTTGAATTTGATTGAACATGGAGGACTTGCCTTTCGTAAAGCTGTACACGGTGCAATTTAAAAAGGGATTAAAGATACAGACAAGACAAACATGTCTATTGAGGACAGGCATGACTTGGCTCTTCTTTTTTTTTTTTGATACTAAGGTAAGTAACCCAAGTATACATTTGCAACAAGGCTTAAAATGCTCGCTTAATGTCAAGTCCCTAGATTAATGGAGGTCTTGGATCCCATCTCCCATGTCCATGGGAGATATCACATACTACTAAATGAGTGCTACAGTAGTTTTCAGGATAGTATTTAATACATTTGGCATAGTTACTAAGAAGCATTCAGAAGTCATAATACAATGCCACTTTCTTGTAGATATTCTCCTATGAAAAATAAGGTCATGGAGTAGGATTCGAGTTAGTAAGGGATGGGGTTAAAATTTGAAGCCTCTATCTGTATTTATGCTCAAAGTGGTAAAATTTCATCAGTATTATTTAAACTGGCTAAAACAACAAAACCTCGGCTAGATTCTAAGCTTTCGTACAAGTAAAACGGCAAAGTTTTTCAAGTTTCAATGTGAATACTTTGAATTTTGACCATTTTGACCTAAAAAAAACAAAACAAAAGAGCTTTAGGTGTGCCCTTATTTTCTTCAGTTAGGAAAATTGTTTTTGGCAAGCCTTAACTTGATCAACAAATACTGCTATGATTACTCTGATCCAAAGTTTGATTTCCACCATTGCATTCTCAAGGAAGATTCCTCGTGAAAAATTTCATAGGAACTACTTTCGATGATCATCTTTAATTCTGAACAAACACTGAAATACCAAGAGACATAGCAGTGCTTATCTCCTCCTTAAAGATAGACACACAAAGCATGCCGAGACAGAAGAAATAAGAAAAATGTGGCATGGAGCCAATTGGAGCCCAATCCTCTTCTAGAAACTCCTATTAGATATAATAATATTAAACCACAAATTATTGCACTCTGATAGTGGATGATTTTTGGTGGAACAACTCACCAAAACAAAACAACAATAGAATTAATGAATCAAACAATGGAGCATAAAAGGAGTGGCATAGGTAACGGATGGCGGGCTGCTCCAGAAAGTATTGCAGCGGTCTCTGGTCTCTGTAGAGCATCGCGCATGGGTACCACTATAAGCAGTCCACGTAGGGAAGGGAGGGAGAGAAAGGGGAGGGGGGGGGGGGAAGCAATGTTTGTGGGGCCAAGAAAGTTCTGTGTATGATGGAAGCGTGCTGGATGAGGGATCTTGACATAGACTTCAAATCGTGATCATGTGACAAGTTTGCAAGAGGGAAAGCGGGTCTTTGTTATGCACACAACAATCTTCTAGAGCAATATAAGAATGGTTTGTCATCTACAACAAGCTTACAAGGCTCAATTTCTGAGAAATTGCGCCGTAAACAGCCACAGTCGGAATTAAGGGAGTCAACCTCAGGAGCATCACTCCTCCTTTGTTGAGCATCAACTTGGGAGCATTGGAGAGGGGTCTTGGAGACCTCAGCAGCCAGTATGGAGCCCTGTGGCATTCAAAGCTCAATCTGTAGCAAGGAGATGCGTTGCTATTGATGCTTCTTGGCAAGATATATTGCGGATGGCTTTGCTTTGGAAAATTCCCCTTCCAAAGAGTATTTGACATGCCAGATACCGGGGGAAGAGCCATATCTCTGTAATAGAGCTGCAAGTAACCCTCATCCCACTCCTTTTGAGTTCTGCTTTAGACCTCAAACTTGTTTGCAAAAGTATTTGCCGCACCATCATCACAGATTTAGATGCAGACAATAGGCCCTAATGCATTGCAGCAGTTTTTTGGTGATTCAATTGACCATAATCCTCTTCATGAGGATCTTGAAGGCAGGGTCCATGGCCCCTTTGCGGATGCATGTGGCTCGGAGAGAGAGTGAAATGACTCAGGTTGACCGGGAGAAATATTTGAGAGATAGAGTTCGACTGCCTGAGTGTGCGTGATTAGAAGGGGGTTGGTGGGGGGTAGTAATATTGTGGAGAGACTGAGAGCGGGCGACTCTACATGGCAGTTGGGTGGTGTACAGTATTTGGTTGGTAGTGGTCAAAAGCTGACAGTAGCGTATAGGCACTCTAGGTGGTGGAAGGTAGGGTGGAGAACTCCAGTTGGTGTGTGTATCGAGAGATTGAGTAGTAGTTGCATGCAATGTTGAACGTGAGGAGAGTTGGCTGTGTGGCCAAGGTCAGCTGCATGTTATGCCTGGTTGTGAGCAACACCATTTGCATGCGAAAGCAAAGCATTAGTCGGTTGCGGGCATCAGTGATGGCCGCCAATGACGACGAGAGGGGGGGTGGGTTGATGACGAGACAGTTGAACTGTAGTCAGCGCGAGAGAAAGAGAGAGAGAGAGAGAGAGAGAGAGAGAGAGAGAGAGAGAGAGAGAGAGAGAGAGAGAGAGAGAGAGAGAGAGAGAGAGAGAGAGAGAGAAAGTGAGAGATTGAGAGAGAGAAAGTCATGCAATTTCTCAGCCAGATGAGCCTTGGGAGGCTGCGAGTGCCTATGATTTGTAGTCACTAGTTTTAGTGAGGTGGATGGTTGGCGGCTGGCCGGGTAGTTGAAGACGAAAAGAGAGAGGGAGAGAGAGATTGACTCAGAGACAGATAGAGAGAGTGAAAGGGTATTGGTTGCATGGCCGTCCAACAGTGCCACAGAGAGAGAGAGAGAGAGAGAGAGAGAGAGAGTTGAGTGGCTCATCTGAACGGCCGCCAAAAGGTTCAGTATGTGCATGCAGATGTGGTGAGTGGATGTGCTAGTGGAGTGCGATGCCACTGGTGGACGAAGGGTTGGGTGACGGCACTGCAGGATGAAGTGGGTGAGGGTTGGCGCCATGGTGGTCGGGCTGCAGTTTGATTAGAGAGGGAGAGAAAAGAGAGGTCACGCAGCTGTAGAGAACTGCATGGAGATTGGCGGTTGAGAGCGATATTGGTTGAGTGGCTGGCAAAAGTGAACAAGGGAGAGGGTGATAAGCGAGTTTCTAGATGAGGAAATTAAAACAAAAGTGAGAGGGTGAGAATCTGCGCCATGCCATGCGTGTTATTAGTTGGCAAAAACTGCATGGCGGCTAGTGGGAGAGAGAGCTTGAGTGTAGTTCTGAATGGTCGAGAGGGAATGGCAAGCAGCAATTCAGTGACAAGATGACCGGAATTGCAAAGGAGTGGGGCCACTTACCACGGTGGGTTGCGCCATAAACGACCATGAAAAATAGGGTGTTACATGATAGCTCGATCTTCAGAGAGAGTTGATTGGGGGTTGTTTCTAAAGCCTCTTATGATGGGGGGCTGACGGACCTATCTGGAGCCGCAAGTGAATCAACACCCAAGTTGGGAAGTAACACTTGCATCGTCTTCCACGAGCAATGTCAACAGTCCACCCTATCGCTCGCAAGCTCCATCATGCTAATCATGTGTGATGTGATGCTTCTCGTCATCACAACGGATTTCCTTCGTATTAGTCTAAATAATAATAATAATAATAATCTTGATTTCGAAGCTAATGATTGTGCTTATCTCCTCGTCATCATCCACTCCACGATCAAGTTTGAGCACAGCTCAAAGGTTCACTCGGGATTGTTAATCTTCCTCTGCCTCTATTCTTGTCTATGTTCAACTTTTCTACGACCTTAAAATCTCTCCTCGTAATCCTATAATGTTCGAGCAAGATTTTGCTCTTCTTAATATCCTACTAAATGCTATGTACTATTCCTCTTTTTTTTCTTGTAACTAATTATCTCTACATGATTTTTAGTTTAATCCATTTTATTATTATGTTTAATTAACATAATATTTACATTAACAAGCACTAAATTATGGCGATAAAGAAGGGACTCTCTTAAATTTCATTAAAAAAAACATTAATTGCATCATGCAATCAACATTAATTGAAGCAATTAGCAAAATTTGCAAACATAAGAAAGAAAAACCACTTAGTTGTTGCTTCTCAGATTGTTCAGTCTGGGAGCGTAGCCTTCGCTCTGATACCACTGCTACACACGGAAGTCGTGGCTCCCTACAAAATACGTAGAATAACATGCTACAGACCATAAATCAATAGATCTCCATACCTGCGCCATCGTGTACGCGTAAACGCCATAGCAACTCTCACATGAGCCGAGAGGCAGAGAGCGAGACAGAGTAAGCGAGCACGTGTAGACGCACCTCCTAGAATGGAGTGCTACGCCGGCACGGTGAGAGAGAAGAGAAGAGAAGAGAGAAGAATACACAGACACTGGGTGCAATCTCCCCCCGTGCAAGAGTGACCATTTCCCTCTTGCACGTATTTCATTTATAGATTTCTTAAATGGTCAAATTGAGTACAAACTGGCCGGCCGGTCATAAATGGCCAAAGCTCATAAAGAGCACTTGAATAATAAATGTACATAAAATATGATATCCTTTTGTAATAGCTTAGCTCGGTCAAGCCTTTTCCACGTGTCACAGCTGCAATAAATCATAAAATATCATTTCTATAACAAACCAAGTGACTGTCAAGAACAAGTATCCGATTTTGAGAATTGACGAATTGTTAGATAGACTCCACGAATCCAAGATCTTTTCAAAGACTGATCTTCGGTGAGGATATTATCAGATCAGAATCAAAGAATCAGACATACCAAAGACAGCTTTTTATACTAGGTATGGGCATTATGAATTCACAGTTATGTCCTTTGGTCTTAGTAATGCACCTGCAAGCTTCAATCGACTAATGCAGGATATCTTTAGACCTTACTTGGATGATTTTTTCCTAGTCTTTTTTGATGATATTTTGGTTTACTCTAAAAACAAAGCAGAGCATGAAGAACATGTCTGGAAAGTGTTGGAAATTCTACGTCAACATCAGCTTTATGCTAAGAAAAGCAAGTGTACTTTCTGTACTCCCCAAGTTAGTTATTTAGGTTTCATTATATACGCCGCTAGAATTTCAATTGATCCCGAGAAGATCAAGGATATAGTGGATTAGCCTCAACCTTCTTCTATCAACAAAGTCAAAGGATTTCTTGGAATTACAAGGTGGTACAAGATTTTTGTTAAAGATTATGCTTGTTAGCAAATAAGACGTAGCTAAATAGATAATTGAGTAGATTACTTAATGGAGAGAGACAGATTTACATACACGAGATTATAGAGTAGAGAGAGAGAGAGAGAGAGTACACACGATATACGTGGTTCACCCAATGTGGGCTACGTCCACGGGAAAGCAGCCACTCAATGGCTTTAGTACTTCAAAACAAGAAGTAATTTACAAAGGGATTATACCCTTAATGGAGCTCCCGCCTTGCTTCACTCTCACCACCTCACACTCACCTTGTTGCATCAACTTCACACTATGAAATGTGTGTAGAAATGGCCTCCTTTTATAGGCCAAAAGGGCTGCCCTCTCTTATGAGAGACAGCCATGTGTAGCCGCCCTTGTGCGAATAAGTCCAAATCGGACCCTCCAATCCGCCCATGTGTGGCCGCCCTTGAGAAGAAAAGTCCGCTTTTGAATTCGGCCACCGGCCACCGGCCATTGACTTCCGACCACCGGCCATCAGCCATTGACTATCGGCCACCGGCCAACCGACCGGTTGTTTTCCGGCCGCCGTCCGGCCATAATATTCCGGCGAAAAAGAATATTCCGGCGAAAAAAAGTCTCGGGGGCCTCCGCCCCCGAGGCCTTTAAAGTTGCCCCTGATTCTTCTCTGTGAAAATTTTGGTTTCCGGTGAGTGATTGTCCTTCACGCACGATGGCTTCTCCTCATAATGGGGGCCTTACAAATGTGCGCTTTTACCACAGAAAATTACAAAGGGTAAATCAGGCTCCATACTTAACAATGCTCTTATTCCAGCACCTTTGACAGGACTTCTAAAGAAAGGAATTCAAATCGATTGGAAAGCAGAGCACGAAGCTAGTTTGTAGAATTAAAGAGATATTTAGTGTCTTCTCCTGCTTTAAAGCTTCCAAATTTCAGTAAGGATTTTGAAGTTTTGACCGACGCCAGCAGTCTTGCCTTAGGAGGAGTTCTTACTCAAGAAGGGATACCTATAGCTTTTACCTCTCGCAAGCTCAAAGATCATGAATAGAACTATTCGACTCACAATCTAGAACTTCTTGCTGTCATCCATGCATTGAAGCTATGGAGACATTATCTTTTGAGTCGCAAGTTTCAACTAATTACCACCCACAAGAGCTTCAAGTGGATCTTTACGCAACCCAACCTCAACATGAGACAGAGGAGGTGGATTGAACTTCTTCAAGAGTACAATTTTGATATCAAGTACCGACCTGGGAAGGACAATGTAGCTGCAGATGGACTCAATCGTAAGTCTTTCCTTATTGCTTCTTCAAATGATCCAGAGTATGAGCATCTGTTAGCACACATTCAACAAGGTGAAGGATCTAAAGTAACTTCTAAACGGCTAAAGACTATTATCTTCAAGGGGAATTTCTTTATCTTGGACAAAGACTTTATGTACCTAAGGATCCAGCACTAAAGAAAGCAATTTTATTTGAGGTTCATGATAGCCCGACTTCTGGACATCCAGGGTATGCAAAGACCTTGAACGCAGTCAGAAGAAGTTATTTTTGGCCAGCAATGAAAGGTGATGTTCTTCGCTACGTAAAACAGTGTTTATCTCGTCAGCCAATTAAAGCTGAACAAATCAAGCTTCTAGGGCAACTCAAACCTCTTGATATACCTCAAATGAAATGGGAATGTGTCAGTATGGATTTTTTCACCGGACTACCTTCTATCAGAGGCTACAATTCTGTATTTGTGGCTGTCGATATGCTCACTAAGGTGGCTCACTTGATACCTGTCAAGACAACCTACAGTGCTTCTGACATCAGTAGGGTTTTCATCAAGGAAATCTTTAGACTTCAGGGGTTACCGAGAAGAATCGTCAATGATAGAGATATGAAGTTTACTTTGAAGTTTTGGACTTCTCTTTTTCAAGCCATTGGAACTTAGCTATGCTTCAATACAACAAATCATCCTCAGAGCGACGAGCAGATTGAAAGGGTAAACCAAGTAATTGAGGATATTCTTAGAGCTTACTATTCACAAGAGCCAAGGAAATGGATTCAATATCTTCCTTTAGTAGAATATGATTATAATTCTGTCGATCATAATAGCATAGGAATGTCACCATTCAAGGCACTCTATAGACAAGAGTGTATAGCTCCACTGAACTTTTTTGATCCAACTATTGAAGTGCAGTCCTCAAAGAAAATTTTAGAAGATATGGAAGCGCAGACTAAAGCAACTCGCAAGGATATTCAAGCAACTCAGGACAAATAGAAGAATTATGTAGACAAGAAGAGATCTAAAAGAACTTTTAAGTTAGGGGATAAAGTATTTCTCAGGGTCAAACCCAAGAGGAGTAATCTATCCTTGGGAAAATTCAAGAATCTTAGTCCAAGATCCTGTGGACCTTACCAGATTGTAAAGGTTGTAAGTGACCAAGCTTACAAGTTACAGTTACCCTCAAACCTTAAAGTTCATGACGTTTTTCACATGAGCTTGCTTAAACCCTATATTTCCATTTCCGATCATCTTGTAGATGCAGAACAAGTTGTTATTCCTACTCAAGGCATTCTCAAGCTACAACCTGATTACATCTTTGAAATGCGGGAAAGAAAACTAAGGAAAAGAAACATCATCGAACATCTAGTCAAATGGAAGGATTTTCCAAAAGAAAACGCAACGTGGGAAGATCAATTAACGCTTCAGAGGGATTACCCAGACTTACCCTTGAGATGAGAACATCTCAATTCTTTCACGTTGGGTAGAATGTAAGGTCTCTACCTGCCCTAGAAGAGGGTTACCTATGTAAACTTTTAAACATAAATATCAGTTTGGCAAAAGATGCTATTTCTAGCAGGCTTCAGTGATCAGATGTCATTTTTCTGTTGTGATCCTTGTAGAAATTTTAATTCTGGTCAAATTCAATTTTTGTGAAAAATTTCTAAAAATAGAAAGTTATTGAACCCCGACCTAGGTTTCCTTAAAAATAGGGTTCAGACGTCGGAGGCTGCTATTTATGGCACGTAGTCATATCTGTTACCTGCAGGTCTGTCTCGAGTTAGCAAGTTTTAAAATTGAATTTGAGTTCTAGTTAGCCTAAGGTTAGCATTTTCTAAGGTATGTATGGCATGAATGTGGATGTGCATGCATGGGTATGGATGTGCATGCATGGTCATGGGTATGCATGGGCATGTGTCCCCATCATGTATGACCATGGGTCATGCGTATAGCTAGTCTTGTGACAAGTGTTAGGTTAGGCATGGAAAGTGTAGCATGGGAACCAAGCATGGCCTAGATAGGGTAGAGCATGGGCCAAAGAGTGAGGTGTGGGCAATGGAGCATGGACCTAGGACACCACGCTCCCTCATTATAGCAAGAATCTAGCACTACCTCCTCTTGTAGGACTCAATTGTGTGTGTGTGTGTGTGTGTGTGTGTGTGTGTGTGTGTGTGTGTGTGTGTGTGTGTGTGTGTGTGTGTGTGTGTGTGTGTGTGTGAGTGAGAGAGAGAGAGAGAGAGAGAAGGAGCATAGGAAAGTGGAATGGGCAAGTGAGGACACCTCACTAGGGAGTCTCACACTTGGCATGGCACTTGGAGGTGTGTGTGTGTGTGTGTGTAAACCTTCTAAATCCATTTATAGCAAGAGAAATCGACCCTCCTTGAGGGGAATGCCTATATAAGTGTAGCTCACCCCCCTCTAGACACACACAATCCCCAAGTCTTACAAGAAAGTACTGCTGCCGGGGCTTCCATTGGAGGAGCTTACCTACATGAATTAGCACACACACGGAGGCTTAATCAAGGTGATTAATTCAAGTTATGTCACTCTAATTGCTCCATAGCCTCTTCTCTCTGGAGGACCTATGTTGAGCCTACCCTATTCTATTAATTCTACTAGTTGGTTATAGCATAATTTATAGACTCCTACCTATTGATCATTCCCTTCCTTGCCGGATTAAGGAGCACTAAAGTTACCCTAATCTCTCAAGGAGATCTAATTCCCTTTATTATGCATAATTAATGTTTAATTATTTTCTACCCACTTATGTGATTTTAGTACATGATTAAGAAGGAATTAATCTTCTATTTTATGCTCTAGTTAATATATGATTAAAGGGTGAAATCAATCTCTCCTTGTGTATTAAATTTATGCATGATTGTGTATTAAATTTTTGCATGATTATGTTCCCTTGTGCATAAAAAATTATGTATGATTAGAGTTCTATTTGCACTAATCTAATTGCACATATTTATGCATGGTAAAGTAGATTTTGATCATCCCTTTTACCCAAGTTTATGCATGGTTATAGGCATACATTGTGCATAGTATTGATGAGTCAAAAGTGATGCATGGATATGATTCCTATATTGCATATGGTGGATGTAGTTATGGTCATATTATGGTAAAGATTCTGCGTGTGTGTTTATGGTAAGCTCATGTTCTTCATTCATGGTCAAGTGACTAGATTAGGGAAGAATTTACCCTCCTTTCTATGTAACATTGGATACCTAATTAGGGAATGAATTCTTTTACTATAAATGACTTGTGCATAACAACATGTCGATTAATCTTAGCTAGTTTCCCCCTTGTCAATGTTGCTTTACACAAGTTTATGTGTGATTGTCCATAACTCAAATCAACTTTTACTTGAGGAGAGCTATGGCTTAAAAGTATTTCATTGCACTCTCCTAGATGTAGAGTATTGTTATGAGTAAGATTATGTACTCTTTTTCCTAATCCTTGTGGATGCCTAATCATTTTTTATATGCTTACTGGATACCATATTTTAGTCCTTCTTTCTTCAGAGTTTTTCTAACCCGAACTAGCGAGATATGGCCCCCAAGAGGACATGTTTTGGTGGTGCTAACGACCACGAGGCAGGAACTAGTAACATGGCAAACAACGGTAAAGCACCAATGAGAGAGGAAAATCAGTCCATCTCACGAGGCATCAAAGAGGAAATTCATGAGGTTGGATGGAATTTATTTTTTATTTTACATAAGTATTGCATTACGATAACTTTAGGAATGTTTAAACTCCCCGAAATATGTTGGAAATCCAATTGAGACAACTAAATTAGTATTTTAAAGGTTTTATTTATATTTAAGTTTGAAGTAAACAACAACAAAAATGCTTTATGGAAAGATTGTTTTGAGGTAGGAAAGAATGGTTGGTTGCATTGCAAGTGGTCACGACATGGGATAGGTAAGACAATCCAATGTTCACCTCCTCAATCAGCGCAAATGGAACCCTTGAGTAGCTACTTGTGGCTATTGGCTTGCGCAACAATTTCCAAAATAGACAAGCGTGCCACCTAGTTATCACGGGGCAGTAGATTCAGGGTTGGTCGTTGCATTACAGTAATGCCTTCTCCTTCCAGTGTCCGCTATAATCAATTCCAAAAGAAGCCTCGTTCGGTGCTGCAACCAGTCCGCGCCGGCGCGGACTGGTTACAGCACCGAACCACGATTCTTTTGGAATGGACTGGTTGCAGCACCGAACCACGATTCTTTTGGAATTCATTTTGCACTGCTGAGGAGGTGAAAATTGGCGGATTTATTTTCAAAATTTTAGTTAATATGCACTGCAGACTAATTTGAAACAGAATTCTTTTGGAATTGATTTTGCACAATGCATAATTCGAACCAAAATTCTTTTGGAAATTGATTTTGCAGTGCTGAGGAGGTGAAAATTGGCGGATTTATTTTCAAAATTTTAGTTAATATGCGCTGCAAACTAATTTTGCCAGCATATTTATTTAAGGCAAAATACCCCTCTAATTTTTGGAAACTTCCAAAATACCCCTCAAATTTCAAAATTCCAAAAATACCCTTGTATCTATTTTGGTTGAATTGTTCAAGAATTTTAAATCTTTATTCCTTTTTGATAATTGAGATCCGTTTTTGCATGCTTAACATGTAATTTGCCACAAATTAGCTTGCAAAAAAAGGCGATTATGTCTAGAGATAATGAAGCAATTCATCTCCAAAGCCTACATAATCGACTCAAACTCTGGATTTAGCATCTTATATTGATAAGCAATGAGACTTCTTATGAAAAGCTACAGCTTCTTTAATCTTTGGAGAAATTTGATTTCACAACCAAGGGTATTTTGGGAATTTTGGAAAATTTGAAGGGCATTTTGGGAATTTATGACAAAATATTGGGGGTGTTGTGGGAATTTTTGAAATTTGAGGGGTATTATGGAAATTTCCACAAATTAGAGGGGTATTTTGGTAATTTTCCCTTTATTTAATTTGCACTGCAGACACCTACTGCTACTCTTGCAGTAAGGTGTATTGTTGGAGGCCTAACTCTTGCGTCCGATGTTGTTATAAGTGTGAAGTGTTCTCCACATTCGACGGGTCTGGGTGCCATTTTAATAGCAGTTTAGACGTTGTTGAGAATCGTCTTGAGGCCTTGAAACTTGGTGTACTAAGACCTTGGGTTTTTCTTTTCTAGGGATTTTAGATGGAGATACATGTATAAAGATTTATGAGTCGTTAAAAACCCATATGACCCGGGCCACAAATTGGACCAGTAGGCCATTTTTTTTATATGTGGCCATGATGAGACTGTTAAGATTAGGTGTCATTACTGTAGTTATTGTATGTCATTGTTTTTGCGAGCTTTTGGAGACCTTTAATTCTTTAGTTTAGGAGGCTCAATGAAGGAGGCTCTGCTCCATCCTACACTCCAATTCATATAACTAGGTATAATCAAATTCAAATTTATGTTTTGGAAATGACTTCTTTGGAGGTGTAAATTCAAGGTCACTGGTTTTTGTGTTGTTTGAGGGTTGTGTTGGAATTTGGACCCAAAATATAATTTGTTCACATGCAGTGAGTGAGCGAAGCCACGGTACAGTAAAACATACTCAAGCCTTAAAGCATCAGACTTTGGTCGCCTCTTGCTGCGCCGACTTACATTCCTAGCGAGTAAGCAACACCAACCTTCTGCTCCTAAGCCAGCTTAAGAACAATTCCTTAAAAGCCTGGTTAGGTGCTGCAACCAGTCTGCACCGAATCAAGCTTTTAAGGAATTGTTTCTAAGCTGGCTTAGGAGTAGAAGGTTGGCATATATTTTTTCCAGAAAAAATTTAATGAAGCATGTTAATTTGCACTGCGTTACGTATTCTTGATTGTAATTGCATAATTTTGCTAAGTTGGTTCACACGATTCAAATTGCAAATATAATTCCTATTGTTGCTCCCGGCAGTTGGTTCTTCCCATCCCGGCATAATACCACACTGAAATGCCACCTCGCCGACGTCAAACTTCCAGGTACGCCAAATTAAATACCATCAATATTGATGTAACCAGTTTCAAATGTTGTTATTTATTGGATTGTTTGATATCTGATTTAACAATATTTAATAACTCCATGATGAAAACTTTAAGAAAATATAGAGTTTTAATAAATTTCATGGTAAGCAAGCATAAATTGCAGTTTTGAAAATTGATTTTCCGTTTCCTTGTGATGCGACAGCTCTATTATAGTAGTGATCTAATATAAACCTTTTACTATAAACCTCTTCGACTCACAAGCCCGGCCCATGACTAAACATAAGCGCAAAAGAATAATGGCGGCATCATGGGTACTATAAACCTCCTTGGGTTGGCTCTAGTACATAGCAGTGGTCCAATATTATGACCCTAGGAGCCTTGGAGGAGATTTAGGGAATGTATGTGATGTTTGATTGTCGTAGCTCCATGAAAAAACAAGAAGAGGGAGTGGTAGTAAGTGGTGTGGCTACGTTTGTGCTAGTAGAGTGACCTATTGTCAACTCATATGGTAGAGTTTGAACAAAAGTTATTCAACTAAACCAGACTCGATGTGTTGCAACCATAAGTCCCTCCCCTAAGCATGGACATAGGGTAGTGTTCAATTGCATTCTTTCTAGTGGGTCTTGCTCGGTTCTACCATTCGCTCGGTATATTTTGCTCGGTGTATCGTAAGACTCTGATCCACAACTACATTCAACACCATAATTTTAATTTTAACTTTAAATGTAGTCAACGATGCTCATACATCTACAAAGTTTCTAAACTATATTAAGAGACAATTGTCATATCTTATAACCAAAAAAGAGAGATTTCTTTAGGATTGTAAGATAACAAGTGGAATATAGAGAGCAACATGTCATGCCTCTACACTTAAACAACAACAAGAAATGCTACGGTTCTATCTCGTGACTATGAAGAGTCACACTCATATCATCAATAAAGATATTGCGCCTCTGACACTTCTTGTGGGTGTCAAAATCGTATCATATATCAGTAGCCATGGTTTTTGCAATCCCCTCAGCATAAACTAGCAACACACTTCCATACAAAAAGAAAAAGGTATGTCTAACAATCCACATGTAAGCAATACATAACCTTCATCATTGAAACACAAGAAATCTCAAATTGTTGTTTGAATCATTATCCATAATTTTCAAATACTGAACAATCAATGATACCAAAAAGTGACAAAGTAGCATAAAAGTATGATGAAAACATAAAATAGTGGGGGAAAATGAAGTGTAAGGTGAACTCTCACTAGTCATCAAAGGGGTTGACACACGAAGGCATGTCACCCACATCATCAATATCAAGAGAGGTGGAGGCCCCCTCTCTGCTTCACTTTTTAGGGAAAAGTAATGGTTGCACATAATCTGAAATCAAAGTGTCGTCACTGTCGACTGCTGCACACACCCGCCATGTGCTTAAGCATGCTGCCAATACGGGCGATGTACCACATCCCAACTCCAAACAAAGACCTCCAGGCCTACAAAGAAGCTCCACAAAACATGCAATAAAAGAATGACTTCGTTGCAAGCCACCACGCCATGGCTCCCCGGATGATGATCTCGCTAGAGAAGACTCTGGAAGATGGTGCATCATGTAAGAATCCAAAGGTTGCATGCCAAGTCGATTGAATAGCGGAGTGCTATCAACCACAAAGCAAGGTGGCTGCACGCCAACCCTATGCACCATAAGTAAGAGAGAACAATGACACTACACCACCACATAGACAATTAGAACAATAAAAATAACAATAACACACCAAAATGAGAAACAAACAAGTTAATTATGTAGAAGAGAATTACCTCAATCCGACCACCAAAGCTATTACCATAACCATAAGCTCCATGATGAAGGACTACAATGCGACGATGAATAGTCATCTCTGATGCACGACAAATCTCTCAACCCAGCCAATGGTATCTCCTGCAAGAGGTTTCTAAAGTCACAATAGAAAACATACAACAAAAATATAGACAAGTATTGTATAAAATTAAGATTGAAGCCCAAACCTGTCACAGAGACCATGATCAACAACCACCCAGAGTCTGACAAAGTCAAAGATGCAAGTTGCATGCCTGCACGAACATGATCCTCACGACAAATATCCCAAAGGGGCACAACAGGGGAGGCTAAGTGGGAACCACCAAAGGGAAGATTCAAAAAAATAAAATCAACAGCTCATGCGATTGTTCTCCCACCACCCACGCACAAGGTCCCATCAAAGCGTGCAGACTCATGTGCTCATGAACACGAATCCATGTCAGATGTCGAACACCGGCCCTAAAATCAGCAGCAATGGCTATGTAGTCCCCAGAAATGGCCATGCATCGTGAGTTAGACAATGAGGACAGAGAAGACAAGGGAATATCAACGATGTAGACAAAAGAAATGGTTTTATTTGCAACAATCTCCCCATGAGCTACTGCAATACAAGAGGCTAAACAAAGTGAATTAACTCCAATAAATGAACATACAAATGTCTGCATCGTAAGTGATAGCTCACCATGCTCTCGCTCCATGTTTTCATCCACCCTAGTCTCAACAATCACCTCCTTTCCCTTGTGAGAAGTATTTGTAGCTTAGAAAAGAAAAAAAACACAATATCACTAGTATGTAAAACAAATAAGTTAAGAAAGAAGAGAGTTTAAAGCTCTTCAACAAATCATGGTTGAGTCTGTTTTGAGTAACCATTTACCTGATATTACCTCATTCACTCTAGGAGGTAGAGGCACATCGACGGATGTGCCACCAACTCTCATAGTATCGTAAAGCTCTCTCTCTCTCTCGCCAATACATGCCCAGAAGCCATGTCTATCCACCATGGGCATGTCTCCATCTCCCAAGTAGTGAGCTTATGTATGGAAGGGGAGTACATGCATTCTTCCCCAGTAGATAGTTGTGACCATTGCTTAGCTAAGAAAGGAATCCCTGGAAGAAATCCTTTTCCAACCAAGGATAATAGAAATCTAAAACAATCAAACAAAATAACATCACTACAAACTTTGTAATTATGAAAATCTTGAAATAAAAGTATGATGAGCTTGACCTATAGGCTAGCCGTTGAGATGCCATGTGTACTGTGTCCACTTTCTTCACACCTTGCTTGTCAACATCTTTTGTCTTAGCTTCAAGAGAGGTTTCCAAAGGAAAAACATAGGGTCGTGCTTCAAACTTGAGCTCCTCAAAGTAAGAGGCAAGAGAGCAATCATGAGGCAACAAAATACCACCAACAATGTTGGTTAAGTCCTCCACAAACTTTGTGGCCCTATCAAAAATCCTTTGTAGAAGGCCTTCTCTACGAATCCAACTACGTAACAATGAAGATGAGAAAAAACTAAAACAATCACAAAAGACTAGCAATCGTACATCAAAGATTCTTGAATGTCAAAAGAAACTTTACTCACATGCGATACACATGATCTCCTTTCTTTAAACCATAAGATGCTCTAGTAATCTTGTCTGCCTCAAGCAAGGAAACCCATAACAATTTGCTCAAGATAGGAGCATCATGCATAGCAATCAAGTTCAGTTTCTCAATCGTAGCCCAACTATCAGGACCCCACTTGAGTGCAAGAACTCGAACCATCCAATCCGGTCCAAGATTCGGATGAACAATATTTAGCAACTGTAGTATTTGAGAAACAAATAAAAAACCAAGTTTGAACAACTATTACACTATGTGCAAAACACCTAAACAAAAATATTTCAACCACCTTTCCAACACGCTCTCCATATTTGAGTGCTAAATCATTCAATATCTTCTCCTCTTCTTTTATAAGTTCTTCATTTGTCATTGTCTGCCTAGATTGCTCTATTCTTTGGCTCAATTCCTTGGACATTTTAACCTTCAACACATACTTAAAAATAAATAATTTGCAAAAAAACAAGCACATACTCTTTGGATCAATTACTTGGATATTTTATCCTTCAATACACAATTGAAAACACATAATTTTCAAAAAAACCAAACACGAGATCTTTCTTAAAAAGCAGGCCAAAGACACTTACATCGTATAAGAGCTTTCCCAAGTATCGATGAGTAAGTGGATACCAAGGCTCCACACCCTTCGAGTATTTCTTATGGATTGCATCAATCAACTTTTGATCTTTTTCTGGAAGCCCTGTTACATAAGCTTCATGATCTGCTGCACAAATGTGGGAGCAGTTGACAAGCTCATCGCTAAGATGGGTGACCACAAGAGCATGTGTGTTCATGCTATTCCAAGTTCATATACAATACATACATAGTCAGAAACATAACATAGACATTTTTTGCTAGAATATATGGAAAGTCATAAAACTTACAAATTCATTCTTTGCAAGCTACTAGGAAGAGCTATCTCTGGCAATCGTGTAGGGTCAATAACTGTACAAAGCACACTACAATGTTTCTCTCGATCAGTGGAGAATCTCTCTTTAATAGCAGCCGTCCAAGCGACCGTTCTAGGATTACCCTCTGAAACGTAGAACATTTTATTAGAAAGGGCTTGAAGATTTGGTCTTTTAGAAAGCTCAATTTCAAACTCTTTATGTATATCAACCCATATTGGGTCCCATGAAGTAAGAAGGTCCTCTGCAAAATAGATAAGCATAGACAGAAAAGCATACTCAACTGCTATTTATGAGAACAACAAAAAACACAATAGAAACAGAAAGTAGAAGTAGCCTGGCTTGCTTCAACCATTGCCACTACCTGATTCCCCATGGGAAAGTATCCACGGATTTTAACTTTGGATTATCCAAGCTCATACATGGGTATACAGATATATGGACAACAATAGATCGGTTTAGCAAGCGCATTTCATACCAAATAAAAAGACTATTAAAGTACTCCATATAGCAACCCTCTTTATCTTACAAATCTTTAAGTACCATGGCTTACCAACATATATAGTATCCGATAGAGATCCAAGAATGACCAGTAATTTCTCAAATGGTCTCTTTGAGCATTTGGGTTCTAAGTTGAATTTTTGTTCAACCTGTGACCCACAAACGGATGGCCAAATTGATGAGATAGGAAATTCAACTATGATTGATTTGATTAAAGCCCATGTTATGGAAGTAGTTCTAAGAGATCAATGGGAAAATTATTTACCCTTAGTAGAATATGCGTCAATAACACTACCCATACTTCTACAGGAAAGGCATCCTTCAAAGTAATTGAAGGAAGACCCAAGCTCCCACTGATAGTCAAGACACTTGGGAATATATTTACCGTTGATGAGTATAACAAATATGAAAAAGAATCTTCTTGAAAGATCAAAGAAGCTATATCTATCACACAACAGAGAAAAAGGCTGCTATTGATAAGCATAGATGAGCCTTGAACTTCAAAGAAAATGATTTGGTATTGCTCAAGTTTCCAAAAGCACACCCGAGTCATACTACGGGCAAGGGAAGACAAGGACGCCTAACGGGTCACCAAAAATATTATGCTAAGCTAGCAAAAATATATTATGGCTCATTTCAAATTCTCAAGCCAATCAATGAAACAAATTACAAGTTAAAGTTACCAAGTACCTGACTCATTCGTAATGCCTTTCATGTGAGCCTCTTGAAACCTTATAAGGGTGAGCCACCCAAAAAACTAGAATTGAAGAACCACTTGAGTTTGAGGGTCAAGAAAAGATTTTGTAGCTAGAGAGCATCCTACAACATGAAGACAAGGTCTTCACAAGTGGTAAGACTATTTGATGATATCTTGTGAAATTTAAGAATTATGCTTTTGAAGATGCAAGGTGGATGCAAGACATCCCACTAAAGGATAATGTAAACCTTGCAAATACTTATAATGACTCCTGTCAAAGGTAAGAATCAGGTATAAAAAAGTATATTTTATAAAGAATTTTGTCTTGTTTTGACTCTAGGATTTATTTAAAAAGTTCATAAGTTTTAGGT
This sequence comes from Adiantum capillus-veneris, assembly GCF_014529385.1. Taxonomy (NCBI): domain Eukaryota; kingdom Viridiplantae; phylum Streptophyta; class Polypodiopsida; order Polypodiales; family Pteridaceae; genus Adiantum; species Adiantum capillus-veneris. The sequence goes on from NC_140949.1 coordinate 79,839,357, forward strand.
GTAGGTATACCATGAATCACGCTTGCGGTAGCTCAGTCTCTCAAGCATCTAGTAGACCTTGCCAATCTACTATGAAAGATAATTAGGGCTAAGTAAAGACATGATTGCAACGTATATGCCTTCCAAGTACCAAGTGGAATTAGTCTCTCCACTGTGGAAGAATGTCGATGGGTAAGACAGAGGCAAATAGCAAGGGTAGATGGGGGTGATGATGGCAACATTTGGGTAGAGACAAAGAGGATAAGAATCCATCAATAGTCTGCGCACCAGGTTAAGGAGAATATTGAGGCTACTTTAGGCTAGCATAGTGGGCACCAACTGTGCAAAGAGGGCGGTGACAATTTTTGAAGAAATAGGGTTGCAAGTGGAGGCTCACCGCTTGGCTGAGAAAAGCTACCAAGCGGCCTTGAGATGAAGCCACTTGATTAGCGATACTCTAGGTGATTTTGTTTGGGTTAAGGGATGAAGCTACGGTGTGAGCTATTGAATGGGTCTAGAGTAGTAGTTAGTTTAACTTAGCAACAGAGTCACAAACTGTTGAAGGTGGGCAAGGTTGGGAGTCGCTTCCACGGGCAAATCTATACATTAATGACTTCTGTGTTAAGAGGAGTTGAACATGCAATCGAGTCACAATGCTAGATTTAGCACTTGTCTTGTGTTGGGGTGTCTCTCACCTCCTTTTGTTCTTATAGCCACACACACACACACACAATTAAGAGAGTTATAAAAAAACAAGACTAATCACCTTTATTTTAAGAGCATAAAAACTTTAACCAAAGCTTGACATGAACGCTTTTAGCACATAGACATAAGAAATTAAAACAGTCAATTAAATAATCAAGCCCAAAATTCACATAAATAGATGCTAAATTGAAGCAATTAGCACACAAGGAATGTACAAAAAGTTTTAATCTTTCGCTATCGATTGCGAGGAAAAATGAACTCCAAATGGAGTGCCTAATAGCTTAATGGAGAGATGGGAATGGCCCAAAAAAATAGTGATCTAGCTCAGATTCTACCATGGCTTTGAGTTCTCCAGTGAGAACTTGTTAATTTTTTTGAACAAGAGGAGGGTCCATTCTTGGTTAGTATCCTCAAGGGCTCGAATGATCAGTTTAACTGCAATTTTATCTGCTCACTTGTTAACATTTTTAACACCCAATCCCCCTTTATCTACTGGTAGACAACAAATATCCCAACGAACTTTCCGTTCTAACACCCAATCCCACCTTTGTCTGAGGGAGACCTTAAATCCAAATGGGATATCTAACAACCTAAAGATTTAACTATCATTGATCGGAGAGCACCCTTAACTAAGAATCCAATTTGGCAGAGGAGACAGAGAGGATTTGACGCCTGTCTTGTTGTGGTTGATTCTTGATCCAGAGGCAGTGCAAATTTTTTTGATAGCAGACTAGAACTTCTGCAGAGAGTTATTTTCATTACACAACAAGGCATTTATGTCATCAAAAAACTATGAAAGACATTACTGGTTGACCCTATCTGGAAGTGGGATGCCTTTAATACTTCCCTCCACCATGTTAGTAATCAGACAGAGCTCTATTAAGAGAGACTCCCGGGGCGTTCACTTTTTAGAATGTGTATGATATCACGTGAGTTAACCAGAGAGGATTATTAAAAGACCAAAATGTATACATACAGAGGGGGGTGGGGGTTTTTTAAATAGGCTCACAGTGTAAGTATAGTATGTATATTGGGGTATTATTAATTACCTCTTGAACGCACGTGATATAGGGGTCTTTTGATAAGTGACTGCCCCGGGGAGAGACTCCAACTCTAGCATGGCCAAACAAAGTGGTTAGAAACCGGATCAATCCCTTACCAAATCCCATCCTTTCCAAGCTAAGTAAGATTAAGGACCGTTCGAGGCGGTCAAAGGTTTTGTCAAGATCAATTTTTACAAACACATAATCAATTCCCAAGTCTTCTGCATGCTCAATTCCTTCCCACAGAGCTAGGACCGCTTCGATGATCCTCCTCCCTTTAATAAAGCCTTTCTGTTCTGTACAAATCCATTTCATTAAAAAGGGGGTGATCCGGAGAGCAACCACTTTGGAAAAAATCTTATAGCATGTGTTGAGCACAATAAGAGGTCTCCAATTAGACAGATCTTCCTTGGTACCTTTCTTATACAGCAGTTTGATGATCCCCATGTTGATAGAAAAAGGGAGTGCCTGGAACCGAACTGTTTCTTCCCATACCTTCAAGAGACAGGGGGAAAGGGTTTCTTTAAACACCTGAAAGAATTCAGTAGGCATGCTATCTATACCAAGGGATTTATTAGGGGCCATCGACTCGATAGCAGCCTTAATTTCAAAAATCTAGAAGGGAAGATCAGCTTGGAAGTTGGCCTCTTAAGGAAAAACCTTATTAAGGAAAAACCTTATTAAGGAACAACCTTATGCATGTATTTTCAAATTTCTTCCCTTGGTTGCAACACATGGGGGGAGATCACCTCCTTGGGATTGAACAATTTCTTGAAGTGGCTCCGAGTTAATTCTAGATTTTCCTTTTCATTTTGTATTGAGCCATTAGAATCCACAAATAGCACGGAGGACTCTCTCATTGGCTTTTTCTGAGGATCTTGAACATTTGTTTTGAAGGTTTGTCGATTTTACTTGCTCACCATTCTCTGAAGAAGATAGAAGCATGCTTGGTGGATATGTCTTCTTCATGTTTAAGTTTGACTCTTAGCTCAGCTATAGAGGATTAATTTGGTGGGTAGTTTCACTCTAAGGCCCTATTTCAAGTAGGAGGAGGGAGTTGTAGAGCTGACCCCTTCTATTCCGACGAATCAACAATATTTCCTTGCGAAATTTGGACAAACAACTCTGAGTTTCTTTGACGGCTGCAGAGCAAGCTCCTGCTGGACTCACTATTCTAGAAAAATGATCTTTCCAGATCCTTTCCATGGCTAATTGGACAATTGGGAGGTGGAACAGGGAAGGGTCTGTATGGAACCACTGGTTCCTAATCTTGTTCGCCTTTTGATCAACAACAGTGGTCATTGGGTAGTGATCAGACAGGGAAGGGTCCGTATGGAACCATTGGTTCCTGATCTTTTTCACCTTTTGGTCACTGGGTAGTGATCAGACATGCAAGAACTGTACTTTATCCTGCATTTGATTCTATTGAAGGAGTTAGCCAAGGGGAGAGAGATGTAGTAGCGGTCTAGTCTGGCCTCCCTCGCCAAGTTTCCTCTAGAGTAGTTCTGCCATGAGAAGGCTCCTGCCTCCCCACTATCCCACATCTCTAAGTTGTCCTTCATCCTCTCCCATGCCAACTTCTCCCCACCATTGATGACCATTCCTTGCCTAAGAATCTGTCATGCGAGTCTTCCACCATATTGAAGTCTCCGACTAGAATGACGTCCCCCCTCAAGTGAGAGAGTTTAGTCCACATCTTGGTTCTTTGGGGGCTGAGGAGCCTGCGACATAAATAGAGACTAGGAAACAAAGTAGAGATGGGGACTTCTACCCAATGTTCCCCCACTAAAATGTTAAGATTCTGAGAGAGCCATCTAGCTGGGATACCTATCGCTATGCCACCCGACCCCCTAGAGTGCGAGGAGGCATACCATCTGAGGGACGTCGACACTTCCTTGAGACGCCTTTCAAGGTCATGTCCATTAAGCTTAATCTCGTGCAGGGAGATGATGTCGACAGGATTATCCGAGACCCAAGCCCTAATTTTGCGAGATTCTCTAGGGTTTTTCAGACCCTTGATATTCCAGTTTAGGACTTTCATCTATGCACCTTTTTGTCCTTTTTGGCTTTCCCAGCCGAGGACTTGGTCGCTTTCTGTGTGGCTTGGTCGTGAGCCATTTTGTTTTCTTTCTTAATGTCCATGGGTGCCGAAGGGGGGGGGGGGGGGGGGGGGGGGGGGGGGGCAAAGGGGGAACATTCTCTTTGTTGGCGATATCTGGCAGGAGAGAGGCCAGCTTCAGATCTATGATCATGTTAGCATTCATTTTGTTGACATGGGTTTCCAGTTCGGTGGGCAGCGACTCTTCCACATCCGATTCAGATACTTTTGATTCTTGAAAGTCATTATCGTCGAATCTCATTAAGGGAGTAAGCACAACGAACCGATTTGGCTGCCAGTTTTTACCCTTATCCCGCGGTTTATCCCTACCCTTATCATTATTCTGCGCAGCTGGTTTGCCTCTGTTGTGGGTCACCATAGTGAAACAAGTAGAGTCCCCTTCTTTGCCCTGTTTCGACTTCTCAGCACTTGAATCTTGAGGGAAAGGAGGAAATTGATGGAACAGTTCCTCACAAAGTGAAATTTGGCCCCGCAATGGAAGCATTTATTCGGTAGATATTTATATAATATCTCTTGCTCAAACAGTTCTCCATCGTCATTGAAGATGTCGATGGATGTGGGGAGGTCTACAAAGATTTCCATTTCTATCAAGAATTGAGGATGCCAAGATGGGATGTAATTGGTCTTCTGTCTCCCCCCTAGGAATTTACAAAAGGAGCGCCTATTTCGGCTAGGTGAGAATGATAATGCATCGGGAGATTAGGGAACTCTACCCATACTGGGTAATTAACTAGGGCATAGCGATCGGGATTGAAGTCCTTATTCCAGCGGAAAAGGCTCAAGAGGACCGTATTACCCATTGAACATGACTGAGGACAGAGAACGCCATCTCTGCTGATTTGAAGGCAAGAATGCCCCTTAGGCAGAGCCTGAATAGTTTCTACCTCTGCAGCCAGGGTACCCCATTGGGTTCTAATCCAACTTCTGAGGATATCTACAGGCAGACGTGGCCCTGCTAGCAAACCAATGAGGGCACGTTCTTCGAGATCGTTCTGTTTCTTTCTTATTTGAGAAACATGAAGGGTAACATGGGGCTTACTTCTGAAACTTGGCGCAGGGCCTCGTGCAACAACTCCATTGCTTTCTTCCTCGAGAATGTCCTCGAGCACAGTGAATCCTTCTGCTTGTGGGGGTATGGGCGATTAGCCCTGCTAGCAGACCAATGAGGGCACGTTGTTCGAGATCCATCTGTTTCTTTCTTATTTGAGAAACATGAAGGGTGACATGGGGCTTACTTCTGAAACTTGGCACAGGGCCTCGTGCAGCAGCTCCATTGCTTTCTTCCTCGAGAATGTCCTCGAGCATAGTAAATCCTTCTACTTGTGGGGGTCTGGGCGATTAGCTTCGTCACTTTCTTCTGCTGCTGTGCTGCCTTGAGATGAAGTGATGACGAGGGGATTCCATCTCCTCCTACGGTGATAGTGGCTTTAAGACGCTGAGCTAGACCTTGGGGGAGCACCTCCTGGAACAGGGTTTGCGCAGAGAGTGTTAGGGAGGGCGAGACTACAATGGGGGAGGAGATTCGACGTGTGCCATGCATTGGGGGAAAGGTGGGCATTAACTAGGGGTGAGCTCGTCATGATGATAGGCAAGGGCGTGTCCTCAAAGGGCACGCCCTAGTTTCGCTAGCGCCTGTCACTTCGTCTTCATCACTAGGTTTTCATGATGCTCGCGGGCTAGTTCATCCACGGCACTAAAGGGCACGGGTAGAAAGAGATGGGATCGGCGGCGCAGGTCGAAAGGGGGAATCTCGAGGGGGATTGAGGGTGGAAAAAAATGGGCACCCATGGCGAGCATGGAGACTCGAACGCTCGCCACCACCATGAGAGCCCAATGCACTAACCGCTACGCCCGCGCGACGGGGAAGTTGACATATGGAAAAACCGGCAATGATAAATAAACGTGGACAACCCCCCTTGCTTGTCCAAGTTTACCTTTTGGTGTCCTAGTTTACCTCGGCATCCTACGGTTGCGCGTGTCTTGATCTCCATGTCCGAACTTTGCTACCGTTGTGAGCGGGATGAAAACACACACAGCGCCTCTATAACGACCCGACACACACTCTTGGGAAGATACACACACACACTATGGGGCACCACTCGGCTTACACAACACACCTGGCCGAGACAGGGAACACACCTCTGGAGTGAGAGGAGAGAGATTATCCACTTGCCCACTCCACACAGACACACACACACACACCCAAAAAACTCAGCTCAAAAGAGGAGAATTTTTGATGTTTAGATACAAATGAGCTTGGGCCAACACCAATGGGGCAAACAGCTCACACAATATGGGTAAAAGATACCAGATACAATCACAAACTAGAGCGGAAACTTCGCTCATAGGAGAAACTTACACAGAAAAATAGCAGAAAAAGAGTGAGGAATTTGGCAAAATGGACAGCGCCATCGCATCCGGAACGGCCCAAAACCCCAGTCTACAATGTCAAAGTGCTCAAATCCGACCTCGGATGAGCAGTTTACGGCCAAAACAGGCTCCAAAAACACCAAAAACACACCTGCGGCTGTTCCTCCTCTCTTCTCCACGTTTTTTCTGGTCTTCTCTCTGTTTTTTCAGTTCCCACACTTAGATTTATTAGTTGGGCACCCTTGGCCTTTTAGATGACCTCAAACGGACCCCGAACAGGCCAAAAACTGACCTCGCAGTGCATAGTTGTCACCTTTTTGCATCATTCGCACACCTGGCACTCAGCTTTTTTCCAATAATGCATCTCGCCACCACGTGAAGTGGCCCCAAAAAGTGGTCCTAATGATGACCTTTCTGCATAACTCTCACCAGAAAACACCCACGTTGTGTCGGTCCTCATCCGCGTGCAAATATTGACCTCGTTCGCCCTCCTGACGCCACTAGATGCCATCTGACGCACCTGCTGACCTCACGTCGTCGGCCCGCGGATAGCTTCCTCGAGAAGTTTTCCGCGCTACCAACTTCACTTTATTGTAGAAAAAACACACTAGTACTGATAATAGTGAAAATCGCTGCACTATGTGCATGTTGTCCTACCTGTACACATGTGTGCCCCACGTAACCACCTGGCTAAGGAAAATGGGCAATTATTTATTTGATGCACCATGCATGTGTATGTACATATGCGCAATCCCTTGCTCCAAAAAACTCCTGACACAGTGGATCCCACCGCTTGAGCTTCAATAAATCTCTTGTGCCCTTTAGTGCTGAGGCTAGTTCATGGCGAGCTGATTCAATTTAGTAATATATTGGGGGGTGCCATTTTACTCCCTGTATGGAGAATTGGGCAGTCTATATCGAGATCACGCCGTTGATCTCCTTGCTGGGTAATGGTAATTGAGTGGTAACGTGCTTGGAAATTGGCGGTGTATGGTTGAAACTTGAGAGAGACACACACTCTCTCTCTCTCATTCCAAAGTGACACCTACACAAACACTTTACCGCTGGGCTACGCACGCATTATGCAGAGAGAGAGAGGGAGAGAGGGAGGCCCGGGGGGATAATTGGTTGGAAACCAAAGTCAGCGTCATGCACAACGAATCAAGCAGGGAAGGTGGGGGATGTGGATGGCCTAAACTATGGATTCTCTTGTAAACCACGGGGAAGCTGCGAGGTACGTTCTTTTGATTGAGAGAGAGAGAGAGAGAGAGAGAGAGAGAGTATAATTTCGAGGAAATGTTATGCAGGGAGAGCCGCTCAGTAACTATGTGCTCGGGGTCATTAATGGGAGAGAGAGCGGAAGAAGAGGAGGGGGGATGGTATTTTTGGGACCTGCTGCCGGCCATGGTAGAGAGACTCGGGGAGGAGGGGCTGATGCAGGAGCTGGCTATGGGGTTTGAGCAGCTGGCGGATGCGCGCTCCGGTACCATCACTCTGGACAGCCTGCGCCGCGAGGGTCGCCGTCTGGGCTTGCACATGAGCGACGCGCAACTGCAGGCCATGCTGCGCTTTGGGGGTGGTGACAGCAGCCGTACCGACTATGAGGGAAGCCACCACCTCGACCTCCACCAATTCTGCGTCGCCATTCTCCGCTCCAGCCCCGCCCTCCTCCACCTTGCCCTCCATTGCCTCCTACTCGACTGTCTCTCTCTTTAACTTATCTATGTGTGCAAGTTCCTTATTAAAAGTAGGACTTTTGTACAAAGCCTGTGTGTGTGTGTGTGTTGTAGAGAGAGAGAGAGAGAGAGAGAGAGAGAGAGAATCAACAAATATAAGTTTTGTGGGTGCATGGGTGCTCTGGGCGTGGGCGTTCCCTCTTATGTAAAACTACTATTTTATGTGAGTTCAAGGGGTACTATTAAAATCAGTTATCTTTGAACTTTTCATAATTATAACTATAACACATCCTTTTCTTATTCACATGTTTTTTTTTGGGGAAGTTCTTTAAATGACACCCCTTTTGTAAATAACGAGATAAAATTTTGGAATCATGATTTATATCGTTTTGTTGAGCCCATGTGATAAGTACATACATCATAGGTGACCACCCCCTAGATCGCGGAGTAAGTGAAGATTGAGGAAGAGGGAGTCATGCACTATGCGAGTATAGCTTTTGTGTGCATGCAATTGCATGACATTTTCATATATCAACACATGATTTTTTGAAAATAATGAATTTAAGACATGCAGCTAGCTAATTTTCATGACCAAAACATGCTCCACGAACCCCATTAATGCATGACTTATTGTTGTAAGACATAGCCTCAGAAGTAGCACATGATAATATTGTGTTCGCTACTTGGACCAAGTTATGACCATTTCTCCCTTTTCTTTTCTCCAAAGAAGATTGACTTCAAGGCCTTTGTGATGGAAGAATAAGTAATAGAGAACTTATAAATGGCTAATTGTCTGTTCTGTAAACTTGTGTATATAACAATTTTTTGGCACAAATAACTAGCTTTAATAGTGTTATTTAGTAAGTAGTGAAACTTCTAAATCATTCTAAGCTTCGAGAGTCAGACGTCTGAAGAGAGTGTAAACCAAAGAGATAAATTGTTAATGATATTCCTTAAAGGAAGCCTTGAGTTATACTCTGACACCAGTTCTAAGATGGAATCTTAGTCAAACAATGCCGGAGTTGATATTAGTGTTGGGTATTTGAGTGGCCTTAAGTTCTACATAAAAAATACCAATACTCTATTGCTATCATTATTGCAAGAAAGGTTCTTTTGCCATACAATGCATTTGGCAGCATAGACTGGTATGTTTGCCTTCATTGTTGGCCAATAGAAGTACATCTCTACTCCCTTGAGAGTAGCTTGAATCCCTTTGTGTCCCACATAAGATGGAAAATGAGACTCATACATAACCTTTCATGTACATTATGTGTAATGCATAGCCTATTGCCATAGAGAACATAACCATCTTGCACATTGTATGGTTCCTCTTTCTTCCCTAGTGCAATAGCTGACATTATATCTTTGAAGCGTGGATCCATCGCATACTCATCTATCATAGAGGATAGATCATTGTGAGTAGCTATTGATACAGCATTCACCCTTGGCCTTCATGAAAGTACATGGCTACTTGGTTGTGCTTACCAACTATGGGAGCAATATGAAAATTAAACCATGAGAGAATATTTTTCCACCTCATTTGCTTATCACTCGATTTAGTTTGAATCAAAAAGTATTTGAGACTTTGATGGTCGGTGTGCAAAACAAATGGAGTGCCTAAGAGATAATTCTTCCAAGCATCTAGGGCATGTAAGATAGCTAATAGCTCTTTTTCATATATGCCTAGATTCTTTTCTTGGTCATCCAATCTCCTACTTTCATATGCTATGGCATGAACTTCTTGAAGCAAAATAGCTCCAAGGCATTGTCCACAAGCATCAAACTAGACCTCCAAAGGCTTTGAAAGGCCTAGTAATATTAGGACGGGCTGAGAGATAAGCTTTGCCTTTAAATTTTTAGAAGCTTCATTCTTCTTTGCAGTCCTTACAAATTTAACAATCTTCCTAGTCAAATTATACTATGGACCTACTATGAGTGAGAATTTTTCTATGAAGCATCTATAGTATGCACACATTCCTATAAAGCTTCTTAATTTGTGTAAATTCATTGGTATATGCCATTCTTTTATTACATCCAACTATGCAAGGTCCATTTAGATCCCTGCTTGAGAGATAATATGACCTAAATATTGAATCTCTTTTTTAAAAAAATTATTTTTCTTTTGATCAAGCTTATTATCTCTCAAACTTGAAATATTACCTGAAGATGTTGCTTATGTTCCTCAACAATCTTTGAGTAGATGATAATGTTGTCAAAGAACACTCCTATGAAGCTTTGATGAGGTGTAAGAGCCTTTCCATCGTTCGACTAAAAGTAGCAAGCACATTGGTAAGTCCAAAAGGGAGTACCAAAAATTCATAGAGACCAAAGGTTTTTTGAAAGGCCATCTTATGAATATCTTCAGGCATATCCTTATCTAGTGATTGCCATTTTTGAGATCTAGTTTACTAAAGTAGGTAGACCTTGTAGCTTGTCAAATAGACCTTCTATCCTAAGAATAAGAAATTTATTATTTATTGTTATCTGATTAAGTTTTCGATAGTCTACACCCATTCTATAAGTGCCATCTTTCTTTTGTACTAGTAGAATGGGTGAACACAATGCAGATGAAGCATAGCGTGACCGTCCCTTTTTCCACAAGCTCATTCACTTGCCTCATAATCTTCTCTTGCTGATCTGGTGATACTCGATATGGAGGCTTATTAGGAGGTGAGCTACAAGGTAGAAGTATTATGGAATGATCATCTTGTCCCCTTTTGGGAGGTAGTAGCTCCCTAGGAATGTCATACATAAACACGTCTTGAAAGTCACTTAGAAAACTAGAAAGTTCTAACTCCTCTTTAGTTCCATCTTCAACTTCATTAGAAAAACACATGCATCTTTCTTAGACTCCTTGACAAAAACCATGTAATAAGAAAGAGAGTTTTTCATCTCTTTGTCTAAAGTTTGAGTCTATACAAGAGGTATAGTGTTGTTTGCTCTATTAACATCCAGTGTAACATCCTTGCCTTGATAGGAAAAGAGTACTTTTCTCTCTAGAATCTTCATAGTGGCGCCATGTGATCAAACCATGGTGCCCCTAGGATACCATCTTCATGCATGAGTGGATAGATGAAGAAATCTTCTTTATCAACATAGCTTTGAACATAAAAACTTAGCTTCCCAATCAATGGAGTGATTGAGACCTCTTGCCCTTTGGAAGCTCCATTGGCTTGTGCCACATCTTCCATCTTGAAAGTCATGAATTCCTAGCTTGGTAGCTAGCTCAACAAAAATGAAGTTGTGAGTAGAGCCAGGGTCAAACAATATGAAAACATCATTCTCTCTTACTTTTCCCCAATCATAAGAGAGTGGTGATCCTTTGCAATTGTTGGGATTTGTGCCTTGATCACACCTCCTCATGGGAGTCATCTATTACACATAGTTGGCTAGGTACATTGAACGTAGTGATAAATTATAGCATGCTTTGCCACATTTGAAAGATGCCTACACATTAGATACATCATTGATGAGGTCAGCAAAACACTCTACCACAAGTCTATATAATGGCTCCTATGTACAAGCTCTTCACAATGCATTCTATCATTCATGTATCACATTTATCTTCTTGTCCATTGAATACTCATTGATTAGTGTGTTGTTAATTGCATTTGTTGTTAAGCCATGAACGTCTCATCAATTTTTTCACCTTAATCATCATCCTCACTTACTCAACATGTGGTATCAGAGCCGATTGTTCACTCTTAGCCCTATTAATCCGCTCATTTGATCATCACTGATAGCTCGATTAGAATTGGATTCTTCTATTTAAGCCTTACATTTTCAGTAATAACAGATTGCAATTGCTTTTGCAAATCACGTCTTTGTGTGTGTGCGTGTGTGTGTGTGTGTGTGTGTGTCCTTTGTAGCGTTTAGTGCATATTATCCTTTTATACACCACCACCCTTTGTAAGCAGTTTTTTAGTGCACTATAAGAGGAGTTGTCGAAAACCGCCAACATTGCCGTGGAAAAACAAAGGAAAAAGGAGAGAGAGAAATTTGTGTGGGCGGCAATAACCGCGGCTATGAACGCGGTAGTGGTTTGTCAGCAATAAGCGCGGTAATAGTCACGGCAATATACCCGCTGCTATTACCGCAACCTTTGCCGCTCCTATTACCGCGTATATTACCGCTAAAGGGCAGTTCAAAAATAAAGGTGCTCATTTAAGTCACCCAAATTTGGGTGGCCCAAATGAGCACCTTTATTTTTGACCTGCATAAAAACAATAAGACATCAATTGTTTTTTGGAAAAGTATAAAAAATACCAAAGAACTGAAATTGAATTTACTTTACCTTAACAATTAAAAATGTAAAAGATCAACTATTTAAAAAAGTTACAATAAAAAGTAAATAGTTGTATATACATTGTGCTACATTGGGACTTTACGAAAGTTTTGACAAAACATTTTTTTATCTAATCCTTGTCATCGTCCAGAGGCACATATGTTGGTTCACTTTGACTCTACATAAACCCAAACCAAACTAAAGAATTATCCACAGCTCAAAACAATTGATACAAAATTACTTGTTTAAACTTACTGCTTGTAGTGGTCCAACCGCCGCGTCGAATTGCTCGCGAAAGATGTAGTTGTTTTCAAACAACCATCACCAAGTATCAAATTCTGTATGTTTCTCGCGATACTTGACTATCTCTCTGGTTGGTCGAGAGAGAGTGACATTTTCCTAAGTTAGCAATAACAATACCAAATTGTCAACTACAATCTTTATAATCAACGATCAACGTTATAATTTAAATAATCTTACATATTTATCCTTCCAAGCTCCCTTGCCTCCTACGCCATAGAGCGTGGGAGTTTGTCTTGCGGGGGTCTCGCGTTGTTGTCTATATTATGAGCGTGTCGTGCAGCTTGATCGCTCTTCTCTTGAATTTTCCACTCTAATTACTCCGCGTTTGCCATGTTGCCACCGTGGTAACTCCTGTCTGGATCTCTGACCTGGTTGGCTGCTTCGTGCCGCACACTAGACTGCTTGTTTTTTAGAAATGTCTTTATGTAGCCCTCTAACCATTGTTGTGAAAAACGTTGATCGAGGGCGTTTGGAAATCTAGCTACTAACAGAGCGTCCAGTGGGTCTCTGAACTTTATAAAACAATTTTTATACGTTGAATGTATAAGAATTTGTAGATGGCATTGAAATGCCCTTCCTGTGCTGTGTCGAAATCAACCTTCCTACCATATTTAACCATGTAGTAGCGCCCATGCGTGTTTGGCACGGGTGCGTCAGTATCCTCGTCCTCTGCCTCAGGGGAGGCATGCTCCCAAAGTGGGGACACTGTTCCCCCGCCACTACCAAAACATGCGAAACCACAAGATCCGCCGCCGCTTCGTCTCTCATGGCGCTCGCTGCCCTGAGACAAGCGTCGATGCGCACTGCCAGAGGAAGTCCGTCGACTATGTTCTGGCGAAGCCGGAGTTGAATGGAGTGGCGTAGGACCCTGTGATGCCATGGGAGTAGGACTCTGCGATGCAAGGGGAGTAGGACGAATGGAAGGGAGAGTAGAGGGAGGTGTCGTCGGTGCGAGGCTCTATAGGTAAGGAGTCCCTCTTTGACCCCCCCATGGTGTAGTCTGTGGAGAAATGCCGTAGGTCACAAGCTGTTGTGGAGTGTAGCGGCCAAACAAATCCTCCGTCGAACAGAGGTACTGCTCTCGTAAAGAGATAGCCCATTGTAAGTCAGGATCTACGACCGATGCAGGAATCTGAGAAGGGTAGGTGTAGGATGGCCATGCCTGCACAAATAACCAAAAAAAAACCTATGACACTCATGGTTTATGGTTAACTATGTAGAAACATTATTTATTTCTTTGCTTGTTCTCACTGACTCAAGACTCGGGTCCACTGGAGGCGATGTCCACCCCGGGTGGGAGCCCACCTGAGATGTGAACCAACCAAAAGAAGAGCCAGCTGGCTGCTCCTCACCAGTCGGTCTGTCGTCAGACATCTACATTACAAAGAGCAATATAAGATTAAGCTTTCCACCCTACTCACTAATCAGCTAAATATATGTACACAAGTATATTACCACACAAACACTTAGATACATATACATACCAGTAGACCTAAGTAGAGGCTAGTAGTGTCAAAGGTCAACTGCACCTCTTTAGATATCATCGCAGTCTCCACCATGGTCAAATCAAAGGTACGTTGCGGTAATCCATGAATGAGTGGATCAATGACCGCAATGCCACGATTAAAAAAGGACTATACCCAAGAGGTCGAAGTGTGTAACCTTCGGATGCTATGCTCCCGTACTTAGTACCTACATACATGCATAAACAGATATATATGTACACACATATATATGTTAAGGTTGTAAATGTAGCCATCGTTTTGTGTTGGTTGCACATAAATTCAACATCTAAGTGATCAATTGATCATAACATTACAATTCTAATGTAATGCAATAAGTAATTCTATTTCTCTCACTCTATCTCTCTCTCTCTCCATCCCAGAGTCATGTATGCGTCTCCATGTAAAGCAAGCACTCTCAGAGATGAGAAGTCAAACATGGACGACATCTTCTGTCGAGGCATGGAGGTCTCAGCTAAGGTCATGGTGGCTTTGGACTTGGGCACCACTTTTTCGGGCTTCGCGTACATACATGCACAAACAGAATGTTCACACATATATATGTTAAGGTTGTAAATGTAGCCATCGTTTTGTGTTGGCTACACCTAAATTCAACATCTAAGTGATCAATTGATCGTAACATTACAATTCTCTCCTAGAGGATATATATATTAGCATACAAACACGTAGATACATACACATACTAGTAGACCTAAGTAGAGGCTAGCAAAGGTCAAGTGCACCTCTTTAGATATCATCGCAGTCTCAACCGTGGTAAAACCAAAGGTACATTGTGGTAATCCATGCATGAGTGGATCAATGACCGCAACGCCACGATTAAAAAAGGACTATACCCAAGAGGAAGCGTGTAACCTTCGGATGCTATGCTCCCGTACTTAGTGCCTACATACATGCATAAACAGATATATATGTACACACATATATATGTTAAGGTTGTAAATGTAGCCATCGTTTTGTGTTGGCTGCACCTAAATTCAACATCTAAGTGATCAAATGATTGTAACATTACAATTCTAATGTAATGCAATAAGTAATTCTATTTCTCTCACTCTATCTCTCTCTCTCCATCCCAGATTCATGTCTGCGCCTCCATGTAAAGCAATCACTCTCAGAGATGAGAAGCCAAACATGGACGACATCTTCTGCCGAGGCATGGAGGTCTCGGCTAAGGTCATGGTGGCTTTGGACTTGGGCACCACTTTTTCGGGCTTCGCATACGTCCACAAGAGCGACCCCAGGGACATCCACCATGTCATAGAATGGCCTCACAAAGTGAGGCAGCCGCTTCATCCCGTTATTGCAAAACATAGATCAGCATGTTTTACAAGTGGAACCCATTGTCTTCTACCTACACCCTCCAAGCTTGGGGATGGACTGCCCTTCGCTTTCTCTCTCTCTTTCTTTCTCTACCTCTTTCTCTCCCTCTTTCCCTCTCTCCATCTCTTTCTCTATCTCTCTTTCTTTCTCTCCCTCTCTTTCTCTACCTCTTTCCCTCTATCTCTCTCTTTCTCTCCCTCTATCCATCACTTTCTCTATCTCTCTTTCTCTCTCTCTTTCTCTACCTCTTTCCATCTATCTCTCTCTTTCTCTCCCTCTTTCCCTATCTCCATCTCTTTCTCTATTTTTCTTTCTCTCTCTCTTTCTTTATCTCCCTCTCTATCTACTCTCCCTCTATCTCTCTCTCTTTCTTTCTCTACTTCTCTTTCTCCCTCTCTATCTCTCTCTTTCTTTCTCTCCCTCTCTTTCTTTCTCTATCTCTCTCTATCTTTTTCTCCCTCTCTATCTCTCTCTTTCTTTCTCTCCCTCTCCCTCTCTATCTAATCTCTCTCTCTTTCCCTCTCCCTCTTTCCCTCTCCCTCTTTCCCTCTCTCGCTCTATTTCTCTCTATCTCTACCTCTACCTCTCTTTCTCCCTCTCTATCTCTCTTTCTTTCTCTCCCTCTCTTTCTTTCTCTATCTCTCTCTTTCTTTCTCTCCCTCTCTATCTCTCTCTATCTCTCTCTTTCCCTCTCTCCCTCTATCTCTCTCTATCTCTACCTCTACCTCTCTATCTCTCTATTGCGGGAGCGACTCACACACCCATGAAGTGCATGCAAACACTACCTAGATCAACATAATGTCAATCGAGGACACAAATGACACGATAGGCACACGGAGGAAATCTCTTTAGCTTGTCACGCTGAGACCATTCTACACATACAACACGCTGGAAGGCCAACTAAACCACAATCAAGAACCTCACTGCTCTCAACTACACCACCTAGCCACATACACACATACGGAAGGTAACTCACCTAATCATGCCAGATTCGTACAAAAATTAAGGAACACCATCCCCTCACTAGGATACACCTGTCCCTAAGCTTCTACACTCAAAACCCTCACTCTAAACCCATCTGCGGAAAACACGTAGGATGACGGAGCAGAATTTTGAAAGTGCCCGAAAGTGAAATTTATGAGTACCTATACGTAGCTTATGTCGCCACAATTCTATAGACTACTAGCATGCAGAAAACAGACATCGTTTGATACACTTACGGCCACAAATAGCTCGTAGATGCGTCGGCGTGTGCGCTTAGTCTCGTGTGGAATGCTTGGCGTTGTCGCGTAGCTCTCCTCGAGCCTACAGCAATGATGTAGTCGGATCTCCAATGTGTTGAGCAAGTTGGGCGTAGCTAGAGGATAAAGCTCACGCTCGCTCTCTTTCTCTCTCACACACAGTAGACGGTAGCGCTAAAGTTTTGATTATGATTAAAAGTCTCCTTTTACAAAATGACCTAGGTACCATATATACTAAGGCTACCTTAGGTTTAACCAAAAATGGGGTTGAAAGGGTCAAATGGCTTTGTATTTACAATCTGGACGTGCCATTGCACCCCGGCTTTTGAAACTAGAATAACTACTCATTACAAATGACGTTTATAGCCATAATCCGCAGCATTTCATAACTCGCAAAAGATAAGACTTTGGTACGAAACTTGAGTTATGTTGTGTTGTTGACCCAGCAGTCAACACTCCCCCCTTCCGCGTTCGTGTCGTCCCCGTGATGTGGTCTTTGCTGTCGTTTTGGCTTCATCTGTTGCACTGCTTGTAACTTTGTCGAACCACAACAAGAACTATGATCCATTATAAGAGCGGACATCTATCATCATAACCATTCATCTTTTGAGATCCTCTGATTACTTTTATGTCTGCTCTTCTTCATTGGGGACTTATTTGTTCATGTGCAATCATGTTGTTAGTGTTGTCTGCAGCTTTGTCATTGTAGGCCATTCTTCGACTCGCCATTGAGGAGAAGTATGCTGTGATCTGAAATTGGTGCTCCAATTCATTTGTCAATTGATTTGAGTAGCATTTCCTTATTGTTGATGTAGAAGGAATATGTACAAGAGGATGGTGATAGGTGTCTTTAGATTAGGGTCTAAAACCTGGATGACCAAAGGGAAAAAAACCCGGTGGGAAACAAAATGCCTTTGGTATACGCTCTTATTGGAGTTGAGAAGCTGAACATGAAGTACATGTTCATGAAAGGTGAGTGCTTGGGTGAAACACGGAAAGAGAGCCTGATGCAAGTGCCAATTATGGGACACTCTATATACATATGAGAAATTTGTCACCAAAAGCATGTAATGTGAAAGAAGGAGATGATGGGTGTTTCGAGGAATAAATGTAGCACATGTGACATCAAAAGATGTCTCAATAGCTTCCACCTTTCCAAGAAGGGTTGTCAATGTAGAAGTTTCTCCACTCGTATCTCACTGTGCTCAGTACGTGAGTGTCTTTTGGACCTTCTCCTTCACTTCACCAGACTTAAGTACTTAGACTTCAACTCTTTTGCTCACCTATACTAGCATGACCAACACAACGTAAATATGCTCAACCCTTCCAGCTTGAGCAGTACCTAGAATAGCTAAGACGCTTAGACCACAGAGAATATTACTTGAAGCTTTGGGACTAACACCTCACTCATTTTGTGGCTTAGCTACTCGACTCTGACTTGTATGACTTATCGGTTGCATGTTGACACTGCTTTGTGACAAGTTCTTCGGCTGTTGTAGTGGCTGCTGAGACATACTTCGTGAAGTTTCATCGTTTTCCAGTACCTTCTTCTCTTTGTAGTGCTCAGGCCTCTCGTCAGTCTTTTCTTCATGTGGATTATGGATTTTTTTATTTTTTCCTAATAATAAACAAAGAAAATCTTAAAACAACTCAACAAAAGAAAAATCATTCAAATAGAAATCTAAATGCTATGTACACTATACACATGTCCCTAGGGGCTCATATATGGATTTTGTCCCCATACTCCTCTGTAACACTACTATGAGGACATATACTCTAAATTTCGTCAAAAAATTATCACAATAAAACGCAAAAATTCAATGCATCTCACAAAACATTGCTCTCTAATAGTCATAATGTTAGGTCCGCATTCAAAATGCCTCCCCCCTTCCTATTTGGAGTCATCCTTTACGAGACAGAGTATCGCAAAGGGTATGTGTTGTTCTTGGGCAATTAGAAGTTGTGCCTATGCAGGCCTTGTAATGTAGCCCTATTATGCATACACAGTCAATGCATGGAAAAGATTTATGTTGTGCAAGATGTGGGTATAAGCAATTTGCTTATTGGCATTTGTTGGCGAGGCTTCCTATTCTAAGCAATGTAATGGTCTTTGAAGCTCCTGTATCGTTGCTTGATTGAAGCGACTTGCTCTCTTCTAACTGTACTGTAATCGTAGGAAGAATTGTAAGAATTCAAGTGGCGATGCACTGACAGCAGTTTTGTTGTTCTTCTTTGGGACCCATTTCTTTGCGATTAGTGGCTGTTTTGTTGCTGACGCTCGTTTGGGAACCCATACTTGCCCATGCTTCGTTTGTGTTTGAAGAGACTTCTTTGGGATCCACCTTTTTGTTGTGTGAGTTGACAGTGGTCTTTGGTTCAACCCTTGTACGCTTGGTTGGGGACGGGATTTAGGCTTTGAAAGTTGATACTGTGGTTGTTTTGGAATCCAAATGAATTCCTGACTTTTTTGTGCTTGAATCAACTTCTTTGGATCCCAAACCTGAGTTGTGAAAGCTTGCGACTTTGTGATATTCTTACCCATTCGTGTACGTTTTCCTTGTTTTTGTTTTGGTGTTGGATCTTGTGATTTGTCATTAGAGATCTTTGTCTTCTTGATCCATATCTATTTTTGGCCAATCTTGCTTTTTGGTATCCAGATTTGTCGAGCTTTTTGGCTTTGACTTGTTGTCCTGTTCTTTTGACCTGTCATGGTTGTTGCTGAAGGGGTTGGTGATAGTGATGGCCTGAGTTGATGATAAGGGATGTCGTAAGATTCATCACTATCGCTACTATCCTCAGCAAGGTTGACTTCTTGTACTTTCCCTTGATTTTTTGGCTGCTAGTGGAAAGTTACTGTCAGTTTGCTCGTGGGTGGTAGTTTCTTGGAGGACTTTTCTTGCACATTGATTAGAGCATTGTTAGCTCGTTGCTCTGGTCATATTCCTCCTCGCTGAGTCTTTGCATCCTTATTAGGAGCCATGTATGAGGATGCTTGTGGTGGCTGTGTCTTCACCGAGGACTTTGGAATCCACTTCTGATGCACTTTATTCGTGTAGTGATGACATTGATTCCCGGGTCGTTGATCTTCTTGAAGCTCGAAGTGTTCTACAGAGTCATAGAACTCGTCGTCTTCCTCATCTTTTGATTCTCCACATTTCTTTGTTTGCTCCTTATTTTGAGAGCTTGTTGATGTCTGGATCTCTTCGTTTTCCTGGATTACACTCACTGCAAAATAAGGAACGACATCATAGCCATTTTCATCACAAAAATTTGTTGTGGGAGCATCCTCCACGGCGCACACGTCCAGAGTATCCAAGATGTGTTCCCATCCAAAAGGCTCTAACTCTTCTTCAGGAAATGGTTCTGGGATATAGTCCCTATCCTCTATAACCCGCTCTAGGATACATTCCTCATGTTTCAAGCTACCACATTGTTAAGCTCCACACATCCACAGTTCTTTAGGCTTACCTAACCAAGCTGGAAGTTCTGATCCTACAATGTGGCGGAATCAAAATCCTCAACCGGTGTTCTCGTCACATCCCTATAGTTATGGTCCCTCAAGTTTACCTTTGTTATAGTTTCCATATGTCTCAGGTATATATGGTCATAACCCCAATCTTGGACCATTTTCAATTGTCGCATGAATGGTCTTCCCAAGATGATGTCATAGTTGTTCTTCTTCAACAACAGCAAAAGTGTGTTCATATTCAATGCCACAAGAAGTAGCAAGTACTTTTTCTAGCAGTCCTAGGGGCGTTTCCTTGTGTCCGTCTACAAGCTGTAGGGTCATTCGTGTGGATATCAAGGCAGGTTTTCCCCATTTTTTCCAAACCTCTTTGGTTGCAATGGCCACACCAGCTCCACTGTCAAGGATTGCCATGGTTTTTACACCATTGAATTCCACAGGAAGGGTGGTGTTTTCATCATCTCCCTCGTAATACTCGCCTACCTTGTTTAATGGCACTGGCCTAGTATTTAGTTGAGGCATTTCAAGCTCTTTGATGCCTTCCTCGATTTGAGTCATTGGGGTTTTTACACCAAATTTCTCTAGACATTTACCCACATTAGCCCATATGTTTGGTCTTATTCTGAGCAACTCGGCTAACACTATTGTACAGGTGACTGGGGTAGATAGAATATGTACTAGCCCCTTTGAATCGATGGCCTTGTTAGGAGACAGTCTCTGTGATGGGACTGCAACCACATAGGACGGTAGTGTTCTTAGCGAATGGGGTTGACTATCTATAGATTGTACAGATCCTTTGTTGCCCCAATACGATTGCACATCTAGATTCATTTGAGATCCAGTCTCAAATTCCTCTATTGGTGGTAGAAACACTCCTCGTACATCACCAGTATTGTCTACTAGTCTTCTTAGGTCATTGGCTTCATTGGCCTCTCTAACTTGTTTCCACAATTCGTCAAGACCATCTATCTCTTTACAATCCTCAGGTATAGCTTGGTGAAATCCCTCGGAAGAGTTATCGGTGGTATTCAGTACTATCCTTGGTTCTAATGCTGGGTCTTTGAGGTTTGGTCTGTGCTCATCACTAGAATCTGGCTCTTTTAGTTCCTGGTTTGGTGGGATTACTTGTGTAGGCAGGACACGGATCACATCCTCAGGTTTTGCAACTGGTGGTTCTAGTAAAGCTTGGGCTGTTTGAATCATTTTCTGGCACATTTCAAACCTTTGCTTTTCTAGTTCCGCATAGGGATATGTCATCCACCTGTGTTCTTGGTTTTGGTTGGTTTTTAGCCTCACATCATAGGCTTTCAAGAGGGCATCTAATGTCTCATTAACCTTCTCTGCCAACACAGATCCTCCTGAACTAGCACTTCTCGGTTTCTCATCCGTGGATGGTTCTTCCGAAGAGGTTTAACCATCTGTGTAAGAGAAGGTGCCTCCTTTTCCTCATGTTGTTTTATCTTCTCTTCAGCTTCGGTAAGCTTCTCAGCTATGGATTTTTGCTCTCGTTCCCTACGTGCTTTCATCCTAGTCTTTCTAGCTTTCCAACTATTTCATTTGCTCTTGGTTTTTTGACTAGGTGCGTCTGTCTTTGGTCCATCATCTGTCTTTGGACTCATGTCACTTTCCGTGTTCTTTGTCTCTAGATTCTCATCAGCTTTCTTTTGAGCTTGTGCTCTCGTAACTACTTGAACTGGTATAAAATTTTCATTTTCTGAGCTACTAGGGAGCTGAACAATCCTTAATACATTTGTCGTGATTTTCCTAATTTTCTTTGGGTTTTTCGGGCAATCGGGTATCAAGTGAGTGATGCCACACTCAAGACAACAGGCATTTACTTCAGTGATCTCTTTATGAGGACATTGTTTGACCAAGTGGTTGTCAAGACTTTTGTGACAACCTGTCTCTGGTTGAGGAGATTCTTTTAGCAGTTCCTCTTGGCTATAAGCAAGCTTTGACCTAGATAAGCCGCTATTTGAAATGAATCGCAATGTCCTTTCGTCCATTTCATACCTTCTTTCTTTCGACTGAAACCCAGGAGGTGGAGGTTGTACCGGCCTCACCACTCCATGTGTTTCTCTCCCATTTTGTTGCTCTGAAGGGTAGTACTCACTTTGTTGCTATACCACATTGTAGCTGGTACTGGCGTTGGTTTATTTGATGCTTCCATCATTGGCATGTATCTCATGTCTACCGGCATTCTAGCACCTGGCAGCGGAGGTTGTTGTCCTAAGACAAGTTGTGGCCTTAAAACTCCTACTGGTCCTGGCGCATTCCCCGTAATGTATCTAGGTGGAGTAGGTGCTTCTGGAACAGGTTGTACATACCTCTCCCTAGCATTTTCCATGCTATAATAGCACTCTTCCCCCGTATGGTTCGTCCATTTTCTCTCAATTTCACACCACTTCAGCTCTCCCAAATTAGACCTTACAAGAGGAATCAACCTCTTGACCAAGTCGTCGATAAGCTTTTCTTGATCAATACGTGCCGTTGGCTTGGCAATGAACTCACTTATTTGTGAAACACTGTGCTGAGAGGATGTGTCATCTCCTTGACTCTTTAAGTCCTTTTCTTTGTATGCCTCACAGTTATCCACTAGATAAAGAGCTTCTTTGATCAACTCGTTTAGCGTCATCCTCCTTATCATATGCAGATCTTTCTGAAGGCCCGCATGTCTCATCCCTGGATAAAGATCAGCATCAGTCGTGCTTGCATAGGTAATTCCGCTCTCGGACAGAGCTTAACATATCTCTTGAGCCGTAATGATGCTTTGCGTACTGATTCATCCTCTTTCTGTTTGAATCTATGGATTTGCTAGACCGTGTTGTGAGCAATGCCTTTTGGCAAGAATTCTTCAATAAACTCCTCAAACAGCTCATCTAGGGTCTCAAAATCCCATTTTTCCACCGAGTCGAACCATGTGGCTGCATCATCTTCTAGAGTCAATCCAAATCCCGCAAACTATGTCACAAAATCTGAAACTTCCTCTGCTCTATTCACTCTTCTAAAAGCCGTTACGTGATCTCTCGAATCTTTATCTCCGGAGTATTTTATGTTTACCCATTTCTGGACTTGGGATGGTCTAACTCGTCGATTGTCTACAAGTCTAACCAAAGACTCTCCCAATCCTTCTCTCGTTATCGCTCTTGAAGGGAATCCTGGTGGCTCTCTTCTTGGAATTCCTATAGGAATTCTCCTGTTTGGTGGAGGCATTGGTGGTCCTTCATTGACCAAATATCCATCTCTTTCTAGTACAGTCTGTGGATTTGTGCTTTCTACAACTCTGTATTCTCGTCCATACTTGTCGACAACTATAGACCTCCATTGACAGTCGACTCCGTATGTGTAGACATATAAGAGCTTGTAATCCGTTATCTCTTCTAGGTATGGATCTGAGCACCTATAAAGATTGACCTCATTGTCGTCAATGTATCTATATAGTCCTTCACTCTCATGACCAATCATCCAAACTCTCTCAACAAGATGGATCTTTATCAATTGCAAGTTTGGAAGATCCATTGTGGGAGGATATTCCTCTATCGTCGGGATCTCCAAGCTTGTGTAAGCTGCGTTTGAATCTAGGGTAGACATGATTTCTGGGCTTAAGAGCTTTTGCTCTATTCAAGTAGACTTAGTCCACTGTGTTCAAGTGCCTTGGTTAGGGAAAAGTCGAAACTATGTCCAAAACCGCAACCGTTTCGTTGCAATTCTCGCAAATTGTCGCTTTTAGACACCCCTAACTTGAGGATGTATTTTGAGGCCTCAAACGACGTTTTTTTCAAAGTTGACCTAAATGGTTGCCATAAACACATTTAGTTCAAGTTTTGCTCTAAGATTTGTAGAGTCGCTCTCAAGCTACGTTTTGATATAAAAACTTTTCCAATCCGATACCGTTTGTGAAAGTTATGGCCAAAATAGGGAAATGCAGTTTAGACTAGTCAAAATGAGTCCAAATTCAATTTTAAAAGAAGATTTGGGATCTCTGTGACACTATGAACACTCCTGTATGGTCAAAAGTACAGTTGGACCCCAAAATCGGCCTATAGACATCCTACGCGTAGGATGTCTATAGGCTCAGAATTTAACAAAATTTGGTCCAGAGACTCCCCTTAAGTCCAGCAACACAATGGTATGCTCAGAGGTTGATTTGGACCTAAAAATGGCCTTGAGACATCCTACGTGTAGGATGTCTTTTTGCTCAGAATGACTTCAAATTTTCACCCCAGCTTCTCCTTGATGTGCTGATCACAGTGGTGTGCTCATAGGTTGGTTTGGAGTCCTAAATCAAGCTGGAGACATCCTACGCGTAGGATGTCTAACTGCTCAGATTTTGTCCAAACTTGATCCCAAGATTCTCGTAGTGCTCAGCAACCCAATGGTATACTCAAAATTGAATTTGGATGCCAATAGGTCAAGATTTAGGCTGCAAGAGCTTCTAGTGCACTCCAAGAGTAGGATGTCTAACAATTCTTGTCTTTGCTTGGTAAATATGCCAAACAATGTCCAAATTCACTTTTGAAAAAAGTTCTGGAATCCTTGAGACACTTAGAACCTCCCTTTATAGCTACAGTAGAATTTTGACCACTTTATGACCCAGGAGACATCCTACGCGTAGGATGTCTGTTTGCTCTGTTTCAGCTCAAACTTGCACAGTAGCTTCCCCTTGATGTGCTAAACTCGCAGCTATTTTTAGTTTTTGATTCTGACACCTATAGGTTGGTCAAATGATCAAGAATCTGTTCCAAAAGCCTAATGTCCGTTCTGATGAATTCACCAGTCAAATCAACTCCAAATTGGACCAAAATTGACTAGGAGGCTTGCCTAAGTCTATACAACACCCTGCTATATCCACAGTTTGAATTTGGCCTCTAAATCATGCCTTAGACATCCTACGCGTAGGATGTCTAACTGCTCAGAATTGCCCCAAATTTGAACCACAGACTCTCCTTAAGGTGCTGATCACTGTGGTACGCTCAGAGGTTGATTTGGAGTGCTAAATCATGGTGAAGACATCCTACGCGTAGGATGTCTAAGTGCTTAGAATTGCCCCAAACTTGAGCCACAGCTTCCCCTTGATGTCAGCAACCCAATGCTATGCTTAGATTTTAATTTGGATATCAAAAGACCCCAAAACTAGCTGTTCTAGCCTTTTTTTTTTCTCAAAAAAAAAATGCTAAAGTCTGCTTAAAACCCAATTTTCTCACCCAAATGAGCTGAAAACTCTCACATGCACTCAAAACATCATGTATAGCATGCACATGAAGTCACCCTATGGTTTGGTCTCAAAAATTATGCCTTGGGCACAATTTGGATAGGATGTCTGGCAATTTTCGTCTTTTGGTCTTATCCTGTCAAGATATGGTCAAGTTCCCCTTTCCAGGTGAAAATAGAGTAAAACCTACCTTTTAAACACACTGGTCAACTCAGAATTTCAAAATTTCCACCAGATCACCCTGTGGACATCCTACGCGTAGGATGTCTTTTTTCTCAGAATGGACTTCTGTTTCTACCCAAGGTGCTTCTTGATGCATATAACAAGAATATGTGATCACAGCAAATTTTGGATGTCAAAATTGCTCAAAATCACCACTTTTGGGAAAATATTTCTCTGAAAGAGTAACATCCCCTTAACTCTCAGTCTATATGTCCAAATGACATGAGCTTTGGTGTGTGTGTCCAACACAACATGTAGAATATGGGTATGATGTCAAAACTTGATTTTTGCTTCCAGAATCACTCTCTACACATCCTACGCGTAGGATGTCTACTGATGAAATTTTTGGCAGAATTCATCCACAGGCATCCCCAAGTCTTGAGCACTACTTTTCAAGCATTCCTACCAGTTTTTATGCAAAATTGTGCTCATAATCTTAAGTTTCTTGTTTTCGCGTTTTTGACACTCCATCTTTGGTCTTTTGGGTGTTAAGAGTTGGTCAAAACTCTAGTTTCAATGTATACTCAGGTAACCCCCCCTTCTGAACACACTGGTGCAGTCAGAATTTTCAAATTTGGTCTCAAGAACCCCCTAGAGACATCCTACACGTAGGATGTCTATGTTTACAGAATTGCAGGTTTTCTTCACAAAACCCTTGCAAATGCTCTTTTATATGCACAGCATCAGTCAGTCATACAAAAATATCCACAAAAGCTTGTTTAATGCATTTTTACCCTCAAAAGCACACTTTTCTATGATTTCAAATGCAATCAAGCACTTTAGCAAATAATTCAGTGCTGAATAGCTCTAGATCAGAATCAGATCACTTACCTAAAGCTACTCCTACAAATCATATGGGGTTTTGCATCTATGAGTAAAAAAACGCTTCACTGCCACACACGGACTAGTAAACACTTTTATCACTTCACAAATCACTCGACCACCAACAACTACTCTAATCCACAGATCCTAACTAAACCTATCTAGTCGCAGCCCCTCCGCAAGACACACGTTTCCTGGCTATCCACTTGATCGCGGAATATCCTCTTCCGGATCCACTTAAGAAAAACGCTTTCTTTAGCCGAAACTAAATCAAGCAACCATCACACGAGTGTTAGTAGGAAACATACTTAGGTCCTTGTGTCCCCGGCAGCGGCGCCAATGTTGCGGGAGCGACTCACACACCCACACCCATGAAGTGCATGCAAACACTACCTAGATCAACATAATGTCAATCGAGGACACAAATGACACGATAGGCACACGGAGGAAATCTCTTTAGCTTGTTAGGCTGAGACCATCCTACACATACAACACTCTGGAAGGCCAACTAAACCACAATCAAGAACCTCACTGCTCTCAACTACACCACCTAGCCACATACACACATACGGAAGGTAACTCACCTAATCATGCTAGATTCGTACGAAACTTAAGGAACACCATCCCCTCACTAGGATACACCTGTCCCTAAGCTTCTACACTCAAAACCCTCACTCTAAACCCATCTGCGAAAAACGCGTAGGATGACAGAGCAGAATTTTGAAAGTGCCCGAAACTGAAATTTATGAGTACCTATGCGTAGCTTATGTCGCCGCGATTCTATAGACTACTAGCACGCAAAAAACAGACATCGTTTCATACACTTACGGCCACAAATAGCTCATAGATGCGTCGGCGTGTGCGCTTCGTCTCACGTGGAATGCTTGGCGTTGTCGCGCAGCTCTCCTCGAGCCTACAGTAATGGTGCACTAGGATCTCCAATGTGTTGAGCGAGCTGGGCGTAGCTAGAGGATAAAGCTCACGCTCACTCTCTTTCTCTCTCACACACAGTAGACGGTAGCGCTAAAGTTTTGATTATGATTAAAAGTCTCCTTTTACAAAATGACCCAGGTACCTTATATACTAAGGCTACCTTAGGTTTAACAAAAAATGGGGTTGAAAGGGTCAAATGGCTTTGTATTTACAATCTGGAAGTGCCATTGCACCCCGGCTTCTGAAACTAGAATAACTACTCATTACAAATGACGTTTATAGCCATAATCCGCAGCATTTCATAACTCGCAAAAGATAAGACTTTGGTACGAAACTTGAGTTATGTTGTGTTGTTGACCCAGCGGTCAACACTCTCTTTCTCTCCCTCTTTCTATCTCTTCCTCTCTTTATCTATCCCTCTTTCTTTCTCTCTATCTATATTCCTCTCTTTCTCTCCCTCTGTATCTACTCTCTCTATTTCCCTATCCCTATTTTCCTCGCTCACTCTATCTCTCTCTTTCTTTCTCTCCCTCTCTCCCTCTCTATCTACTCTCTCTCTTTCCCTATCCCTATCTCCCTCTTTTCCTCTCTTTCTCTCTCTCTCTTTCTTTCTCTCCCTCTATCTCTCTCTATTTCTTTCTCTACCTCTCTTTCTCCCTCTCTATCTCGCTCTTTCTTTCTCTCCCTCTATCTCTTCCTCTCTTTCTTTCTCTCTATCTCTTTCCCTCTCTATCTACTCTCTCTCATTCCCTCTCTTCCTCTATCTTTCTCTCTTTCTTTCTCTATCTCTCTCTTTCTCTCCCTCTTTCCCCCCTCTCTCTCTCTCTCTCTCTCTCTCTCTCTCTCTCTCTCTCTATTCCTCTCACTCTCTTTATCTATTTCTCTCTCTCTCTCTATCTAACATTTCTCTCCCTCTCTATTTAACATTTCTCTCCCTCTTTTTAAATCTCCCTCTTTCCTCTCTCTCTCTCTCTCTCGCTCTCATTAATTCTCTCTCTCTATATTTATCTCCCTCTATCCCTCTTTCTCTCTCACTCTCTTTATCTATTTCTCTATCTCTATCTAACATTTCTCTCCTTCTTTATCTATTTCTCTCTCTCTATTTAACATTTACCTCTCTTTATCTAACATTTCTCTCCCTCTCTCACTCTCTTTATCTATTTCTCTCCCTCTCTTTAAATCTCTCTCTCTCTCTCTCTCTCTCTCTCTCTCTCTCTCTCTCTCTCTCTCTCTCTCTATATATATATATATATATATATATATATATATATTTCATTTAACACTATCCAAACAATCATTTTCAAAACGTGCATGACAAATGAATCATTTTCGAACGTGCGTAGCAAAGCTACCATTTTCAAACGTGCTTAGCAAAACAACCATTTCAACAAGCCATGTGAAACAACCGTTTCCTAATGAACAAGGTATGTTATAATGGATTCTCTATTTTTTTTATTTATGTGTGTGTGTGTGTTGGGGGGGGGGGGGGGGGGGGGGGGGGTGTAGTAGAAAACAAAAGGGGAAGAGGGAGGATGTGCTTTTGCGTTTACCTCTTCTTTGTAGCGCGGTTGAGCTTCGAATAGGTTGAGCATCCAAAGAAGATGGCGGTATAACCCTTGCCGAAAATTGCACAAAACCCTCTTTGATGAAACTTGAGAAGCTTGAAGAAGGAGAGGGGGGGGGGGGGGGGGGGGGGGGGGGGGGAGGGAAGGCTTGTTGAAGGAGAGAGAGATGGGGAGTGGGGGAGGGGGAAGCTTGTGAGCGATGGCGGAGAGCAAGAAACGCACGGAAGGCAGGATATGTTGCAAAAACGCGGCATACTCTGCCTTCTTTCCTTTTTTTAAGTGCCAGTTATTATCGTGACTATTATCGCGGCCAGTCATTTCAAACGGATACATGCGAATCTGAGGTGGCGGGGGGGGGGGGGGACAAACCACCCCCCCCCTACCCTTAGCTATACATTATTTCATTTTTTAGCCTTTTGAGTTTTTTTATGAAGATTTTTAATTTTTTATGGATACTTTATTTTGTAGTACTTTTAAATGTTTAATAATTGAATTTTTAAAATCTCTTTTAGTTAAAAAATAATTTTACCACTCATTGTCATTTATTCCCTTTGAATTTAACTATATGTAATTTTTCTAATGGAATTAAGTGTTTTTTAATTATTTATTTTTTACGACACATGACTAAATAAACAAGCTTTCGTGTGTGCAAGACATCCACTGGAATGATCGTGGTCCTCTTGGAGGCCCAGAGCGAGATCGTTGGCTCAAGGAAAAACTACCTTGTCCTTGGGCCAAGTGCAAAAGGGCAATTGCTCGCTTGAGGCACATTGCTTTGGAGCATGTGGAGAATGAAGGGCTTTGGCATCCTCGGAAAAGCGCTCGGAGAGATGATAGCACGACTCACCCGTCGCTTGAGGAGGTGCCCCATTGGTCTGTATTCTGTGGTGGTGCACCGGCGCACAAGGCCGAACGGCAGAGGCAAGAGCGACTGGGTGATTTGGGTGCACCGCATGGTGATCCTTCCGTTGGCTCTACGTCGGCAGCTCCTATGGTGTCTTCTTCACACTTTGAGGTAGAGGATGAGTACATGTTGGACATGTGTAATGAGTTACTAGCTCATGAGCGTGACGTGTGCGAAGAAGATCGTCAGCTTTGCACTAAACAGACTGCCGAAAACGGAGGATAAATTGATGACGAGTGTCCGAGCACCTCTTTACGACGGTGCACGATACTCGATGCTCCAAGCATCGTTGGAAGTACTCAACTTGCACGCAAAATTTGATTGGAGTAATGTAAGTGTCGATGCACTACTTCTGTAAGTATAGAATGTGGCTTTTACATACTCTCTCCCTCTCTCTTTATGGTGTTGTCTTCTAGGAATTATACTAATACGCATGTTGTTGTAGTTTGATGGGCAAAATGTTGCCAGCTGATCACCACATGTCTCTAGATTGTCGACGAGCTAGATTGTATGTCATTGCACTTGGAATGGAGTATGAGCGCATCCATGCGTGCGTCAACGATTGCATGCTATACCGCAATGAGCATGCACATGCTACCTCATGTCCCTTGTGCGGGGAGGCACGATACAAGACAGGTGTGAGCGGGGCACACCTACCCCACAAGGTATTAAGACATTTTCCATTAATTCCTCGCATCCAACACATATTTAAAAAGCAGGTCTATCGTGGAGCTTCTCACGTGGCACGCAAACCATCGCTCAAATGATGGAATGATGCGTGTCTCTGCCGATTCACCTGCATGGAGGCACATCGAAACTCAATGGCCAGAGTTTGGGTTGGAGCCTCGACACTTGAGGCTTGGGTTAGCAAGTGATGGTGTCAACCCCATCGGCACTAAGTCTACTTCATGGAGCACTTGGCCTATGGTGATCGTCAACTACAATATTCCACCATGGGAGACAACCAAGAAGGGCAATATACTTCTTTCCTTGCTTGTGCCAAGGAAGTGCAAAGTGTCAAATATTGACATTTACCTCGAGCCCCTCATCAAGGAGTTGGAGGAGTTGTGGAGAGGCATTCCTGTTGTCGATGTCTCACTTGCAAAGGGGGGGAGAGAGGCTCAAGTGAGGGGAATCCTTATGTGGACTATGCACGACTATTCTGGGTTTGGAGAGATTTCTAGTAACCCCCTCTCCTCTATCTCTCTCTCTCTTTCTCTCTCTCCCTTTAGCTCCCTTTAGCTCACTTTAGTTCACTCATCTCTCTAACCATATGATATGTATGCAAGGTTGTCCACATCGGGCCACAATGCATGTCCTACTTGCGGGCCATCATTGGTGACGGAGAGGCCAGATTCCTTGCGCAAGGTAATCTATCCAAACAACCATCATTTCTTACCCCAACGGCATATCAAGCACAAGGCTCCAACAAATGGGAAGGCTCCTCTAAAGCTCACAATGGCAAATCGGGCAACCATTTGGGAGGAACACCACAACAACAATCCGGCTCCGTGTCCTCCACCAAAAGGTATGTCAAGGTATTCCATATTTTTAAGGCTTCCATATTGGAAGGACTTAAAAATGCAACACCTCTTGGATCCCATGCACATATTCAAGAATGTAGCCCAAACACTATGGGACCACAAGAAGGACTCTTTGGGTGCGAGGGAGGATTTGAGGCTTTTAAAACGTCTCCCCGCCTCTGCCACTCCACGGCGTGCCCCAAATGGAAAGATTGTGCTTCTTAAAGCACCATGGATGCTAGCAAAAGAAGAATTAGACAAGGTGAAGGGTACCATTGCCTCTATTCGCACACCAACAAGATACATGAGGTCGCTAAAGGGAGCTTTCACAAAAGCGAAGAAGGGTGGAAGTGTTCAATTGTATGGGTTGAAGTCCCACGATTGGCACAAGATGCTTCAGGTATTCTTCATACTCCCTATTCTATCTATAGTTTGTGTGTATGACTATCACTCACTTTTCCTTTTCCTGATTTACATTGTAGTTCATTCTGCCAATGAGTATGTGTATATGTCGGGACAAGAAAGTCAGGGATGCTATTTTCAAATTAGGAGAGCTAGTAAGGTACACCACAAGACTCCACTCAACTACAGCTTTTTTATGTACACATGAATTTCAACTAGCACTTAGTGTATCCTTGTGTGTTTTCTTGCAGATTTGTGAGCTCCAAGGAAATCGAAATAGATGCTATCCCTGCTGCTCAAACACTTGCAACGGAAACTGTGTGTCAATGAGGATGCATTTCCTTGATCGGTCCTTCTTAGACAAATTCACCTCTTGGTCCACGTGGTGGAGGAGATAGCTATATGTGGAGTAGTGTACGCACGATGGATATTCTTCTTAGAGAGGTTTTTAAAGACTCTCAAAGATTTTGTGCGTACGGTCTCAACCAAAGGCATGTATGGCCGAAGGGTGGATTGTTCAAGAGGCATTTGTTTACATATCAAAGTATTTGGCACAAGTTGATCCTTCAATGCCTTGCATGTGGTCAGACGAGGAAGATTCAAGGATGACTTCACACTTGACAAGTGGAAAGGGGAAACTACTTAACATGGATATGAATCTATCCCAAGTGGTCGATAACTTTTGCATTCTCAATGCAAAGATTTTGACCAAGCGGGTGGACTTGTGGACAGTGGCAAAGTCCAGGCGTTTGCAAGAGAGGGAAGCATGGAAACAAGCACATGGAGGAAGGAGGGCACCCCCAGTGCCTAGACACCTTTCATGTTTCCCAGATCTCATTAGTGCAGAGTGGATTCATGAGAGAATGACCGAGGCAAAAGCACGCGGAGAAGACATCACCAACAAAGAATGGGAGTATGCACAAGGTTGCGTACCAAAGGTAGAGTACTCATATACCTAAACCATATTGTCTCGCTATTTGTTGAAATTATTTTTAATAGGTATCTCATAAATTAATATAGTTTTCTATTTTGTAGTGCCTTTCCTTTAACTCTATGTGGTCAAAGGGTCGTCACTTTCGTACGCGCCACATTGACGAGCATAGAACCACCATGGATTGTGCCATCATGGGCAACTTTGACACAAACGGTGATGAAGCCAGGTACTGGGGAACTATTGAAAGGATACTAAAAGTTAATTTTAGAACCTTTCATAGCTTCATCTTCGAGTGCAAGTGGTTTGCAAATGTGTCTAGACGACACGAGAATGGCCTCTACATGGTGGACATAGTGTGCATTACACAGGGAGGTATGACAATTTAGTTTTACCGTGCAATTGTGAGCAGGTGAGCGACATGTACCTTTTTTATTCTTATTTACTTGTTGTATCGTTAGTTATACCAATGTTACTCACTTTGAGCTTCTATTTTATAGGTCATCTATATCCCAGCAATCCACCAACCAAAACTTTGTTTCGTAATTCCCGTAACACCTCTGGGGAGAACCATTTTATCCACTAATGAAGTGGAGACTATCTTCGACCCTCTTCCACCTCCGACTTTGGATGAGGTGGAAACAAAGGAGAGGGAGGTCGATGAATCAAGTCCGGCGGCAGCAAGCCTTAGCGAGGATGATTCTCATAATGATGAAGATGATGAGATGGAGGATGACGAACTCGAAGATGATGAAGCTGGCAATGCATCCACAAACGACAATTCCGTTTCTCTTTATTGATTTAGGATCCATGGGCTTAGAATTGGATGATGCTTCATGTAGAGATCTTTTGGAAGATGATTCATAAACATTTTGCAGTTATGAAGTTTTTTGATCGTGTAACCAATTCACCTCTCTCTCCCTCCTCTTTCTCTCTTTAGATTTGAGAATATGCTCAATTATGTTAATCAATTGACAATGATTATTTTAATTGTAAACAAGGGTAATCTTAGGCTGGGTTCAGACGAGGCTGGAGGAAGAAAGGCTTTCTACAGGTCTACCGCCACCTCGTCTAAACGGTGTTGGAGGAAGAGAAGCGAAAAACAGAGAGAGGTGGAGAGAGGCCAGCAGCTCTTCCGAAGGGGGGGGGGGGGGGGGGGGGGGGTGCCGGAAGAAAAATGGCGGGCCCGGAGGAAGGTGATATCTACTGCAGCAAATAGGCTTTTTCCATGCAACTTAAACGCCCCTGTGGAAAGCATTTCCGCCGTAGCGTGTGGACCGGGCCTTATATCCCCCGCCTCCTTCTCCCCCCTCTTTCTCTTTCTCTCTCTCTCTTTCTTTCTCTTCATTTTTATATTTGAAAATTATATACAATACTCTTTAATTTTTATTGAGAGGAGGGAAACACCAAAATTTGAAGGCGGGGGGGGAGTTAATCCGGAATTTGAAAGTTTAGGCGCTAAATTTGGGCAGCGGATATAATGACGGTAATGGATGCGGTAATAAAAGCGATAATAACAGCAGACAGATACAATTGCAGTAATACTTTAAACACAAAAAAAAACCCCTGCCCTCCTCTCTCTTGTTTCTCTCATTGAATTCACACCTTCTCTCTACAAAACGAGGTAAAACAGCGTGGTAAACACTTGGAGATTTTCATAGTGGTGGGAACATCCTAACAATAGGAGGTTGGACTTGCAAGACCAAAAACCACCAAACTGCGGCATCTTCCTCGCCATCTTTCTTGCCCTAGAATATCGTTACGCTCCTCCCGTCATCTCCTTAAGACGCATGTTTTTGCTCCGAGTTGTAGCCTATCAACACTCTAGTTTCAACCACCTGCTCGTCATCGGCCATTGGCCCATGCTCTATTTGCTGCCACTTTCCCAACCACACACACAAGCTCTATCGCCACTTGAACTTCAGTGAGACCATGCCATCAGCTATCCCTTCTCTGCTATAGTGTCACATGCTAAGCGCTAATCTTCACCAAGTACTTGTCGCCACTGTCTAGAGTGCACGACTTAGAGCTTTCCATTGAGCCTGCACCACTATCGTCTCAAGTCCTCACCACCACCGACTTGTAGTGACTTGTTATCGCTCATCCAATTGGGCTCGTCATCAATCTACTGCTCACAATTGATTCCTGCTCGAGAGCACCAGTGGCACTCATCATCAAACTGCAACAGATCAAAGTTCTTTTTTTTTGCTTCAAGTTTCAAGCCTTGTATATGGATGTTTCTCACCATGGTGTCCCCACCCTCTTTAAACCATCGCTCAGTGTTGTCCAACCTTATGTCCAAAGAAGCTACTCACACGTAGTTCTTCAAGCATGGCTTCATTGGAAAGTTCGACCGCATCGGTCGGTTGTAGCAAGCACAAGTTCAACTCGCTACAATATCGACATGCATACTGGAGTTTTTGGGCGTCCAAGCTCTAGCCAAGCTCCATAATGAAGCCCTAGAACAAAGTGACACACCACCCAATTTCGAAGCTATTGAGGAGGTAGTAGAAAACGACCTCAAATATGCAAAGATAGTGTACGAAGCACAAATGCTGAATTGGGTCCCAATCGAAGAGATGATGTCTAATTTCTTTGAAGACGATGAAGATGACGGCATACTTCCTTCAAGCCCTATGTGTAAAAATCATGAGGTAAGACCGCCCTATGCATTGGCCATTATTTGCTTGAGCAAGAGAAAAGAGACCACAAAGCTACAAACATGAAGACCACTTTGACGATAGACAAGCAAAACAACACAAATCATGACTACACTAGGATTTGGTAATGAAGATGTTCTCCAAAGATGAACATTTGACTTTTGTATTTGTCCACCAAATTTGATTTTTCTTTGTCCTACCACATTGTTGTCTACTATTCTTGAGGGGAGGAAACTTTGACATCCTCAACCTAGTTGTTGACAATTCTCCAAGGAGGATATTTGACCTTACTACACCCTAGTTGCTTACAACTCTTTAGGGAAGGGACACTACTTTTGTGAGCCTATCTAGATGGGAGACTTAGACACCACTAGAAGGACATTTGACTTTGGTGTTCTCAGACACAAAAGGGGAGGCTTGTTGGGATTTGTGCCTTGATCACACCTCCTCATAGGAGTCGTCTCTTACACATATTTGGCTAGGTACACTGAACCTAGTGACTAGCATGCTTTGCCACATTTGGAAGATGCCACACTAGATACATCATTGATGAGGTCAGAAGAACACTTTACCAAAAGTCTATATAATGGCTCATATGTACAAGCTCTTCACAATGCATTCAATCATTCATGTATCACAATTATCTTCTTGTCCATTGAGTACTCATTGTCTTGATAGTGTGTTGCTAATTGCATTTGTCATTAAGCCATGAATGCCTCGTCAGTTCTTTTGCCTTAATCATCATCCCCACTTACTCAAAGCAATGGCCTTCCGCCTTTAGAGCTTCAACCATGGTGACTCAAGGAGGGTCATAACGTTCACTTGTCTTCAGAGATACACGGGAAATATGACCTTGCCCTCCACACTTGAAACACTTTTTCTCTTTAAAATACCATTCCACCTCTTAAGGAGAAAGTTAATTTTTACCTTTGTAGCCCTTTTCTTTCACGTTTCCTTTGTTAATGTTGTTGTCAGCCTTGGGAGAATTTTACGTCGCATTGCTCTTCCCCTTTGGCTCAATCGACTCTTTGGCTTCTGTTGGCTTGGCCCCGGGGCCCTCTTGGTCCGTTGTTGGAAATGAATCCT
This sequence comes from Adiantum capillus-veneris, assembly GCF_014529385.1. Lineage (NCBI taxonomy): Eukaryota > Viridiplantae > Streptophyta > Polypodiopsida > Polypodiales > Pteridaceae > Adiantum > Adiantum capillus-veneris. The sequence goes on from NC_140949.1 coordinate 79,875,644, forward strand.
CAAAGCGAGCATAGTATGATGTATGACCTCCATAATGGTTTTAGGTCTTTGTCAGTTGACATACTCATTCATCTCCTCACATAGGGCAGCACAAAATTGTTGCTTTTGTTCTGCAAAATCTACCTTTTTGTAGACAATGGCTTTGAGATGTAACTCCCAAAACTTATCCACATACTTTTGGACAAACTCATATGGGGCCATCATTAAGCTTTGAAATTCCATGAGTACTTTGTCTTTGGAATCACTTGGAAGGAATTGCTATGCAATCCGCAAATCTTTCCAGGTCTTTGGAGTCGCACTTGGACTACGTAGACTCGCCCACCATTGACGGGTTGACTTTTGGAAATTCATAGAAACACTTCAAAGCTTTGACGATTTCAAGAAATCTTCATCTCCAAAATCCGCCTCAAAATTTTGGAGAAAGGTATTGTTAGCACATAGCTAACATCGGGAACCTGTACACTCAACCTATGATGTAATTTTTCACTTTTTTGATAACTCTGGACATGCATAGCCCTAAGCCATTGTAATTCTTTCGATTCTAGAATTATTTTGTAACTATTATGTGATTATGAGCCAAAAAAAGTGGGGCTAATCGCTTCCATATTGTATCAAGGAAATCCTAGGCTGCTGTGAGTTAGAATCTTTTCTCATTTGAACCCTGAACCTTTGGCTAAGTATAAATGCCATTTTTTGTAAAGCCTAAAGGAGAGTTTTTGGATGATAAGCGTTATGACTGACTTACAGAGCACTAACTACTCTCTTTCTTCTTTCTCAAGCTCATAAATCCCTTGTGAAGTGTCTGTTTGAAGTGTCATCTGCTTCATTGCATTCACAGGTGAAAGCTCTCCATGACATTGTGCTTTTCTTGCGGTAAAAGTGTGTTTTTTATGTTTCTCAACTACTCCTTAATTTGCTCCTAACTCTAGATTTACTTAACAAAACTACATTGTATGCATTGGAGGGGTGTAGCGGCATCATTGCAAAGCTCTAGGGTGTATTTGGGTCAGTTCAAATCTATCATATAGATAATAAGCACGATTTTGGCAAGTGGTCAAAGAGGGGATTTAAGGGATCAAGCACGTGTCTTTAGATGTTGTTAACCCCATCCTAGAAGTTTCATCTCATTTAGATTCCATTTTCTTAATGAACTGATGAGATTTGTTTGCGGTGTCGTAGATAGCTTTTGCTTCCTGACATGCAGTAGAGTGTAGATTTGGGTCAGACTAGGATTGAGTGTGTTTTTGAGAGGTTGAAAATCTCTTGTAGCCTCCGTGCACTAGTTGAGTCAACTCCGTCCCATGGTATGACATTTATGCTCATGGTTCTCATTGTGACTATAATAAGATACCGAGGCTTGGCACTAGGGGAGCCCCACATTTTGGCATTGTTGTCAAGGATGAGGCCAGTGACCTAAACTAGGGAAAAAACTCAGTTATCACTAGGATTGTCCAAAAAAATCCCCTAGGTTTTTCTAGAGTACAAAAACCATCTGTAAGAAACCACACAGTTGAGGTGTGTCTATTTCAGCTCTGTAGAGGGTCGAATTCACCGAAGACCGTTAGGCTTAGATTAGGTCACTTTTTAGCTGGATAGCTTGGACTATGTTAGAGTCTAAGGATTGATGCACTATTCAAGAAAACAACATAGAAAAACCAATGTTGGTGGACATTATCCACTACCTTTTGGCTGATGTGATTAGTAGGGTAAGTAGGATTCAAGGAAGGTTTCCAATCTATCTCACTCTTTGAATTGAAATCACTTTACTTGCAAAAAGCTTCAAAATTTTTAGGTACGGGACTCATAAGGTGAGTTCAAAACTGCAAAATAGCATTTTTGGTCATCAATAAACTTGAAAAAGCTATAACAACCCACAGGTAAGTCAAAAATCCACTTTCAAGTAAACTTGCAAAGTTCATCCAAAATTCAACTTATTATCTCCCCAATGATAGATTCATGCAAAAGTGGATAAAAGTGATTGTATCAGCTAGTATAAGAGCTGAGCCATCAAAGTCGCAAAAAAGTTCAGATTCTGTCATGTATGTTGTACATAGTAAGCGCTTTTTTTCTCCTGCTTGAAACTGAACTTTTTTCACATGAGCGGCTTGTTTGGGTGATAAGTTGAAGGCACAAGTGATTACAACTCCATTTGGGTATCAAATTGGGGCAAAATAGTCCTTTCTATGAACATTTAGGCAACTAAAGGGGAAAACACTTGAAATTGAATAGAACTTGACCAAACCTCTTGACAGGTCTTTAAACACCTTCATGCAACTATGGGAGGTGAAAGATTGGAAAAAAGTGCAAAAAATTGCCACCTAGATATTAAGCATGATTAATATCTAGGAGGCTAAAAAAGCAAGAATTTGAACTTTTTTCAACTCCACTAGTATCAGCATAGTATAAGGAGGCTCTGCTTCAAGATTGGTAGAATTTGGACTTGTAAGTTGTCAGATAGGCTCATAAATCTTTGAAACCAAAGTGCAGACACAAAAATTGGCTTAGAAACCTCAAAATTGAACCAAACTTCATTAAACTTGATTTGTGGCTTTATTAGAGTGTATACAACCAGTACAAGCCAGAAAAGTTGAAATATGATTTCATTTTGATTTTTGGAGATAATAAGCATGCTTAATATCTCCTATCCTAAAAATTGAACTTTTGCAAGTTTTTTCAAAGGGAATTAGGTCTAGGGAAGTAATATAATGCTTGGAAGAAGTTTCAACCAATTTGGACATCATTTGACTTGCATGACCACTAAATTTGCATGTAAAACTACCAGATATAGAAACTATTGGGATTGAGACAAAATTGAGAAAAAGTTGAAATAACCTCATTTAGGGATTAATTATTAAGAACATACTTGATCAGTGTGGACAAGAATAAGTGCAAAATTGTCATTTTTTGGCCTAGTAAATAATAAGCGCGCTTATTATTTTCAACTAGCCAAAGAGTCAAATTTGAATTTTATTTTTTTTGTAGATAGTTGATAGGCACCTTAAACAACTAGCCTAGCAAGTTTTAAGTCATTTGGACATTGTTTGTTATCTAAAGTTGAGTTTTCTAGAATTGAAGGTTGTAGATTGACATTGTGGTGGCTATTTTGATAGAACTGAAGCAAAAATTTGCATGGAGAGTTCTTGTACATTATTGCTGTGATCACTAAACTAACTTATACGTTCTTGATTTCACACAAGAATTGGGAATAGCTTGGGAAATTTCTAGATTAAAGTTACAACACCTAAAACGAGTTGTTATTGGTACTGAAGGCCAGGTATTCATTCTCCCCATTACAAAGTTCAAGTCTTTATGTACCTAAGGTCATGCTGATTTGTCGTGAATCAATGCTATAATAGAGAGACTGAGAGTAGAGTATATACAAAAGAAAGAGTAAACCAATGGATTCCTTTAGAGACTATAGCGAAAGAAGTGCCAAACACTTACTTCGACTCAAGTTCTGAGATTTCTTCCTTCTCAACACAATCAAGGACTAAAACCTTTCTCAGGGTCAAGCGCAATTTGACCTTCTATGATAACACTTACAAGTATGGAGCTAAATTTTACTTGGATCCTAACGAGGAGTATGTGATAAGGCTAGATGACCATACATTTGAGTTTGAAGAGGAGGTTAGGGCTAATAAGAAAGTACCTTCTATATGAACCAAAATGGAGTGCAATACCTCAAACTACAAAATCCTGACATTGTAGATCGATGGGGATTAGAAGGTGATACTTTGATTCCAACCATGGTCGTAAAAGAGGGACCACCAATGTTAGAGTTAGAAGGGTACTACCTGATAGATAGCAAACCTTTGAAGTGTATACATATCAACAACCCATAGATTGGAATTTACTATTGGGAGGATAACAATGTCACAGATTTGATTTGGATTACCCATGCCAAACCTGGGCAGCTAACACCCTTGAAAGTCATGTATATTTTCAAGATACGGGAACAAGGCTTAGAATACCTTCTCGCCTATCTCTTTAGGGATTGTTACAACAACAACGTTGTTATGATGGCTCCGAAGGAAATTGAGCAGATAAAGTACCAAGGATACGCAATCTGAAAAATTATCATGTGTATTGGACCAGAAAATAAACAGAATTTGGGGCCAAAAAAAAAGAGCATTTGGCAGTATGGCCAATCAACGGGGAAGTAGGGACCAAGGGAGCCACCTCAATGATGGAAATTGGGGTAGAGATGCAAAGACCACCATCAACCAAAGGAGAATGGGTCACACCAGGACAAGAAGAGGTCCACATGAGTCACAACTACTAAGAAACTTGTTTGAAGGCTTAGTGGGAGAAATACTGGCTAAGAGAGTGGGTACAAAACATCACTCTAGAGTCATATCAGCTAATTTTGAAAAATGGGTCAAAAAATATAGTGGATCAAGGAATCTGTATGACCATTTAGCAAGATTTAGGAAGGTTTTGAGAGTTGAGCACATAAAAAACTTCCATACTTGATTTGAGTGGTTTGGAATGACTTTAGAAGAAAAGGTTTTAACTAGGTTTCAGACCATACCACCTAGATCTATTATTGACCTATCGACATAGCTATGAGATTTGTTGTTGCTTATTTAAAAATGGGAATCAAATATAGCATTGTATTACGAATCTACAGCTTCAAACAAAAATAGAGAGAAACAATAAGATATTGTGTGTGTCAAATGAGGCAATACATTGACAAATGTTCGGAGTTGGAAATTCCAATCGAGGAGAGACTTGTCGCATTGTTCCTAGAAGGGTTAGTCAACAAAGATTTGCATGTCATTCTGTATAGTAAGAAACATATGACTTGGAAAGCATGCAGCCTGGATGCAATTGACTTAGGAGATAACTGTGAAATCTTCAATGAAGAAAGCACTGTTAAGGATACTCAAAGTGAGCAGACCATGTCAGCGCTACCTATCAACGTTATGGAAGACATGCTTAAACGCATGACTGAGATGATGAATAGCATGCAAAGGACGTTGATGCGAGGTCTACGACAAGGTCCACCACAAGGGCAACCTATGAGACAACTCAAACTAATGAAATGGTGTGCCATCAAAGGAAAAATGGAAAAACCATGAAAAAAATGAGTGTTATTATAAGCCTAGATATGACAAAAATGTCCAGTATGTACCAATGAGACAATAGGGGCAATTGATGTATAGATATCCACCTAATGGGACCAATTCAAAAACAGCTTATGGCTATGGAAAGACCTCAGCTGGTATTAGGTAAGCAGCCACCACTGGTAGTAATCAATGATGTACCAATCAAGTACATGGAGGAGCGGGTTCTAGTACTAGTCACACCATATCATAAAACAGGTTCAACAGCTGTGAGAATAGAGGACAATTGGTACACTCAATCAGCTCCGGCCATAGTAGAACAAGTTTATCAGGCACATCCTAGTGCCGCACCAATTTACTTTATGGCAAACCAGGGAGCTAGACCACCCATGAAGCCAATTCCTAAGCTAGGAATAGGGAATTGCCATAATTGTGGCTCAAACGACCATTGGAAAAATGATTGTCCAAAGACCGATAAGAAGCTAGACCAATTGAGGCTTGCAGTGTGGTCAAAAAGGCGAATATTTTCCCGATGAATGTCCTAGAAATCCCACTAACAAGGGGAAGGCATCCATAAAATCTTTGTACGAAGAATGGGGATCATAGCAATCAAGTTTATCAAAAGCTTGGACACTTCAAGAATTACCCTCATACATGGGAGAAAATAAGGAAAAATCATTGGTCTGTAAAACCACAAAATTGAATAGGCCAAAGCAGACTTTGTATGTCTGCAATCGATTATGTCAAATTCTATCTAGTGCAAAATAAGACCACATCTATGGAGTGATTTGTTAAAAAATACGGAAAAGGTGAGATAACAAAAATATTCATGAAAAACCTTGAAGAAATGCACAGGGAAGAAGATTGTTAGATACATGCCCATGAATAAAGTTGAAGATTATTGTGAAGGAAACGAAGGAAATATGACCCTTCCAGTACAACCATGGATTTTAGACAACGGGGCAGGTATTGCCATAGCAACAAAAGCAGTCTATGAAGCCTGGAGGAAGCTAGCAATTAAACGAACACAAATGAAACTGTAATTGGCAGATGAGCATATTAAGAAACCAGTGGGTTACTAGAAAATGTGATAGTCAAGTCTTGTGGGATTGACTACCAACACACTTTTGCCATTGTAGATTTTGGGAAAGAATTGAACTATGAAATCATTTTGGGAAGGGGATATGCACGCTCGCCTATCATTAGAGCTATTATGAATGCATGTAGATCGACTAAGGGAAACAATGGGCATAGGTTGAGAGTGTCTCTTGCCTGTTTTCTTGTATATAGTAGTAGTTTAGCTAGTAGCACTCACTTATCGGCACATCAACTTTAAGCGAGATCTTATTGGGGTAAAGGCGTTACGCCTCTGCTCGTAGTCATCTCGCAGTTGGGTGACCGGTTGCCCGCCCACTACACATCCATTTCTTATTCTTCTTATACCTAAAAAAATAAGGATCTCCTACCATTCTGGAGGATTGCTCCACCCATATGGTTGTGCACTCTTGCTTCTCCCCTTCCTTGCACGCACCACACTGCATCGCGTACAAATGCATCCACACACTACGTGCACTTTTACATCATTCTCTAGGGGAGACCGGGAAGGCACCTAGCCTCTCGCTTTGAGAGATATGAAATAGGAGAAGAAATAGAGAGAAAGCATCCACTGACACCAAATTTTATTTTGGATATCTTGAATTCATGGAAATCTGTACAAACAATAATCAAATCAACCCTTGATAAACAAACCAACCCTAGTAATCACTAGACTTAAGTAATATGATAGAAAAAGGTTTTGGAATGAGTTGGTCACTTGACACTTATTCCAAAGTTAGAGATTTATAGTTAGATGATAGATCTAGTATCAAATTAAATGAACATAATAATATTTCAAAGGAACAAATTGAGAATTCATATAGACAATTGAATTGAAATGAAAGACTTTAATGGCATGCGCTATGACAGGTGGAAATGTAGATTTAGATTTATAAACTAGTTCAAAAGCACAAAGTTCAAAAGTACAATTGGCACAACGCTTAATCAAGAGTCTTACCAAGCACCGAGCAAACACAAAAATCGAGCGATATCTAGACAAAACAAAGAGAGAGAGAGAGAGAGAGAGAGAGAGAGAGAGAGACCATAGGAGAAGGAATTATTTGTTGGTTGCATATGGAATTACACGTGGACACGGAGAGAGAGAGAGAGAGAGAGAGAGAGAGAGAAGGAGAGAGATCCATAATCCACACGGAGAGAGAGAGAGAGAGAGAGAAGGAGAGAGATCCATAATCCACAAAGGATATCAGATCCCTCCACGTGTAATTCCATATGCAACCAACAAATAATTCCTTCTCCTATGGTCTCTCTCTCTCTCTCTCTCTCTCTCTCTTCCCCCCCCCCCCCCCCCCCCCCGGCCCCGCCCCCCCTCCCTCTTCAATCTCACCATTAAGCTATTAGGCACTCCATTTGGAGTTCATTTTTCCTCGCAATCGTTAGCGATAAAGTAAAACTTTTTGTACATTCACTGTGTGCTAATTGCTTCAATTTAGCATCTTTTTGACGTGAATTTTGGGCTTGTTTATCTAATTGATTGTTTTATTTCTTATGTCTATGTGCTAAAAGCCT